>NC_135007.1:13048645-13358750 GCF_051020985.1 Nomia melanderi
TAAACGGATAGTGTATCTTCGGGATACTCAATTTCACAATGCGCATTTCAATTTCACCGAGCCGTGGCTTCCGGGTGCTGAGAAATCGTTCCCGGTGAATTGTTATCGTGCTTATATACTTCTGCGGTTTAGCAGCTGTGTACAGTACATAGAAACACGGTGCACCGTGATAAGGATGTCTTCCAAGGCTGGAAACCTTCTCCGAAGACACATCGGGGACCTTGAGGAGTACAGCCGGACAACTAATAATTTCTGCTGGATTACGCTTTCTGTTAATGACCGGTTGCGAGACCAACGCGTACGCGAAATCCGCCGGCATTGTCGGCGAACACGCGAACGTAAAGCCGATAAATATTCCCAATATTCCCGTAACGCGAATCTCGTTCCGATTTAACTTGTCGATTTATCACGTGACTCGGTGAATTATTCCCTCGGAATTTACATCCATAAAAACGTAAAGTAATCGTTATATAGGCGCCCGTTTAGTGCCATTACTTCGAGCTGTCAGCGGACTCCGGGATAATGTATTCCTGAGATATGATTATCAAGGGAAACAAGAAAAAAAAAATTTAAAGAAAAACTTTTAAGCGGACAGTCGATAGAAAAAATGACATTCACGTCGATTCCCGGTGACATAATATTTAAATAACTTTCCGTGCTCCGAAACGTAATGGCAGCCGCGCGATTCCGACGAGCGGCTACGATCCATTTCCGGTTTACCGGGACACCTCGTTAAAGTCGAATAGAAACGTGTCGTGGCAGGAACGTTTAATACGGGATAATTAAGAAAAAAAGAGCGGTTCAATCATCGTTAAATTCGCATTATGGGAGACGTTCGAATAGGCAACACGGATTCCCATCAGGAATTAACGAGAGAGCGGAGTCCATGGCGCCGGATAATCTCGATGACAAAGCTGGAGGTAATGGACGACCTTTCGAGGGCGCGATGCTCCGCCCCCACCGGGCAATTCGAGAAACAATGGCAGCCGGGTACGTGCAGAGGCACTGTGGCAGCGGGACTCGGCTTCGGGATTGACAGTGAAACGTTTGCTCGCCGTTGAATGAAACGCTCAATCGTTTCGTTTCTGAGAGGCAGGCCCGGGACACACGGCGAACACAAAGACGACAAATGTGTTCGCCGTGAATGGCACCGGACCGCTGTCGAAGGAACTATAAAGTAACCGAGAGAGTTCCGACTCGTACCGCGAATACATTTCACGGAATGAATGTGCAGTAACGACTTTTCCCTGTTTCTGATATTTAACTACCTAATCCAGACCCCGATTGATATTCCATTTCACTGATTCAGTGAAGAAAATCCATTTTAACCTAATTTTCAACCTTTTAACCTAAAAAGAGACCGTTGTACGCCGACGAAATTCTTTTTACTCAGTTCCAATGGAAACCTGGGTTTGCATGCGATAATTCGAATGAACAATTTCGAATTCAGTATTCAAATGTAGAGAACATCGTTCAAAGGTGATCGAGTAGTCTTCCCACCTACCGAACGTGAGCCGTTTCGCGTGGACGTTGCTCCGATCGCTCGACGTGACGTTCGACGCTTTCGGAAAACGGGAACGCGAGACACCCGTGAAACATTTCGCGTGATTCCGCGTTCCACGATTGCCACTATGACACACGATCGAAGGAATCGTAAAGACGAACCGCTGCTTTCTATCCTTGTTCCCACTATCATTATACTCCGTACTCGTTTGACTTTTCCACCCCCCCCTCCCTGCTCGAGCGACGATCCGCTAATTTTCAATCGGCAAATCATGCTGTCCTAGTAAATCTCTAGACGCTCCGTACTCTTATTACCGGTAAACAGAAGCGAATTCGGTTGGTACTCATGAGTAAGTAACTGGCCCGATGCCGATCCTCGTTGCAGGTAAGCAAGCGTATCTCTTGTTGTCGTCGGGTGAGGTGTGCGCTCGGTCGATAATTCGCGGGGATTTACCTTGTTCTGCAGGACGTCGATGAGCACGTAAACCAGCAGCGTGATCTCCTCCTCGTCGGAGCCGAGAGCGTTACCCTGTAGACCGGCGGTGGCCACGTAAAGGGCGACCAGGTGGGTCGGTCCCCTCGCGCCCGTGGTCTGCATCTTGAAGAGGTGTCCGGTGCGTTCCCGTCGTTCTCCCCGTGGCACTCAAACAATTTCCCCACTGGTCAGAGAGCAAAACCGTACACCTGAACCGAACCGTTTCCGAAAACCGGGGGATTTCGAGGCTCTCCTTGTTTCTTTTTTCCACCACTTTCTACGACGTGCGCGAGGAACGCGGCCAACGAAAATAGGAACGCGTAACCGTGTCCTGGATACGTGCGCGGTCCCGCAGGGTGGACAGGCTCTCCTGCTCACCTGAGCCCGTTTACGTACGCACACTGTTTCAACATTCACTGATCACTGTCGTGATCCTGGGGGCCCCGTGGCATGTCGCGCCGGGGTACTATCGTCGACGTCGTCCTCTACCCGTTTGAGGTTATGGGCCGATCCGACGATCCGATACCACCGATATGGTCAACGACGCGCGTCTGCCGAGCACGGATTCACCGCGCGCCACGTTTGCGCAGGTGTCGCACGATAACTCCGCGAACCGATTCCCAGGCACCGCGAGGCAAATCGTGTTCTGCGCGGCTCTGGGTGTCTGTCTGTCGACGGCGCGCCGTCGCGAGTGGCAAGGTTCCGTGCAACACTGGCCAACAACCGGCCCCGACCGTTGCGCGCACACGTCGTTGCCTCACCTGGCGACTGCGCATCGAACCTGGTCCCTCGTTGGCTAGAGAGACCCCTCTCGCTCTGTCTCCTTCCCTCTCCCTTTATTTCTCGAGCGTTCTCGCTCTATCTCTCTCTCTATCTTTTCCTCGCTCCTTGGATATACCTTCGCTCGGTGAACTCGAGTGTCTGCTCAGTCGCGACGAGGACAGACGGTGCTAGGTTAGAAACGAGTCCGATGAGGATGGAACGAGAAAGAGAGGGAGGCGAAGACCGTAGGAAAAAACGCGGAAACTCGACGATAACGGCACGGGGCACGGTTTAAATTCGAGAAACTTCTTTGGCCGATCCACCGGATTCGACACCGATAGACGGGAACGAGCGTGCCTGATGTCCGTCACCCGTTGCTCGTCGCGTTGCGTCGCTGTTTCGGTGAAAACGTAACCCAGCCAGGTTAAAAGAGGCGAAGGGAAAGGCAGGTCGGTAGCGGCGACGCACTGGCCAGGTGCGCAGACATTCCACTCGCCTTGCGGTACGCTCACCCCGCTACCCGGCCATTATTTTCCACTCGGAGCGCCACGTTTTACCTCCTCATGGCAGACCCTTAAACGTTCGATATGTTAAGAACCCGGGCCCCCGAAATCACGCCGGTCAATTTAAAGGGCCGCGAGGTCATCCCGCGACCTTTCCTCGCGGAGGATGCAAATATTCTATGATCTCGGAATTTATGTTCATCGCAGTTTTAATTTAGTTTCTTTGGAATTAATGGAGGCACTTTAAATTGTAGCTCGGCCGCTAATATGGCTGATCGTCGTCCGCTCGCAGGTACATCGTTCCGCTTTTCCGCGTGAGATAGATTTTGTATCGAAAAATAAGATGAATGTTGCGCAAGAAGGTGACGTTCGACGTTTTTGCAGGTTTCCAGCGGAGAAACATGTTACGGACGGAGGATTGATTGGTGAACGGATGGAGTACCTGGAGAAGCTGATGGAACTGGATTCAATGAAGATGGCGGACATTATGTTTCGTTCTTGATGAATGTGTGTAGGGATCCGTTGTTCTGTATTTAGGATCGGGAGACGTGGATTTCTGGAGAAGGAACTGCTGACTTTATCGATATTGATTCTGGAGTGAAGTATTGAAAATTATAGTAAGAATTGATTATTTACAGGAGCCTTGTTACAGTTAAGCAGTTGGAGAACGCGGTGTTTTCATGTTGTCAGTGGTTTCTGTTGTCGCGTGTCGGTCAGCGAGCGTTCACTTCGAGCTGCTAACGTCGAGTGCTGCACGTTTCAGCGGAAAGATCCCGGCGTTAGAATAAATTGTCAACCGTGTAAACAACGTTCAATATGACTGCAGAATGTAAACATCGGTAGTTAGATACCATGTAATGATAAGAATGATACAGTTAGTGACGAGAATCGTCACGCAGTTCGGAGCACCGTCCAGTGTCTCAGCGATAGACGTTGCGAGCTCGCGATTCTCGCAATCTAGGGATTCCACCTGTGCTGATAAGGATTGATAAATCATATTACGACCCTTGACGAAAGGTAGCCGTTGAAACGAACTAAACGTATGTTACAAACATTGCACCTAACGAATTTCATTTAATTCTTTTCGTTCAAAGAGAAAAGGAAATGTTTTTTCAAGCAGAGCATCTCGCGCATTGAGTGTCTTAGACTTGAATAACTAAAGAACAGTTGTAACAAAGAGTTACTCCAATATTTGTGCAGTCCTCTGAGGTATCTGTGAAACATTGAAAAAGGGCAGTATTTATATTTATTTTCCATAGTAATACGTTAATGGTGTTAACGGTTTGTTCGATTGTTTCAGAAGCAGTCTGTGTAAGGGGTAGACGTTAGGCGTATCTCGCGATTGAAGGAAAGGAAAATGGCGACTACCTTGCGCGGCTCCCTCTGAACATAAGGAGGCTCTAACAAGTTGTAAGAGATCACAGGTTCATACCGTCGCCTGTGCCCCCGTTTCGGAGCTCCCTCCATAACGCGATCACGGCCTTGATAGCGTGCGTGCACGAGCATGTCTTGTTCCACTGTTACGTTTCTTTTTTTCTCTCCTGCCTTTGCTCCCCTCCACGACCGGTCAGCTTTTGGAAAATGCTTCCTGCACTTACAGCGCACGCGAACACGCACCAAGGCACGGGGATCGGCGGGATATCTCGGTGCGCTCCGATCATGTTTCAAGTTTCGAAGCCAACGAAACCCTCAACGGAGAAACAAATTGTTGACTTCGTACGTTAGCCCGCAAGGCTGCGAATACGACCGTTCACGGACCGCAATACTTGTTTACTCGTTAAACGTAGAAAAACAAATTTATTTTGCAGATTTAAGAATTTCATTGAATCGTTGTCCTTGCAGGTAAAAGTAAATTCATTGATAAAATCTCGTTGATAACGAAATAAATCGCGCAAGAAGCGCAGGTTCGAAGAGCTGGCCAGTGAACGGGTTAAACTCGAGAAACATCGACAGTGCCGCGGCCATCGATTCCGCGTCGACTTCCTCAACGTTACTTGTTATTCCAACGAAAATGCCAGCCGCCCATCATTCCCTGCAAGTTCCGCTTCTATCGAAATCATCTTACATAAACAGGTTTCTCCGGTATGCTTCGCGCGCGGAGCAAAATTTTACTCTTAACGACGAAAAAAGAAACCACGACAATCGTACGTTCGCGCAATACATTTTACGATTAATAAACATTCTTTAGGAACTGGTCTTCGGTATCGACTTCAAAAGAGGAGAGGAAAACGTTTCGGAAGATCGTCGATTCGAAACAGAAGTATCGGAAGGCAATACCTCAGGTATAATCTAAAAATTGGAGTTATCGGGGTCGCGGATAAGACCCCGAACGACTGAAAAGATCTGGATCGAGAAAAATAGCGACTCGTTTAATCGAGGCCCTGCCGTGTGTCCCGATGAATGGGAGGACGCTTCGGGTCGCGGTTCAGGATAAAAACAACTATTCCCGGTGTATTATTTGAAATAATATTTTACCCAGCGGTATGCCCCCGGGTCTGGTTCGTAATACGCGTTCTACGGTTTTCAGGTGGCTTAGGAAGGAGAGCGAAGGAAAGCAACCGACGAGCAACAGGTTGCCACGATCCCGGCCGTCCAGGTGGGGGTAGAACGAGAGGAGAGCAGCGTCGTGTAGGACAGAGAAGCAGAAAACGGGCAACGAAGTGGGAAAGCGATCGTCGTCGAGATTTGGTTGGAATATTTATCCGTGAAGCGAAATGCTTAGCGGTACGCAAGAGCCGACGATGGTGTCGCGACAGGGAGACCGGATTGGTCGGTCACCTGTTGCCTGCCAACTGTGATTGGTTGGCCTCGACGGCGCGTAACGACTGCCGGAGGAGGACAAGTGCATCGTCGACTGGTCTACGATGGACCAAGATCGAGAATGGACATCGCGGTGATGCTGATTTCGTCCGTCTCTCTACCGCAAACACCGGTACGTCTGTGTATCGTACACATCCTGCGGTTGTGTATACGCAGGCACATGTGCGCGTATGCTACATTATTTGTCCTTCCTCGTCATCGGGTCAGCCGCGCAACGATTATGAAATACATGTTTACCGTTTTTATATGTTCACCATTCCGCGTTATAATTGCCGGCTCGACGGGAACGTACCGTCGGATTTCGTGAGCCGAATATGCCTGTAGCTACGTGCACACTTAGCTCGCCGTGTTGTTCCGTACGTTCGCTAGAAACCATTGTCGACGACGTTGTACCGCGTTCTATGTAATTATTGTAATCTCGTTCAGCTAGTCGCAAACACGTTTGACTTAGGTGAAACATCGGGTTGCAATTATCGGCACGAAGAACGTGGCAGCTCCTTTTACTTTCACATTCCGCGCGGAGGACCACGTCCGCACGCTCATTATCCGGATATTATTTCGTGTTTCCGGCTGCGACGTGCGACCGAGGCGTTTGCGCGCGATGCAAATAACCAGAAAACGCACACGCGTCTGGGAACCAGCGGCGCGTTTTGTTTGGGCGATCGATTAACGGGGCACGGCGAGCGAAGCGCGAATATGTAGATACATACACGCGTGTCGCGGAATTAGGTAGCCGAGGAGGCGATCCTGGAACAGGTGTAGCCGGGTCGGGGAACACCGAGAACCGTGCGAGACCAAAGTCTCCGAGCAGGGAGAGCAAAGTCTGCGCTCGACGGTGTAAGGAAAGCCGGTTTACTATGTCGGACTCTGAACCTTCCGTGTCATATTGATTCTATACGAGCGAGAGCCGCGTCGAGGTAAAGCAGAAACGAGTCCTAAGTACTCCGCGCGCATGCATAATGGTCGGGCTTTTTATAGTGGATTATTATTTCCCTTTTTCTTTCGCGCTGAAGAAACGAAACCAGGGAATTATAAATAACTTACGACGCGGTACGTTTTAATGAAAATAAAACCGGCGATCACTCATCCACGCGTTATAACGAGGCCGGTACCAAAATGGCGGTCTGATGCGCGAGGCACGAAATGATTCTCAGCTATGTCGTTTTTTTTTGTTAAATTAATTATTCGCCGCTTGTAAACGTATCCAAGAATACGTTGCTCGCTAACAGACACGTACTGTTTTTCTTATCGTGTAACCGATCCGTAGGATAATAATAATTCGTTTAATGGTACATTGCCATTCGATACGTAAGATGCTTGAGATAAGACGAAGGTTATTAGCACAGACTAAGAATATAGATATTACACGGGAAAAAATACGACGCGAGAGGGAAGAGAAAAGAAAACACGATGTTTTTTTCTGTTTCGGTTATGGGTATACTAATTTAGCAAGCGCTTATGAGATATCTGAGAAACAGCGAATGAGGAGAATTACTACTACGGATGACGAGAGTGTTTCGAAATACGTACGCGTTTTCTGGGTTCGCCGGAAAGACCATCGCGCGTAATCAACCTCGGAATACCAAACAGCCGATTTGGCTGACGATGCAAGGTCGCCTCTGAACATCGACTACGAAATACGCGATGTCGTGTGACTGGCCACCGTAAAGTCAATGGACAATTATCAAAGATCCTTGAGACTTTCACGAGCCGCGTTCATATAACCGTTCAAAACTTCCGTGATTCCCATTTGAAAAGTACCTCTAATCTTCCACCGCTATTGTAGTTATTTCCTTAATATTTAATTTAATTGGTTCTTCCCTAATCAGGAGTCATAGATCTCGGTAATCGTAGAATATTCAAACACGCATCTCTATATTTTCGTTTGATCGTATAGTTTTCCTTCGACATAAATAATCCCGGAAATTGTCTGAAATTAGGTTACGATCGTGTATAAGAAACGGTACAAATTTTCAACATCGTTCCCCCTACTCTTTTACGAGACATTTGTCCGTGACTCGAGCGAAGGCGGAAGAGCAAAGGACAGGCACAAAGGGGAGAAGTTCCTCGAGGTAGAAACACCTGCCAGACACCTGCTTCTTAGGAGATCCTGAAACCAACCGCAGCAACTTCTAATTGCGAGACGAACAACCACGATTTATCACATCGGACAATAGCGTAGATGATCGTGTCAATATACAAACCATCCGGAATGGAAAAATGATTTCGAAGGGAAATGTATTCCTGCAAACTGTACGAACGTAATCACTGATATATTAACGTTCAGCTGCTGTATTATTTGACCCACTGGCAACCGTAAGCGTTAAATTATAATACCACAGGGACGTACCCGTGTATCATCAAAGTACATTTGTTTTAAGAATATTAGCAAAATGAAAACGACAGTTCGATTGAGAAATAGAAACATCCTCGAACGCTAGGAAGCTTGAAACGGTTGAACGTCGCGTGGATTTTCGCGAGAAGAAAGGAACGTCCGATCCTCTCGAGTCTGTCTGTAAATATTTCGATGTACATATAGCGGCGCTCGTAGTTCGCGATGAACGATCCGTTTCGGATGTTCTTTCACGATAGAAGGAAGGGGAGCGGATTCACCGTTGCGCAGAACTTTCTCTCGAACGAGGATTATACTCCTGCCTTTCGTGCACGTAGCCGCGCTACGTAACTTTCAAACCGTCGCAAATCACGCTGCTTCTTCCGCGAACGATTTCCATTATATTTAAATCAACTCGAATCCAAGCGACATCGGAAAATCAAGCGTACCCGCGACGCGGTACGTGGGAAACGAACTTTAATTAACAATCGTACCGACGTCGGTAAACATCACACCCAGACATAGGAAAGCTTGCTATCCGAATAAAACATTCGGATCGCGATGAATAAAAGATAACGCGCGTTTTCCATTAATTGAACTTTAAAGGTACCAACACCATGTTCACCGGTGTAACGCGGAATGTCCTTTCTCTTCTTCGCGATTCATTTTTGTTACGTAACACGGATGCTGTAACGCGATTATTATTACGATTCGGTAGTTTTGTCGACGATGTACAATACGCAAGTAAATATATATACGTATATATATATATATATATAATATATATGTATATATACATATAATATAAATATATTTACAAAACCATCCTACAGAAGATTTCGTTCGAGGTACTGAATTCCTGGTCTACCCGACACGCGAAGGTTTTCTCTTCGCGGGGCAAGTGCGAAACGAAGTTTCGCTAATACGAAAAAACCGGCGCTGAAGGAAGAGCAGATAGAGGAAGGAACACGGTAGAAGGAAGACGAGAGAGAAGACAGGCTGGTCGCTGACCCGCTCGGAACGTTGACTCCATGTAGTCAGTCCCCTCTTTATATTTCCTTCCATCCCGCTTGCACCATCTCCGCCGTGTACCTTCGATTACAGCCACCAGTTACCTTACCTTACTTTACCTTGCGTTACTTTACCACGTCCGCCTTTCTTTCGCCCGGCCGATCGCGACCATTATATTCCGGACTTAGCATCTCTCTGGGATCTGTCCGTTGCTTTCCCGTCCCTCTCCATCCGCATTCCCGGCCGCGCGTTTTTCTTATTGCGAGAGCGTCGTTCAACGAACGAGCGGCGTGATTTCATCTAGTTCGAGGAGAACCGGAAACGAACGACCGGCCCCAACGAAAATCCGCGCCGAATGAAAATCGGCGGACGCGTGTATGTGCTAGTTACCGCCAGACTCGAGCGCGTTATTCAATGTTTCTAAACGTTCCGGCGAGCCGGCCATAGTCCTTTCATCCGTTACTCGAATTGTTATGGTGCTTGAACACTTTCTGCCAGGGGTAGTAGTACAGAAATATTACGCAACAGCGTTGAAACCTCGCTATCTTTGTTCCACGAATATTTATCATATAGTTTACTGTCCTTAGAAAAATTCGTGTTTATTTAGATTTTAGGAATCGGAGGTTTGAAAAGAGACGATTAGGATATATATTCGAATACCAAATGTTTACAAACTTCAATATACGCTAAATAGGCGCATTCTGTAGTCCTAGTGTTAAGCATTTCCCTAGCTACCTTCGCGGCCACCCTTTGAGGACGCCATATTGATGCCAAGCTCTCATCTTAAGAACTAAAAGTAGCAAACGAATCATTTATTTCAAAGGTCAACGGGTGGTTTCTTTCTTTCATAGTATCTGACGTGTATAATTTAGCTTCCTAAAGAAGTTATTAATACTCCAGAACGTCTTCTTCCGCGAAGGGTTAATAACGATCACGATTTGATGGATAAGCAGCAGAGCCGAGAGCGACTGTGTGTATACCGTTAGAATCGCAATCGTTCTCACATCGTCTCTGCGATTCGTACCCCAGTTGGTAACGGTACGGGTTCGTTTCTCGGTGAATTTTCGAGCAACCGGGTACGGTGTTCGCGTTCTAATCATCGTTATCCGGAGCTTTCCTGTAACGACCATGGCTCCGTGAAAGCTCGCCCCGTTTCCCTCTCTCTGATCGCTCGTTTCACTCTCCTCCGCGCCTCCGGCATCGTCGTTGGCCGCCACCTCCCGATCCAGCCCTCCACTCCACAAACTACCCGACGGGAACTCGGCTCCTCCCGCCGCGTCGCTCAATTATTTCAGTCATTACGACCGCCCTCTTAAGCTATGTATCCACCGGAGCAACTTCGAATATTTCGAAGGAAACGAGGAAATCTCTTGTTTATTCTTGTTTTCTTTGGCAGCTAGGAACGCTGGCGGATAAGATTGATGCTTTAGAGGAACGAGCAACGTCTCGATGGGGAGACTGTTCCCATCAGTGGATACGTAGCTTTAAGTTCTCAGCTAAGCGCATTATTCACTTGGGAAAGTAAATATAAATGAGCCATGGTATTACTCGTTTATTGGTTGCTCTAGGAATGCGCGGAAATAAGGAATATTTGCATAAATATTTTGATTTTTTTCCTTGGAAACGTGTTTGCTTGTTAATGAGCTTGGTTAGTAATTAGATTGGAGCAGTTAACATTATTTCTTGTCGTTATTGTTCTATTGTTTCGTTTAACTTTTCGAAAGATACAATTGCATATGTTACGGTATATGGTTGTGGTAATATTTCTTTTTATTTATGTGTAAATATGCTCACTCGTTTAATGGATAAATGCTCGGATGGTAATATGCTGATGTATTAGAATAATTAATTATTCTATTAGAGCAGTGTTTACGATGATAAGATACAGGTTTAGAACGTGTATCCCAGAAGATTGTTAATATTTTGATTCGTATTAAATGTATTACCTGAAAATTATGATTATTATTAGTCTTACCTAATGTGCCGAGGGGTCAGTGAAGCCTTAATACGGTCCTGAAACCCGCGAAATATAAAAACAGAATTTTAAGAATTAAACATGTGAGTACGTAATTAACAAATTTCATTTATTACAATTCAATTTTAGTGTTCTTGTTGGCGTTTATATACATGGATGTACCTTCCGTAATTTGATTCAGGAAAATGTGTATAAAATATCTCAGAAATGAGGTGATAATTTTTTAAGAATTGTCCTATTTTTGGAGTAACACCGTCGAACGTTATTACATGGCTAGGCATTGTAATGTTTTCCTTCTCGTTGTAATTATGACTAAGCCAATCCGTAGGATTTGCAAAAAATATATCCGCTTCGTCAACATAATTTGCTGAATTATGAAAGTTAGGTTCACAAGTCAATATTTTGATAGGTACATTTACATGTAAATGGCTGTACAATGGTGTAGCATGGCAAGGTGTTAAAAATAGTAGGTTTATTTCATTATGGGTATCAGTAATTTCTTTATGAAGGGTATTCATTACATCCAATGATCCACGTTGATGTATCATAGAGAAGTAAAAGCCAGGAACAATGTTAGTAGCTATCAATAGAACTATGAAGATTTTCTTTACTGTCTTTGTAAATTTAACATTTATACGAATTGTACACGAAGTACATATAAATATTAACATTGGTAAGAGGGGTAATAAAAATCTAAATTCTTTGTGAGATAATAATGAATATACGAAGATTGTCCAACAAATTACCAGTAACATAATTGACTGGCGATGGAAACATGTGTAGCATTTGGTTATCTTCCAAATGCATAATAAAAATATAATGTAGTACAGTCCTAAAAGTATTGGTAGTCCACAGAAAATGTACCACATTAAGTGATGGGTTCCATAAAAATCTCCAATCTTGTAAAGGATATTTACACGAAAGAATTCCCAAGGGGAAATGACTAAAGAATTATAACAGAAACTATCTAACAGCGTTGAACTTATAAAACAAACAATGCATATTGTGATGTATTGACTAATTAATATTAACTTCTTTTCTGAACTAGTGCATAAATGATAAATGCATAAAGGTAACCATATAATAGTTGCAGTAGGTCTCATCATACATAAAAAACCTACGATCCATAGGAAATTCATATTCCTAATATTACTATCACGCCATGGAAACATGGATAATGCTATCATAGTAAATGCAGTTTCTAAAGTATTTATAAGCGTTCTTGAAGCGCAATAATACCAATACCAATTCATACATAAACTGTATAATGTCCATTTGTTTTTTGTCCATTCATAAAATTTGAATTCTCCATAAGCACTGATACCTGCTTGAACTATTCGAGGTACTGTAGTCAAGACCGTTACATAATCTAAACGTACCAGTGCCAATATTTGAAAGATGATAGATATCAAAAATGGATATATGTAATTGCGAATATGTACAATCCACTCCCACGTGAGGTATCCATATCCAAATGCTAAGTGGTGAGCTACTTCCAATGATTGCCAATATTCATCAGGTACGTGTGCAGTTTGTACAAGGAAAACGGAACTTAACCTCCATAATAGTAATAATAATAATGTTTTGTATTTTCTAGGCAAATGCATTTTTTATGTTTAGAACAATTATTTGATACTTCTAAAATGATTTAATACTTCAGTGTTTGCTTTCGAAGAAGCATATCTCGATAAATATTAACAAAATACTCGTATCTCGACTAATATTATTAAAGTCAATTCAATCTCGATCAAATTTTTACAGTAATCTTTCACTCACTATCCGTCCTTTATACCGAATTATTCGTTTCTCTTTTGTTAACTGTAATAGTCTTTTGTTAATAATGAAGTAAATTGTATGCGGATGATAGTCAACTTGACAGTGCTTTACCCTGAAAACGATTATAAGTTATTGTCTATTTTGATTTAAATAACTGTACGTAATAAATAATTGAAAAGAACAATGTATAGTGTATATACTTTTTATTGTACACTTCTGGCTAATTGTATAAAATATCTTTTTTGTAATATTCTGTATTGAATTCGAATGTAAATATATAGATTAGTTTCGAGTAATCGATACAGATGGAGCCACGTCGAAACCGCAACCATTTTGTGGGATCGATTAGTTGAGAGGTCTTCGGAACGATATTTCTTTGAATAAGAGAACCAAAGTCGATAGCATCGTAACGAGAGGTGGTCGATAACCGATTGTGCATCGTTCTTTTCGAAACGAGAAATTGAAGTTCGATATCTGTGAAATAATTCGTCAAACGGTGCTTTGAGATATCGGATTCTTCGCGGTAAATTTGTTATACCGTAGTAGCTACGGTTTGGAGCACTGATACTCTAAAACGCAAGCATGTATCGTTCTAGACGGTTACATCTGAAATTATGCGAAAAAATTACTCCGTTTTGATAAGAAATAAACGTTATGAGGTAGCAAATACAAAGAAAATACTTTATACTTGTATTTTAATACCTGAAAGATAAGACTGGCCGGTATATATTTATTTTGATTCGCAATCATGGAAAGTAAATCGATAGCAATACCGAACAACGGAAAATCTACCGCCGTAGATGATTCTAAGAGTGAAATGCAAATGGTACTTGCTAAAATGATGGAGGAAAAGCATACTTACACCTATAAAAAATTAGTGGTGCCTATGTCAATGAGGAGTATTTATTGGAAATTCTTTGGGTTTCCAGCTACCGATGATGGAGATATCCTCACTAAAGTAAAAATTGTTTGCATATTATGTAAAACTCAAATTGCATATAATCGCAATACTAGCAACTTACGTATGCATCTACAAAACAAACATGCTCAAGAGTTATTAGAACTAGAAGCTACTAATCCACCACGAAGACAGGTACTGTCTCAAGAAACAAAAGACCGGAGGGCCCAAAAGCGATTATTAAAGGCAGGTTTAACTTCTGCACAACATATTTACACTACTAACGCTGATGGTACTGTACAGATAGATGGAGACATTCAGTTTGTTACTGATCCAAATATAAGTTTATCTAACATCGAGGATGACATTACGATTGGCCAACCATTAAGAGTTATGATTAAGAGTGGTTCTAATATTGCTAACAATAGTCAAAATGTGGCCTTTCTTATGCCTGAAGAAAATCCAATTAATCAGTCAAGTATTGATGGGAAAACTGTATCAGACGCTATAGCAGAATTTATTATAATGGATTTACAGTTGCCTGAGGTAGTAGAAGGTCGAGGATTCCAAAGATTAGTTGCAACATTAAGGTCACCATGTGAGATTCCAAGTAAAAATAAATTAGAGGAAGAAATCGTACCAAAAATTTATGACACCTTTCGTGAATCAGTAGCTACTACTCTATCTTGTATTACCAGTGAAGTGGGTTTGACTATTGAAGAGTGGAGATCAAATTCTGATGAACGTTTTGTTACTATCTCAGTCTATTATCAGAATGTTGGTGAACCTATCTTAGAATGTAAAGTATTAAGTACAATTCATGCCCCTTTGGATTGGGAAGAATCTCAATGGGGCAACACAATAGATTCTTTGTTGCTTGATTGGGATTTGAAAATTGAAAGGATAACTGCTGTAGTAATAGCTACATCCAGGGCAGAGCTGCTGACTGCATTAACGAATCGAGGATTGACATTAGTTCCTTGCTTACTTTACACATTACAAGTATGCGCTCAGGCATGTTTTGAGAATCCAGATGTTGCTTCTATATTATCTAAATGTAGAGCAGCTATTGGAGCCATCATAAGTCATCCAGCTGCATCTGCAGCTTTAGCTATGCAAGAACAGTTATTGGAGGTAAATTTAAAAATCATATTGCATATAGATAAACTGGGTAAAAATCACAATAGTTTCTAGTACTTTCCTAGTATAGCTCTAGTGAGGTGAAAAACTATTGAATTTATCAGTATTCATTATGAATCAGCCAATAAGAAAATAATTTATTATGTTGCCCTAAAATTGATCTAATATAATTTTAGTTGGACGAAAATACGATGCTGATGGATTATCCGCCTGTTTGGACGTCAACGTACAATATGCTTGAACAGATGGTCCTGCGTCGTAACATCGTAACATCAATTTTAGAAAGCATGGAAGGGGTTGATCAAGAAATGGTTGATTTAACAAATGAACAGTGGAAGATCGTAGAAGATCTTGTAAATGTTCTAGAACCATTTAAAGTTACTATAATGACGCTTAGCGAGGAAAAGATGCCTTTGATATCCTTATTAAAACCGTTACTTTGGCAACTTGTATCTTCTCATCTAAAAGTAAAAGAAACCGATAGCGATACAGCAAGATCTTTCAAAGAATCATTGTCTGATATGCTTTGTGATAGATATGCAGATTACAATGTTACTCTTTTACTCCAAATTGCCACTACTCTAGATCCAAGGTGAATATAGATTTTTATTTATAGATCTCGTACTATTAACGTATATATTATTACAAAGTATTTCAAACTATGTTTTGCGTTAGATTTAAACAACTTCCATACGCCACTGAAGAAGATAAAAATTTAGTTGCAACTCCCATCAAGGAAATGTTGACGAAATTAATACAGGAAGAATCTGGAGATGGTACAACTATTAAAATCGAGGAGGAACCGCCAAGCAAAAAAAGTCGTTTATCTGGTATGTAAAAATGTGATAAATAATGTAATAGTCGTAATGTTTGTAATATTTATATAATCATGATTTGATTACATGTAGGTATGGAACTTTTACTTGGTGGTTTATGTTCAACGAAAAGTGGCATGCCGGCTGAAGAAAAAGCAGATCTGGAACTGGTACAATACCATTCGGAAGCTACTGCGCCACTTGATTGCTGCCCCCTTCAGTGGTGGGCTAAAATATCTGCAAAGTGTCCAAACTTAGGGAAACTGGCTTGTAGATACAATTGTGTGCCCGCATGTTGCGCACCGCCCGCTAGAATCCCGGCAGAAGTACAAGTATTATACGATACGAGGCGAGCTGCCATACCTTCTCATTTAATAGACAAACTTCTCTTTCTTCATGGGAATCACACTGTTTGAGAAGAACATTGATTTCTGTTAAAAATATTTTACTACCGTCCGTGGTAGAAAAGATGGCAGATGTAAGGAATGAGGGTCCGAGTAGTCAGAGTGGAAAAAGCCCAATCATTGTCTTACTCATTTACAACTACAATTTCTCGAAACGCGTCCTTCGCGTCACGCATGCATATAACGGAAGATTCCTCTTGCCCCTGTGCCCTCCTGCATGCCATCTTTTTTGCCACGCACCATACTTTGTGATATGTAAAACAATCTTTGAAATGTTAACGTATTAACATTTTATGTTAAGCTTTTAGTGTCTTTTCTTTAGCATTACCAATCAACAGAATTTAAAACATGTACAGACACTGAAACTATTTTAAAGGTTTCAAAGATAAGATACCTATAAAGATTTTATGCATTGATGTTCATGGTGCTAAGAAATGATGAATTTGTCTTTGCCAAAGTTTGAAATCAAATTTCATACTTTGAAGCTACAAGAAACATATTTGAAGTTCTTGAGTAACTGTGATGCAATCTTAAAACATTTGTACTTTGATATTATGCCTTTTATTGTCTTTGCAACTGTTGTACAGAAATTTAGAGAAATCAAAAGGCATAATGAGGTCTGAGAGAATAAACAAATATTCTTAGGAAAATACAACAAAAAGAATAATTTTCCAATTTAGAGCTGCATAGTGTATCATAATTTAAAACAAGTTTTAAATAACATATACTATTGTGAAGTCTTTGAAAATAAAATTTCAATGCAACGAGTATTATGTTAAAATAATTTAAATATAAATTCTCAATGCTTGAATTCTTTTTGCAAATATATCTTCTTCACAATAGGTCACTTAAAATTAAAATGCAAATCTAATTATACAAATAAATTATAATAGGCACACTTCGGAGAATATGGTACATTACTAATATTATCAACATCATATTTGTTTACAGATATATGCTAATAATATCTCCTGCTTAGGAATGATATAAAAATGAGCATTACAGCAAATTAAACAGAAGAATTAGTAAATTATTTCCAATTTCTATTTTTGCATTAATGCGCTTTAGAAGTGTATTCTTGTGATATTAACTTATATTTAAAAATACTAATTAGTACAAACGTAGCATTTTATATTATGAATAGTGGAATTTTTATCATGATCAAATTATGATAAGTACATTTTTTCATTTATTCATCTAGCGGCTTACATTTCGGTATTTGAATGTAATGTAATATTGTATAATATGTATTATGTATGTTTAATATTAATTTAAATCCATAATGATATCCATATTTATAAATATTGTACAAAGTTTTACACTTTATTTTTGTAAAATGTCAACACAATTGTAAAAAATAGTTCGCAATAATAATTTTTATATTGTACATACATATATATTATTCTTACAATGAATTAAAGGATGAACAATACACACATCATAAAAATTTCTTTTTGAATAATGTTGTATAATTTATTACCTAAAAATGTAATTGATTCGAAGGAGAATACTTAAAATTATATGCTTCACTATCTTACATTCTTATTACTCACATTACAAAATTTAATATAGAAGTTGATTATGGAAGACTGAATTGATTTTGCACCCATATAGAAGTTTCATAGAACCTTGGATCTGCAATTCTGAGAGATGCTCTCTTATAGAAATAGTAATACAAAACTGCAACTTTAATATAATTAAATGTGAACAAAATTTGACTCCGTTAAACTTATTATTAAGATTATATTTTAATTATTAAAATCATTACCTCCTCTATGTAACGAATATAGAACATGAAAATTTTTACTCCAATAATGTCTGAGGGGTGATGACCAATGCATTTTAATGTCCCATGTGTGAAGACTAATGCTTAATATCATATACATAATACATAATATCAATGTTATACGAAATTTTGTGTACAGCAACTGTATTAATCCTACCTATATAAAAAAAGTGGTATATTATAAACAATTCTCTTAAGGGTATATTATGTGAAAATTAAATTTCCAATTTTCATTAAATTTTTGTTGACAATTACCTGGAAGATGTAGGTGGAAAAAAAATTAACTAATAAAATCGTCAGAGTCATAACAAGACAAAAGTCTTGAATGCTTAAAAACAAAATAAGAGAAATGTTAAATATGAACAGAACTTCATAGACTGGAATGCAAAAAATTACGTACACATAGAGAATTAATAAATTAGTCGGACTTCGTCGAGAAAAACTGGCGAACGAATTGACGAAAATGTCAAAAAACAGTATCAAGTACTGTACAATTATAGTTGCCAAGTATTTCCTTGTACTTAATATACTCATTTATCACAAAAAACGAATTTGATTATGTTACAATTTACACGGTCACAATTTTGTAGTGTCTTTATTCTATTGTTGTATTCCAACAGTTGCTATAACAACGAGAATTACATATACATATACGACTTACTTAATTTGTATGCTTTAATGTTCTTCAACACAAACAATGCATAGTGTATTCCTTGTCAAAATGATCGGTTCTCATTAATTATTATATAATTATTATTTTCAAATATCTAAAGAAATGTAATCCCTTCATTTAAATCAGCCTAACAAATTATAAATAAACAATTTTAACAACTTATATCAAATATGATCATATGAAACAAAATTGACACATATACAAACACATTTGTATTTAATAGCTCTGAGATGTATAGAATCAACATATGTTTATGATAAATTAACTCTATCATGTCAAATTTAGTGACGTCATTATCATATATGGTTTCTTTGTAATACAAATACTACTACCACGTATTTGGGTGGCAATGGGTGATTTGACAGCTGACTAGTTGTATACAATTTATTTTCTGAAGCTTGATAAATTAAATTTTGTATATTCATTTAAATATACAAGCGTATTTTTTTTAATCATGGAAATATAGGAATAAATATTTTACACGATGAAAGTTTTAAAGTAAACAAGGAAATGGAACTAAATGTACGTGTATTCAGGTTATTGTGAATTGACGAATGCACGATAAAATGAACTGTATGAATGTTAACATTGACATTTTAGTTATTGTTATACCTGCGATTGTTTAATTACAAAAAACAACAACAATGACTAATCGAAATAAATATATATATACACAACAATTGGTTTCTATTTTTCCTATATTGGAATTCAGTGAAGACGATGTAGACATTCCTTTAAAGAATCCAAGAATATCTTGGTTGGATATTGCTTTT
Source organism: Nomia melanderi (assembly GCF_051020985.1). Lineage (NCBI taxonomy): Eukaryota > Metazoa > Arthropoda > Insecta > Hymenoptera > Halictidae > Nomia > Nomia melanderi. The sequence goes on from NC_135007.1 coordinate 13,068,292, forward strand.
CTTGTATCTTCGATTCTTATGCATATTATAGACATGGGATTTGATATAAATCTTGTTGTAAGGTATTTAATAGCTGGGAAAATAACATATTTTATATCTACAACTGCTTTTATATTTATACCCTCATTTATAAATGTTATAATTAGTAGAAGAATGCAGCATCAAGATGACAAGGTAAAACATTATATAATATAATTTGTTGAGTTCTCATTGTTGTTATGTTGACATAATTGCTCTTTTCTTTTTAGATAAATTCTGTTCAAAATCAGGCAGAATCTAAATGCATACATTCCATGCTAACAAGAAAGTTATGTTGCATTATAGTGATTGCATTTCAGTTAGCACCAGTACTTCGTTATTGGCGATTATTGATATATACACGAAAGGCTTATAAGTTTCAAAAACAAAGTGATAAAAATGCTCAACGGACATATTACATAAAAATGCTTAAGGAAGATCAAGATGTTGCTTTATTGAGAGTGTTTGAATGCTTCCTAGAAGCAGCCCCTCAACAAGTTTTGCAATTAACTATATTATTGAAGGATTACCATAATCATATTAATTTTGAATGTACATAGATTTTTATTTATAATAGGGAACACTATTGCAAGCATCTCTAAGTTGAAAGATACATATGTCTCTGAGCATAGTAATGTCAAAATTATTTGCATAAATGTAAAGCACTAAATATAAACTGAACAACACTAAAAATACATTGAACACAGAGATGTTTGTATCAGTAATTTCTATTATAGTAATAATTCTTGTGCTAAATTATGTATAAGAATAAACTTTGTGTTTGTTTATCGTAGTTGTTCACCAAGTGGCTACTATTCTTAGTTCACTTGTAAGTATGGGATGGGCTATGGCTAGTTACCATCGTAGTATTAGATTAGTTCAGCAAGACAAGTTTAATATTGGAATTACTGGGACTGTTCTACAATTTCTGTGGCACTTCTGTACAACAGGTACTTAAATAATTATTATATAAAGAAACTAAAAGTTCACAAATATAATAAAAAATTTTCAGTTTCAAGGATATTGTCATTAAGCATTGTTGCAAGTATTTGGCCGTTATATACAGGAATTGCTTGTATTTTACACTGGATAAGCATGAGTTGTTGGATCATTATAGATTCACGTGGTATATTAGAGTTTTGTAGGAATCATAATCGTGCACCACATTGTCCTCCAAAAATTAAAGAACGTATTTGTTCAGTACTATTTTCTATGGTGATTGGCATTGTTCATGTGTTTATATATTTAAAAGCAGTAGACAAAAGCACACTTTTTAAACACGCATTTTTTTATGGAATCTGTTTCCTTGAAAATATAATAGCAACAGTACTATGGACATATATTTCTTCAGATGAAGTGAAACATGCTTGGTTCTTTCATGTACTTATTGTCTCCTGTATTTTGCCTTTCATAGTAGGCATAACAGCCATGTTTCTATATTATTGTGTTTTTCATCCTTCCAAAAAACAACTAAATTCTGCAAATACATCATCATAGCCTAGTAATAATTTATTCAGTAACAAAGTTTGATTTTGGTTAAAAATATGTAAAGGAAATTTAATTATTTATTTCTTGTTTCTATATTGTACAGATCTTACTTTTAGTTCTAAAGAGCATTTACCTAAGTACAATTTATTGTACTCATTTATTTTGTTATATTTGTAATTAATAACTTAACTTAGGGCTCAAATTGAAGTATTACTATTAATGTATAAAATTTTATATTTGAAAGAGGATAAGGTCTTGCCTATGTTACACGGATAAGAAAAGGTGCACAATGAAATTATTAACACTGCCACATTTAATGAGGCTGATAAAATGACCTGACTAGATAATTACAGTTTATAGCATTTTTACTGTGCTCTCTGTATAATATATGTATATTAAAAAATTAGTTTAATTACATTAAAAATACTGAAATCATAAGTACACATATAAGAGTCAACCAGTTGGAAAATGTAATATTTGATGATTGTAATATTTTTAAATTTAATGTCCAAATTTTGTATACATTATATACTTTTTTTAATAAATGGAATTATCTCCATTACAATTGTGTATTTTAATTTCATTACAAATATACCCTTAAATTAGAATTTAAACAAATTTTAAATCATGTATAAAAGATTCATAACTCAAATATATTAAAACTGTCTTCAAAAGTACAAAGTGTTGTTCAATTTTGAAAGTTGTTTATTCCTAAATGTACTCTCTTAAATAAATATTGAAATATAATACACTTTATTGTGACAAAAATTTATTAAGACAAGAGTATGAAGTACTGATTATATAATACACAAAATGTTCATAGACACTTCTTTTACTAAACAGAAATAAAAAATTTACATAAATTTAGCAATTCCCTTATATATTTGATAATCATTTCTTTAAATTCATTCATGGCAAAGTGCGTAGTTTTTATTATTTGGTAGCATGTATAAAGCACATTCTCTAAGGCCATTTGAGAAATAGAAACCAAATATTACATTTACTTAAGTAAGTCATGAAAGATTTTAAATTAAGATGGAATGTGCTATATAAAATAATTTATCAACATATAACAAAGCATATATTTTCATATTTGTTATTTCTTTTCTTAGTTGTCAATCCACTGGATTTTGTATTACTATAAGTATAAATTCTTTATCCGGTGCAACCATAATTTCATGCTTCTTACTACGTATACGTAAAAATGTCAGATCATTCGTTGGGTCTAGGTCTCTTACTACAGATCTTGCTTTGTCAGACAATTGGCTTATTAAACCTGCATATTGAACTGTTGTAGTATTATCCAATGTAGACTTGATTGGAATACCTAAATATTTAGTTTACATTAAATATTGTACAATAATAACATTAATAATTAACATAAGAGCACACATACCTTCTGCATTAACGACAATTGTTCCAACGACTCCCTTATGTGACTGAATACGTTTCATAGTTTCTTCCACTTCTTGTGCCTTAAAAGTACATAACGTTAATTCAATATAATTTAAGAAATGGATGTACAATTTACGACTACTTTACCATTTCTTAGAGCTAATATGTTCTATCCAATATAGGGTAACAATTAATTAATCAAATTGTTTGTAATTAGAAGCTTTTTACAAATTTGGAAATCACAAACGTCACTTGCATCCAAGCGCCCACTAAACATTCATATATTTATAGATACAAATAACATAGAAGATAAAATGAATAGATGGGGGTTGTTAAGTTTTAAGCGCCATCTAGGTACGCAAAAACAATATCATGGCGGTATATTTCAATTAAATTATTTAATTCTAGATGTAAATACTAATAATACAGCACGAATTAAATAATTAACATTATAATAAAATAACAAAAACATTTTATTCATACTTTTTAAATATTACATAGTGTACTGAATATTAATGAATAATTACAGCATTATTATAAGACTTTAATGTAGTATATAATTTTAGTTTAATGCAAAGGAACAATCAGATCAGTTCCTTGATATTCAGGTAAATTGAGATTATACTCTCTTTCCAATTTTTTAGGTACAAATCGTCCACCTAAATAATGATACTTCCCTTTAAACTGTTGAGCACACATTTTTGGTGCTGTTAATGACACTAACATTTCTGGCTTTATTCCACCATTCGTAGGTGGTCCATTTTCAACATCCCAACCTGATGGTATATCTATACTACAGATGGGAATTGCTGTGTTCTCTAACAGATGAATAATAGGAATAAATGCTTCTCTAACAGGTGGTTTAAAACTAAATCCAAATAAAGCATCTACTATGAGACCAAACTGGCACAATTGTGTTGAAGCAAAATTTTCCAAGTCATTCTCTATTAAGGGAATATCATTTTCAATGCATTGATGTAATAAATTGTTGTACAATGTATTATTTGTCCTTTTAGGATAATAAATCTCTGGTTTATATCCAAATTGTTTCAGATGTCTAGCGCAAACAAGTCCATCACCACCATTATTTCCTGGTCCACAACAGACCAAAATTTTTTGCTCAGAACTTTTTAATGATGGGTAACTATGAGCAATAGCGAATGCACAACTCTGTCCAGCTAATTCCATTAACTGATCTACGCTGAACTTGTATTTATCAAATAAATCTTTATCTATATTGATACTTTCCTGTTGTTTTAAGTATTTAACCATGGTGGTATAAAATATTCTTCCAGAATTTAAAATAAACTTATTGTTGGAAAAAATCGGCTTTGTACAACTTCTGACATACGATATCATTTATTAACTTTGACGTACGGATATGCAGTGAGAAATAACGTCATAACCTCTTACAGTATGTTATTTTTGCGTTCTAATGTGATTATATGTTCATTAGTGAAAGATAAATGTCTTTTGCATTTTACGGTGAACATTTGTTTCACATTTGTTTCACTTTAATGAAAGTAATATGCGTTATAAAGAATTTTCTATATTTCTGTGTAATTTCTCACGATTAAAATTCTTAACCATACAATGATCACATTAAATCTGTAAATCATTCGCTGATGTAACACTCTACATTATTCAAAAATACTTTTTTTTGTCTTGTTTATAAAATTATTCTTTATGTAATTACAATATTATTTAGTATTGCATAGATATGTATAAACAATTTCAAATAAATCTTTATTTAAAAAATTATAACTTGTAATCATTATTACAAAAATAATATACATACATGTTATTTATATACATATCACACTTTTTAGAATTATATAAAAAAATTTGATATTATTAGTTCATTCTTACAGTAATATGTAGTTAAATAATTAACAAAACTGCATAACAGGTTGTAGGTGAAATTCTGAAGATTCTTATTGTAAATTGTAATAAATTATAATTTCTTAACAAATAAACTAGCGTTTAAACAAGAACTGCTATGAACATATTTCAATAGAATTATCTTTAAATTTCTCAACCATTCTATTAACAGATAGCAGAATTTCTTCGATCATTTCTGCTGGAGCCCACTGATTAGAATAGTCGAAATTCTCTACTTTTTCTTCGTATGGAAAACGTAATCTTGTCATATGGTATATTGATTGCATCACAACTGTAGGTTTTTCTGTAGGAAAAGCAGATGAAAGTCTAAAATGTAACATATAAGAAAAATCTTGTCTTTCTAATAATAGTGTAATATAACGGTAATCAGTGGCATCAAATTCAATCAAAGAACCAGGTTGTAATGCAAGTACAGTTGTAACAAAGAGTCTTCTTTTCTCTAAACTCTGGACTAGTGGCTTTATCTAGAATAAAAAAATTTTTGTTAATAACAATGAAAACATAAATGAGAATTTAGTAACTGAAGCTTGTATACCTTCTCTGCTATATACATTTTTATTTCTAATATATAATCTGTCAGGCACTTGTCAGCTGGATAATGTGGCAAGTGCAAAGCAGATGTTCCACCAAGAATTTGTTCCAAAGACTTAGAGAAATAAAGCTGTGGTATAATCCGATTCCAATTGGGTCCACAGAATGTTACAAGAAGCATTACTATATCATTCTCTAGTTCAAAAGATGAATTTTGCAACTGTGAGACATCAATTGATAAACTTATTAGGAATTTAGCCTCTGTTGGTTTGGAACCAAATGGTAATAACATCACTTCAACATCCTCTGGTGCTATTTCTGATGAACCCATTAACATACTATATTCTAATTTTAATCTATCTTGTTTTTGAAGTAATTGTATCTAAAATAAAAAGAAAAATAGATTATATTAACTCTGATCATATAATATATAACTGGGAATCAATATATTACAAACCTGATGTTGTTTATAACAAGATAAAAGTTCCATAAGAACATTCAACAATGCATCCTTATCATGGATATTCCATTTTGCGAGACTAGGTACTGCAGTGGATAACGTATCAATGTTAACATCCATTAAAAAAGTGTCATCATTAAATATAAAGTCAGGGCCCATTTCAGGGCATTGCGAATCAAAAAATACATTCCATGTTAGAGTTTGTCTAGCGTATGGAATAGATAACTTAAAACGATCTCCTTTTACTTTGTCACAACTAGATGATACAGATTCAATTTGAATTGTTCCGCAGCATACTCCTTGAGAAGAAATTAAAGTACAACATTATAAAACTTGCAACGCATGTTACGGGACTGGAGATATTTATATAAACAAAATGTTATTATGTTAAATAAAATGTTACTCTTACCAAGTTTATTAGCTTCTAAGGTACGTTTTAAAAGTGGCTCGATAAACGAATCTGTATGATGTAAAATATTATATTGCTGGTTTAACATTTTGATGGTTCTGTTTTATATAATTAAGGTCTCATAAACAATCATAGCAAATATTCTCCCAACAATGTAATGATTTATTGTATTGTTTTATATTGTAACCAGCGACGACAGACAGCCCGTCAAACACTGTCTATTCGACTCTCAACCAATAATTAGTTACCGAAATGAATTCTATTTTACATAATAATATTTATTAGCATCGCCAGATGGCAATATAATCTATGTCCCAATACGACCTACGTAGCATTGTCGGTATTCTTTGTCTACTGGTTTGAGCGTTTTGCCACGGATGGCGTTACCAGTCAAAACTAGATTTTTTTTACGAGCAGATAATTCTTGCCGTTATGTGCATTAAATAGCATGATCAAAACGGCAAGAATTATTCAACGCACTGTTCTTAAAATCAGTGCCAATACAAAATACTCAAATGGAAAAAATATAATATTAAATCATTTGATTGGATTGCATTATTATTATTGCATGTTCAACTAGCTGAGTGTCACCGCATTAAGCAACATTATTTATAATATAAAAATCTTTTCAAATAATCATAGATCAATATTAATAATAATCGGCATTATTTTTAATATAGAAATATTTTCAAATAATCATTGTTTATCTGAGTGAACTACAGTAATTCGACAGTGACCCCAATGACATTCAACGTGCTAATGATATTCTATATCATATAATAAAAAAGGAAGTTTAATAACCTGCTCACAGTTGTAAACAAATATTTAATTACATTTTACACAGTTTGTGTTGAATCATTATATTTCTTAAATAACTCGTGAGAAGCGCAGGTTGTCGTCATCAGTGGAGGACGCAATCATTACATTAAAAGGTAGATCGTCCCGAAAAATGATCTTTCAAACACTGTTCTCTTTATCATCGATCAATTCTATTACTTTGTACCTATTCAACACGTTGAATGACGCACGATTTGAATTAAATCATTTCTTTGAATCGCATTATTATTATTGTACGTTGATCTAGCTGAAGGACACCGCAATAGGTATCATTATTTATAATATAGAAATATTTTCAAATAATCATCGTTTAAGTGGATGAACTATAGTAATTCGATTTGATTAGGAGTCACCGGTGACCCCCATGACATTCAACGTGTTAAAAACGTAATAGTAATTATTCAATTACCCTTTCATTTTAGGAGAGTGGAAAATGGAGACGGATATACAATTTCTCTATAAAACAGGCAGCTTCGTGTTACCAACGTCGCCTTATCGTGTCGCAATAAGTGCGAAACAAGTGCCATGTACATGCGTAACACGTTTCACATTTGAAAATGTGGAAATTACTCGATCTCTTGAAAATTATTTAACACGTTTGCTACCAACGCTTATTTCGCTGACGGTCTCATATTTTCTTCAATCCAATAAATCTAAACAAAACATTAGAAGCATGAAATTGAAACGAGTCATTGAGTTCCTAAATACAATGTAGTTCACAATTTCTAATAACAATATCCATAGGATTAATTTCATTTTCATTATGCAAATTACAGGATTACAGCCATCACGAATACGTGACGCTGGTAGCGAACGTGTTAAAAGTAAATTAATATTCCTCTTCATCTTCGGTGTTGGCAGCGTCTTCCTGGACCTCGCGATAATCCAATTCCAAAGCTGCCAGATCCTCCCTGGCCTCCGCGAATTCACCCTCCTCCATACCTTCGCCGACGAACCTACAATAGAATTTTTTTAACGAATTACACCTTCACTTCTATTACTTCCACTCTGGTAAATGAAAGTAGATGAAATTCACCAATGAACAAACGCCCTTTTGGCGTACATGAGGTCAAACTTATGGTCAATCCTAGCCCAAGCGTCGACTATCGCTGTCGTGTTGCAGAGACAGCACACGGCCCTTTCTACCTTTGCAAGATCACCTCCTGGCACTATAGTGGGCGGCTGATAATTGATTCCCACCTATCAACATGACAATACATATCAACACATTCTACAACGCTTTTCACCCTTTAAACCTCGAGTTTCAAATTTCCTTTCGAACCCTTCGCGAGCTTAATATTTCTCTACTAAATTCTTTTTATAAGAACCTTGAAACCGGTGGGACACCATTCGACGAATTGAACGTGCTTCTGCCGTTTGATCATGGCGATCGCCGCGTTCACGTCTTTGGGAACGACGTCTCCCCTGTAAAGCATGCAGACCGCCATGTATTTGCCCCTGCGAGGGTCGCAGTTCACCATCTGATGGTTCGGTTCGAAGCAAGAGTTCGTGATTTCTGCGACTGTGATCCTCTCGTGGCCGGCTTTCTCAGCAGACATAACCGGCGCGTACGTTGCCTGCGGAAGCTGGTATTAACGATCACGTAATCCTGTATGAAACGATTGAAATGCGACTTACAAGGGGGAAATGAATACGGGGATACGGGACCAGGTTCGTTTGGAACTCGGTGAGGTCGACGTTCAAGGCGCCATCGAAGCGCAGGCTCGCCGTGATGGAGGACACGATCTGCCCGATCAGACGGTTCAGATTCGTGTACGTCGGTCTGTCGATGTTCAAGTTTCGCCTGCATAATTCGTAAATAGCCTGTGGAACACGTGTGATTATCGAGCAATTGGTTAATCGCACTGTTGCAAAGGGTTAATGGCAGTCAACGCGTTAAAAATCTCTCTTTGCAATAAAATCAACCTGTGACGAGTATACACGGAGAACTAAAGCAAAACGGAAAAGAATGTTTATTTAAAAGAATACATAATCAATCGTTGAAGAAAGTTAGTATTTGGATGTCAAACACAGTTTGATAACTGTACAGAAAAATGGTCAAGATTCTCGTGGCAGTTAACGTAACTGGTGGACAATAAAATCGCATCGCGACGTTTCCTGCTGCAACGAACAATCGAGATCAATTATGGTAGACATTGAATGAATGAATATACGAACTTGATTATCAACTATGAAGGCCACCTCGCAGTGTTCTAGGGTTGGATGTGTGTAAAGAATCGCATTGTACGGTTCCACGACGGCGGTCGATACCTGTACAAGTAGACAACTTTTACACGTGTTAGAAACAATACGCACCGCACAAAATGGCACCGATTCGAACACGCTTCGTACCTGCGGCGCTGGATAGATGCTAAACGTTAGCTTGCTTTTCTTTGGATAATCAGCGGAGAGTCTTTCCATTAACAGACTCGAGAACCCAGATCCCGTGCCGCCACCGAACGAGTGGAAGATTAGAAAACCTTGTAAACCTCTGCACTGATCTGTCAGCCTCCGGATCCTGTCCAGAGTGAGGTCCACGATCTCCTTTCCTGCGGCGTATCGTTCGTTCGAACGATCGGAAACAAACAACTACTAGTTACCTTATTTTTCTATTGTTTACACAACGCGTGATCGTTCACTTTGCCTCAGTTCAAATTAGTTCGAATTAAATGGTGAACTTAAGACTTTCTGTTTGTCTAACGCAATTTTTTCATTTATGCGTCGCCTAAATGGAGAGCAAAGCAGAAAGAGCTCCGCGTTTAACGTGTTAAAGATGCTTTTGAAAGAGATCGTTTTCGGGAATTATCGTTCGAACGTGCGTTCTGCTACTGTGCACACCCTATTCGAGAAGAAAACTTTTACAAGAAGAAGCGCACCTATCGTGTAATGTCCCCGCGCGTAATTGTTCGCAGCGTCTTCTTTTCCTGTGATCAACTGCTCCGGATGGAACAGCTGCCTATATGTTCCTGTGCGGACTTCGTCTAAAGCAACATGACAAATTTATCAATTACCATTATATCCTTTGTTTTTTACTTTTAGCATCTGCACAATTAGCGAATCTGATAGAAAACTCGAGTCTGATTGTTCGAAGATAAAGAAAACTCAAATGTTTCGCGACACATTCAAGGAACTTGCCTACTACTGTCGGCTCGAGATCAACGAAAACTGCCCTCGGCACGTGTTTCCCCGTGCCTGTTTCGGAGAAGAAGGTGTTAAACGAATCATCCCCGTAACCGACGGACGTATCACTGGGCATTTGTCCATCCGGTTGGATCCCGTGCTCTAAACAGTATAATTCCCAGCAGGCGTTACCCATTTGGACGCCCGCCTGTCCAATATGGATAGATATGCACTCCCGCTGTAAACATTTGCAAATAAAGCCATCGGACGATTCCATTAGCGTTAATTTCTATTATATCAGCTTCTGATACTGCACCATCTTCGCCATTCTTATGTTATCTAGTTCCTCCAGCTTGATCAATTGACGTAAACTTCGCGAAAAGAATATACGTTCAAGGGACACTTGAACTTTATTTAGCTGTTAGTTTTGTAAAACTATCAATATCGAAATGCAAACTTCAACTTTGAAATATAACGGTTCAGGCATCGGTTGTACGAGATTGAATGAAAAGGAAAATTTGAAAACGTTTCCAGAATGATGAAGGAAACTAAAGGTTGAGAAGGGAAATATATATCACTGATGATGAGTTCTAAGCAGAATAATATTCTTTGACCAACGAGGATCAGTGTAGAACTTGTTCGAAACGTTAATTGATCGAATGAAAGATTTAAAACAACATTATTCGAACAATTCGCAGTTCGATCGTGAAGCGAACGGCACTTGGCGCGCGACGGGGCCGATAAAATGGCGTCTGCCTCGGCGTCCGCGGAATTAGGCACGTGCCAAGTCACCCAGCAAAGGATGATCGCAAACTGGCATATTGAAATTCCATCGACGTGAAGCATCGTTACACCTGTCAGCAAGTCGCGAAGCTTTATTACCTTGACCTGCCAATGTCTCGGCTTAATAATTCAGCCGTACCCTAAAATGGAACGTCTCATCGTTTCAACCGCGAGTATAATTCGCTGCTGCGCACAGGCATCAAGAATCATAGAGGCTTCTGATGTATCACTCGTTCTTTACAGCGTATGTCGTGACAAATCGATTTTATACAGGTTGACACATTGTAACCATAGCAGCTTGAACGAACACCGATAAGCCTGAGACACGATTTCACCATTGGCATTTGAAAATTCTCGGAACCGATCTAAACGAGGAATTAATTCAAAACGGGGTTGTTTCGTATAGCTATCGTTTATTTTTCCATTGTTCCATTTATCGACCGTCGGACTCGAATCTTTATGAATCTATTATAACTGATTATCTCAAATTATAGTTTACGCTTCTAATTAATCCCTTCATTAGAACCGATGGCAAAATATTGAACATCGCGGGCATTGACCGAGAAGTTTTATATTTTAATCTTAAAAAGTCTCGTGTTCGTTTGGAAGAAAGTATTTGTTTGTCTAATATATATAATAAAGGAATTGTTAAAATATCAGTTTAATTATTGAAGCTTCTTATTCGTTCAGCAATGAAATTAAATATTGATACTCGAATCAAAGCGCAGCCACGGCTGCGGTTAAGTCGAAATTCGATCTGTTTCTCTGTAAAATATTTACTGGACTTTAATGCGCCTGCTTACTATACGTTTCGCCGAAGTAAGTTTAGATACTATTTTAGACGTAATTCACTATCAACAGTTCCTTAATAGGCCTATTGTTTTTTAATCGCGGTGCATACGATGTCTTGGCTATACTTAGTTGAATCGTACAATTTAAGAACTATTACCTAGAGCAACAGTCATAAAAAATTGTGTATCTCCGTTGGATTCATTGATTTTAATTCAAAACTTTCGCGATTGACAATATTCTTGTTCGATGTTTTAATATGTGTATCATTTTCCAAAGTGAGATATTCAAATGGGCTACTATTTTCTAAATATTTATAATTTACAAATAAATCATTGCAACTGTTAAACTGTTGTTAATATAACGTATTATTATGATGCTCACCATTGTTATCGGCGCGAGGATAGGAAACGTGTCAGAACGTACCACGATGTAACTACTGTCTGCCTTAGTGGACAGTCAGATCACTATGATGCGCCATATTATTACTCGCAAGTATATAATATCTGTTTCAGCCTTCGTAGGTGACAAACCTAACGCTATAGTATTCGCGACAATTGGTATATATATAAGATTATGCTTCTGCGGCAGTGCAAGCACGGTTCGTTAATTGAAATTGAACGATTTAATACCGCCTCGGATTCTATACTTTCGTTTGGAGCAACATGTAAAATCTATGCTTCCATGATTAAATATACGAAACGTTATAAAACATTTAAATTACACTGAGAGTTTCGAACGCTTGAAATATACTTAATTATATAATAAACGATTAAATAAAATTAAATGTAGCGATTTTAAAGTTATAATTTATTATAGTAACGTAGTATATAAAATAGAAAAGATGATAGTATAAAATAATGTATACACTGTATATATAATGCTTGCATTTACTTTTTATCTACTAAATACTATTATTTTTATGTCCTTTCGGACTCGATAGAGTAATTAACTGTACTCTCCTTGGAACTTTAGCAGGAATGGTCGAATGTGTGTCCGATTCTTTCGATGTGTTCTTTGTATTGCCTATTACATCTTTACTTGTACTCTCGTCGTTATAGATTAATTTGATGTCTTCAGTTTCTTCGATATCTGTTTGGTTATTTAGCTTCTGCTCTTGAACTGTAACTTGGTTCAATTTATTACTTTCTTCTTCCGCATTTCCTGAATCCTTAAGATCTTCTGTCTTTTGGGTTACTGAGATATCGATATCCATTGCATTGTTATCTATGTCAATGGCCGATAGACGTTTGGTTACATCATTCGTCTTACTCGATACTGCTGATTTTTTACAATTACTATTATCTGTGTGTTTCATCGGTGTCTTAAATTCGCCTTTGTACTCTGTACCTAATTCTCCTTTTTGGAAGCGTATTATAGAACAATAACCATCTGTTGAAGATACTATCAAAATTCCACCATCACTTGACCTGTGAAATTAGAACAATATAAATGTATTTGCGTTTTTAGAATAAATTTACAAAACAAATGGAATAATTGTTATTCACCATGAAACGTCAGTTAATCTGGTATAATGTATATTTGATATTACAGCGATCGGTGATATTTGTTGCGTGTCGTATATGAATACAGAATGCTGTGTAGCAACAGCGAATACTATTCTATAAGGTAATGCAATCATAGAAGTTGGACCATTTTCTTGCAGTTCGAAGTAAATGGGACAACATCTTACAGCTATGGTACTTTCGTCCAAAGATGGCAGAAGCATAAGTGGCCTAAAAATAAAACAATAAAATATGTCACAAAAGTGTGAAAATAATAAAATGTGCTACAAAAGATAGGATATCTACTCTTTTAGATTGTGTCTTGAAAAGACTATGGTTGCATTGGATATTCTCTCTGTAGTTTCTAATGGATCTATTATACCAGATGGTACAATAATTAACATTCCATCTAATGAAAATGTTAGTCTTCTAAAGAATGATTTAAATGTATCATCATAAAACAGACGCACTGTTTTATCTTTTAATGGATGATCCGGTGGTGTTGGAATCTTAGCTTTATAAACTCGCTGCACTGTCTTTTTTGTATTTATGTCAATCAAACGACATATCCTAAAAATATACAGTAATATTAATAACAGCGAATATTGATATATTTTCAAAGAAATCTATAACACACCTATCTGTACTTATCGTACATATATATTGATTGCAAGGATCCCAAGATACTCCTTGCACAAAACCTTTATGTTCAGTCAATATAGCCGTAGAACGTCCTTTATGAATATCCCATAAAATTGCTGTATTGTCTACAGAACCTGAGACTAACATATTAGAGTCTGGGGACCAACTGATATCATAGACATCTTCTAAATGTCCTCTTAATACCTTCCAAGACATCCATTGCTCCTTATTCTCAGCATCATCGGATATAATGTGGAACTCACAATCCTCCTTTTGTTTCCATAAAAGAATGGTTGACTCTGATAATAAAAGTATACTTAAATTCCAGTAAGTTTCTAATTAATCTAATTAAGTGTATGATTACAAACCATCGTCACCAGAAGCCAAAATTTCTTTAGAAGGTGAAAACCTAACAACATTCACTGCTTTTTGATGTCTTTCCAAATCTGCTACACATTTTACGTTTGCACCTCCAAATTCATTTGTTATTATATACCATATCTGGTAAAAAAAAAAGAGAGTGATTATATGGTTAATTTTCTGTAATACATTCACTACAAGAACTATTTAGAAATACGGACAAACAGTTTCTTATATAATTAATAAAAGAATATTACCAAAACGTGAGAATCAGCACCACCGGTTGCAATGCGCCAAAACGTTTCGCCTTTCGATGTTTCATAAATTCCGGCCTGCACGTCAATACTCAGAACTGGATCACGATTATGCCATGAAATTTCGGGAGTTGTACACCACATAATGTTAGTCTCGAAATGTAACAGACGATAATTTAAAAATACAACAGTAGTAACATTAATTGGACCTGTATCGTCTAACCTTTCTCAAGCTGTCAGATTATTCCCGCCAAAACATATCAATTTTTTAAGTCCAATAGAAATCGGTTTATTGCCATTTTAATCAAATTTGAATTGTGTTCAGGTTATAATATTCCTGATTTTCATTGAAGAATTAAAGTTAATTGAATTCTCTCGACTAAATAATAATGAAAATAGAAAATAATAATAAAAGAAAGTACCTACGTTATGAGAATCTGTAAGAAAGCTAAATTATTTAAAATATTTTTATTACGAGACACACACTTGGACAGATTATTTTCAAGTTTATTCGTTTATTATTATTAATCAAATTTGTTCAATAACAAACGGTTGAAATGAAAGAAATAATGATTCAATTAAATATATAAACACATAAACATGATAAAATTTGTACTAGAAATAGTAAATCATACTTCTATCTATTATACGTTTCCATAAAATCGAGTTTCAAAATTGAAAATTTTAATGAACACATGCGAATTAATTAAGTATGTATGTTACAGTATTTATTTCGAGTTTCAACAGTAGATTAGCAATTGAAAATGATTTCAAGTTCATTGTCATAAAGCACGTGATTCAAGACGTGTATCGAACATCCGGTCCATGTAACTCCCTCTGAAAACGTATAGAGAATCCATCTGAAACAATCTGAACACAAAAATGGTGGATACAGAAAATGATAGTCAAGAGCGGAAAGAACTAAATGTTACAGAAAACATGGATGGTAATCAACAAAACGGAGAACTAGTTCCTACGGAAAACAATGAGGAAAGAGATGTGTGTAAATTACATATTGTTTCGTATTCTGTCTATTACACCCATTTATTGTCTTCGTAAAAAACGTTTGTCGTTTTACTCGAAAGTTATTGCATGTAGTTTCATTATTCTGTGTTTTACTCGCCTTGTTTAACTGAAATATAATTTGTTCAATTAACGGGAATCCAAATTCAGGATTTCATTTATTTTGCTTACGAAAATCTAACAACACGCCCATGGTTATTTAGTGGCACGATAAATACGATATAAATATTCATAGCAACCTGTTTAGAAATGACGATTATGATGATGACGCATATTTTGAGTTGTAGTTTTTATGATATCGTTTAACATTAGTTTCCAATTTGTTACACAGGTGAATGCAGAAGTTGATGAACAGAGGAAAAAATATCAGCCTTCACAACTGGAGTCATTCTTTGCAATTACAAAATCTCTGATCATCCGTGCTCTTATTATTTATTTTATCAGCTTCCTCTTCAAACGTCCTCAGCCTAGTGCAGCTATAAATATATTTGAAAATGGAACATCGTTCGATTTGCACGTTTATTTATCAGAATCTGAAAATTTTGAGCAGTTCGATGATCCAAGGAAATTAATATGGATGGAGCAAGGACTAATATACGGGGATTGGTATAGTGGGCCTACTAAAGATGGTCAGAGAGTTACAGAATATAAATTTACGCCGTCGGATCAACTAAAGAATAATGGATCTATATATCTTCATGTATATGTTACGAAAAGTGGAAAGTCCCCTAATCCAAAAGCAGGAAAAAACATCTATGCTGGAGATTATATGTCATATTCTAAAAAAATGTTAAATAAATATAAAAAGATCAGGTATCAGAAGAAACATAATTTGTTGACTGGTGCCAATATAGAAGAGAGTGAGGTATGTATATATTACGAATGTAACATCACAGACAATACGTGAAACCAAAAACTTAAAAAAATCTTACAAAGTATCTTATGAATATAATAATATATTTTTGTAGAAAGATGAATTAATAAATCAGGAGAGTGTGTCTCATTGGCACCCCAATTTAACCATTAATTTGGTAACTGATCAAACTAATTGGGCATATGGTCAAGTTCCACCAATATTAGATACATGTGAGTTTACTTTTTAAACACTGTAAAATAAGATTTGAAAAAAGATTAATGTTGTTTTTCTTTTCTATTTATTTCATAGATATCCACTTTTTACCTGGAGGTATGCTTTATAAACCTGTAATATATATGAATGACTTTTGGAATATGCAAAGAGATTATCAGCCCTTAAATGATACTGTGAAAGAACTGGAACTGCGATTAACTTATCAGCCTCTATCATTATTCAGATGGCAAATTTATGCAGCTCAAACATCTAAAAATAAGTGGACAAATCCATTCTCAGGTACATTGAATTATTATGATAATTTGTTATGAAAAGTATAAATATATGATATTGACGAGATTTTTTTTACACAGGAGATTCGACAGATGAAAATGACAGCGATCAAGATACTTTGAAAGAGACATTGTTAGAAACGAATCCGTACTTGCTGGGCTTGACTCTAATTGTAACAGTATTACATAGTGTATTTGAATTTTTAGCATTTAAGAATGGTAAGATACAATTTCCTTATAAGTATATAATTAAATTCCCTGAATCTACTGTACATTCTTGTTACATTTTTTTTTCTTTCAGATATTCAATTCTGGAACAATCGCAACTCTTTGGAAGGTCTATCGGTTCGATCTGTATTCTTTAATGTTTTCCAATCGTTAGTTGTATTATTATATGTTCTTGATACCGAGACGAATACAGTTGTTCGGATTAGTTGTGCAATAGGTTTATGTATAGAAGTATGGAAAATTAATAAGGTAATAGATATTAGCATAAATAGGACCTCGAAATTTCTTGGTGTCTTTCCAAAACTTAGTTTCCATGATAAAGGATCGTACATAGAATCTTCCACGAAAGAATACGACAGACTTGCTTTTAGATATTTATCATGGGCTTTATATCCTCTTGTAGGAGGATATGCGATTTACTCGTTAATGTATTTAGAACATAAAGGATGGTATTCTTGGGTTCTCAGTATGCTGTATGGATTTTTATTAACGTTTGGATTTATCATGATGACACCACAATTATTTATTAATTATAAATTAAAAACCGTAGCACATCTTCCATGGCGTATGTTGACCTACAAATTTTTAAATACATTTACCGATGATATTTTTGCATTCGTTATAAAGATGCCAACATTATATAGAATTGGCTGTTTCCGCGACGATATAGTTTTCTTCATATTTTTATACCAAAGATGGATATACAAAACTGATCTTTCAAGGGTAAATGAATTTGGATTTTCCGGGGAGATGGAAGATAAAATATCTAACGATAAAAAAGTAAAAGCTATTAAAGATAATCCGAAAAACGAAATAGCTAAAAAGAACGAGTAACATATGGTGCATAATGTTAACGTTGAGTATATTATTCGAACTTTATCTGAATTTAATGAACTTATTAGTACCAAAGGATACATCTACACGCATTTCCGTGTATCTTTGTGAATTTGATATAACTGCGTGTGTATGTACATATTCTTTTGGTTTTGAAATTTAGTCAAATAAACAAAGCCTTGCGAAAATATTGGCATTCTTACGATTAAGAATGTTAATACACGTTGCACTAGGCGAAATACTATCAGGCTAAGTTTAGTACGGCCCATAAAGAATTTTGTATGCTCCTTTAAGAAATTGTTATCACCAGAATTTGTGGTTAATTTTTCATTTTCCATGCTTTGTAGTTTGTTGTCGTCTTGTACGATATTGGACAGATATAATGTTCATTTTAATATTTAAGAAATATTTCAGGATGTTATTCCGTATTCATACGAAGAAAAAATGAAAATCGTCCGAATTACATATGGGTATATGTACAGATGTTTGGTTGAATATTTTAAACAGTAAATCATATATGTATTTTGCAGGCATAGTCAAAGATCGAAGTATTTCTATAGCGAGAACGTGGAAATGAAATGAGCTATATTTTTAATATTGATATCGTATATAAATATATAATTCATAATGATTCAATTTATTACATAAAATATTATTACTGCTTAATATTATAATTAGTAACTTTTGAAACTTAGTTTTTGATAAATAATCTTTGTGCATTCCACTAATAAATTATGAACGTTGTTAATGCAATGGCAATATATTTAGAAACTAATGTTACTAATACATAGATGTTGAATGTACTGAATTTCTGTCCCATCAGGTGGTACATGGTTCCATTCCTTTATGAGTAATGTAGACTTTTAATTACAATTCGAGTAATTAAATATAATCACTAATATAAATGATGTATCTTTTTTATTTCCACGTTTTACTATAAAAATACTTCTGTTCCTCATTAAATATGTATTCATAGTAAAATTGGAACAATGTGATTTTTTGCGGTAAATATTGTTATATACAAAACTACTGCAAAATATTATTGAAGAGAACGATATGTAAATTTTAGATGAACAGAGGCTTGCGTAATGCAAATACCAAAAGTTAAATTATGATCGCTCTTAGACACAATTATAATTATTGTTTTTAATAAATCAATGTCTTCAACAAATGTTTAATAATTTTGTCATGTATACTTATGAATTACTTTTAAGTTTTACCTTATGTAATTTATACCCTTTGAATACAATAGAACGTCGATTACTCGAGTTAATTGGGAAATGAACTCGTTCTGATACGTGATTTCTTGGATAATTGATCCGAAGAAATCAAATTTGTGAACGTGTTATAAATTAAATGGAAATTAAACAGTTTTCAAATGTACTTTCACTTTTTATTATATGGCCGATACTATTTCATTTATTGTCCAATTTCAGTAGTACTGTTCTCCTTCTAACACTCATGGTATATACGAGAATCGTGAGATGAATTATATGAATGAAAATGCTGTCCGCAAATTCTGTTATTTTCAAAATAAATTTGCTCAATATATAAATATATAAATACTTTGTATTTGAATAATATCGATATAATGGTGGTACAGACGTTTCGTTTACTAAAAAGTAAATGATTATAATAAAATGGATTACTGATATTTATTAAGATTAGATTACATAATGTTAAAAAATAAAGATTAAAGTCTTTATTACTATGTTTCATTTGTATGAACAATAATACTTCGTAAATGTAGGCAAAAAAGTTACATTCTTGTTCGCTTTAACGTAAGATGTTCTTTAATACGTTTCCCCTCTCATTGATTGCTGTTATAAAATTTCACAAATTTAATATTGTACCGTTATTGCAGAATTCATATTGTTTTGAAGAACTTGAAACAACTATTTTCTTTTTGTACAAAAGCAGTATAATAGTGAGTATGTACTAGAGGTGTATAAACAGTCTAAGGTACAAATTTGTATGTACATTACTTTCCTTACCATGCTCAAAAAATACAATTATCTAAAGATGAAACCTAGATGTTTTTTTTTTTTATTTGCAATCGTTTGTATAGTATCCTGTTTAGCGCCATACCAGCCGTATCTATGTCATTGCATATACAGTTAAGCGGTCGTTACAAAGTAATTACATTTGTAGTAGTTAAGAATGAAGAAACATTAACCATCGGAAGATTAAAAATACTAATTTTATTGCGTAATAGCACCGTAAACAGTTTTTATTAAACTGTGAAATTCATAACAAAAATATTTCGAACGTGCATTGGTAATTTGTTTGTGATGTGATCTACAGGTTGCATGGCACTACAGGAATTCAAGTACTATATATATATAAAATTCATGTACAATATACCGTATAGTAATATAGTATTTAAACAATTATAATTGAATATACGATAATAAATTATCAAAATAAAAATCTTTATATATTAAAGCGTAATTAGAGTATTAATGCTTTTTTTAAGAACAGATTTACAAAATTTAGAAAAATCCGTTGTATTTTACATTTAAAAGTATAAATTCGATTAATCTAATTGAGTATTTTATTCGGATCAATTAAATTTCGAAAAATGAACAATTTTAACCGAACTAAAGTAAATAATGCTATGACACGTGATTAATTATTTCCCCTGTAAGAAAACAAAACAAGCACTACGTGGTACAAATGAAAATTGAATGCAAATGAAGAATAATTAAAAAAATACTGTTCTATTTTGTACGTTGCACAGGTTTCACATGCAAATATAAGCCTGAAAGGCAGCTTATTTTTTTTTTGTTAAACTATGAAAACGTTTTTTAAGTCACTGTACACAGATTTATAAACTTATACTACTCTGCACAGAATGTGCTACTAAAATGGCAGTACTTTAAGTAACAAATGTCCGTTCTACTTTGTATGTAAACTGTGAGTCACAGTTTTGATATATGTCATAAGATGTTATTGAAAAAAGTTATCCTACAAAAATTTCTGATTGCTTCAAGTCTAAGAACATTTCGTTTCCATCCTATGCAAATGAATTACTGTTTTTTTTTTCTTTAAATGGTTTGTCATAGATTAAAAACTTTCTTCAATTGTTGCATTACTCATATCTGTGATTCGAATCTTATTTAATTTACAAGGCCTGCATCTTTAGCTATACCGTAGAATAAGCTTCCCGAATTACGGAGTAACACTTCTGGAGAATCGTATTCCATAATGAGTCCATTATCCAAGACAATGACCCTGCAAAATATTACTTATTCAATATAAATCGATGTTTTAAAATAATCTTACAATCCTGTGAAACTTACCTGTCTGAATCAAGAATTGTATTAAACCTGTGAGCTATCGTGAGAACCGTACAATCTTTAAATTCTCGTCTAATTGTTGTTTGTATTAAGTCATCAGTTTCGAGATCAACTGAAGCTGTCGCTTCATCAAGAATTAATACTTTTGTTTTCCGAAGTAAAGCTCTTGCCAAACATATCAATTGCCGTTGACCTATACTTAAATTCTCCCCACCTTCGGTTACTTCGTGCAGAAGACCACTTGCCAAATCTGAAACATAACATTGTACATTATTCATATATTTCTAAATGTTGTTACAACCAAAATATAAAATCTTTTGTTACGTTTAAAAATATTACATTTTAATCGTATAGAAAGCAATAGAAATAATGCAACCGCCAGTCTTATTTGTAGATGGTACAATAATGAATTTTTAAATAGATGTATCAAAGCACGCGATAAAAATACTTTTCACAAAATGTCATGTCCAATTTATAGATTGACTGTTGTAAACTATTATATTTATTATTTATTATGGAATTTAGAATTACTTTCAACGAAAGATTTCAAATGCGCATGTTCCAATGCTCTCCAGACTTCGTCATCGGAGTGTTGGTTAAAAGGATCTAGATTCATTCTCAAAGTTCCAGAAAATAATATAGGATCTTGCGGTATGATCGTCAATCTAGATCTTAAATCGTGAAGACCCAACTTGGCAATATCAATGTCGTCGATGGAAATCTGTCCGCCAGCAGCTTCAATTATTCTGAATAAAGCCAATGTCAGAGAAGACTTGCCGGCACCGGTTCTACCGACAATACCAACTTTCTCTCCTCCATTAACGGAGAATGATAATCCACGCAATACGAGATCCAGGCCTTCCCTGTAACGAACTTTATAATCTTTGAATTCAACGCGTCCTTGGATAGGCCATTCTTTAGATAACGCGTAATTAGGATTTTTCCAAGGCGCCTCTTGAGGTGTTTCCGTGTATTCCTTTATTCTTTCTACTGCTACTATATTTGTTTCAACGTCAGAAGTCATTCTTACCAACCAATTTAATGTTTGAGTGACCTAAATAGAGAGGCAGTATTTATTTATCATAATCCATTATGGAAGTATAATTATTATGTGAAATTGAAATACATGTAGTCTTACTTGCAAAGCATAACCGACTGATAGACCAACCATACCCGACTCCATACTATCTCTTTGTAATACAGCGAATAACGCGGAAAAGAATATGATTAAATTTCCCACCATTTCTAAACGCACTGCTAGCCATCTATAAAAAAAGAAAACATTAATAATATTTCATGTAAACATGTTTTCAGTTTTATTAATATTTAAAACGAACGTTATACCTGTTGGCAATTATGCTAGGATAATAACAGACTTGATTAAAATCTACTCTGCTTTCAGATTCATGAATAAACCGGTCTTGTACACCAAATGCCCTAATAATTTGTGCTCCTAATAAAAAAGTAAATTTTATGTGCGTTACAGGATATTAATATTTAAGAAATTATTAATATATATATATATATATATATATTTACATACCAGACACTGATTCACTGAAATGCGAATATATGGGAGATCTTGAAACAGATTCCAAACGTTTCAATTGCCTTGAACTAGCAACGTACAATCGTTGGACAAAGTAATAAATTGCACCTATCGGTACTATTACTGCTGTAAATACTGGTGTGCTAAAACTTATAACCACTAAAGTTGCTACGACCTGTAACGTAAAGGTATTGTTTGAACATGTGTACAATATTCTGTAAACATTTTTCTAGTTCAGAGTATAATTAATCTTATGCAACATTAAAAACGTAGAAATAAAAATATGTAAATGATCATATATACATAACATATACCCGTATATTCATGTATGCAATCATAAAATGATAATAACTGTGTAAAGAAAGAATTTAAAAATTAATGACCATGCAAATTGTTCGAAAAAGACATTTGTATCCATTTTTCTTTAACATCAATATGCGATTAAACATAAACAGTATTCTTTCTTTCCATCAATGTACTCTGTGATGATTGCTAATTTCAGCACCTTATAAAGGAATGTGTACTACACATAATTATGAATATATTAACTGGTATATACTTGCACAACCATTTTCCATCATTCATTGTAGACATATTTACCATATTTATGACATATTTTCCATTTATAATACATTGAACAATGTCTAAATTACTGGAACGGACACAATTATACACAATTACAGTTTACACAATATATCCCATGTACATAGTTCATTTAGAATTAAATATACATTTTCGTATAATTTAGCCTCAGTATTTAAAATTGATTAAAAGCAATAACAAAAATATGATAGCTATAAAACACATTGTATTAATCCACAAAATGATCAAATAAAGAAGTAACTGTGATATACTTAAACGAGAAACACTTAGACATTAAATTAATACAAACCTTTTGGTAAAATAGAAACATACTGAAGGTATGTAAATAATGAAGGAGATATGGGAAAGAAATAATAAAAACCAATCATAGTTTGGTTCAGGCATTTCCAACAATTACCTCGAACAAGCAATAGATGCTATCAGAAATTTGTTGAGGAAGAGATGTATCCAGTATGTCGACGTCTTTAGCAAACCTGGAGATAATACGACCAGTAGGAGTCGTATCAAAGAAGGTCAATGGAGAACGCATCACAGCACGCAGCATCACTATGTGCATCTGGCGAGCAGCCAGCCAGCAGCCCAGCTGCGGTGCCAAATCGCAGAAAAAACTCGCCATCGCTACAACATCAGACATGATTGGCTTTCATTGTAACTGTATTAGTAAAAATTTAGAATCTTAAGTATTCGAAACTGGTAACAAATATGTTGGAACTTTGGAAATCTGAAGCATTCGATAAACGTTTCTTCTCATGAAAACGTTTGTATACAAACGTTTTATTCGCTACAGTGAATTACTTTTGTCATAAAATTGAAATAGTTTACGATTTAGAAATACTATTGCGTACCACAAGTACTCACATGCGCTTCTAACGCGCATGAACAAGTAAAAGAGATTTAACAGATAAATTTGTAATATCAAAAATTAAAAGATGCTGTTCTGTCTCATGTTATGCGAGGGGGTGAAGTTTGCTGTGGATTATCATGCTAGGCACATATAATGGATGACACGTACATTAAGCTAGGCAGTTACATGTAAAAATTTAAGCGAATACATAAGAAATTTCCAAGCACAAGCAACATTGTCCATATAGACAAAAATTCATGGTATAATTGTGTCCATTACCTAATTATAATATTACAGTATTGTACAGTAGTTGTGCATGTAGATTGTTAGTGACTATATATATATTGAAATATATAAATAATTTATAAATATTTTTATATTTCAATATGTATATATATATATATATATATATTGAAAAAAAAACGAAAAATGAAATTAATTGTTTTTGTCATCTTTAAAAACCACCTTACGTATTGAGAATCTGAAATAGGTACTACTTACTTTACATGTTAGATTTGTAATGATAATTTACGAAAGTTAATAAAATAAAATGACTATACATAAGAAACATGTGCTAATAATAATGGAATCTAAACCTTAGTCACGCACAATCTGACTTCATTATAATTGTAGAAATTTGTTACATGTTCCTTTTCACTAACATATTTTCCTCTATTATTAGAGAATTATGGATTAATCAGTATAATGTTATTTAATAAAATTGAATTGATTTGTCTATACTGGCTATAATTCGTTTAGCATGCAAACAATTGTTCTTAATTGTTTTTCATACCTTTTTTATGTAGTTATCACAACCATACTTCATTGGTTTAGCTTTTAATAAAAAATTTAGAAAATATCAGGTAAAGTACGTATTATCAGAGTCATGATTACAATAAGTGAACAGTTATAACTGTTACTAAATTGGGTATATAAACGTAAGCTTAAAACCTAATACTTTCATACGAGAATCAGTATTTTGTTAAGTGCAACATTTACAAGAAGAAAACGGCATACCGAAAAGAGGCAAGTAATCCAAGAACGTAGTATTGTTGGTAAAACATTATCAAGGACATCAGTGTCTTTACCGAGTCGACTAAGAAGTCGACCAGTCGGAGTTTTGTCAAAAAATGACATTGGGTTGTGGAGAACACGTTGTAACATACTCTCGAAGAGATGCACGGAGGCATATATCGATCCTTTTGCCATGATTAACGCTCCTCCAAACGTTGTTATGCCTACAACGATTGGTGATAACTTTGATATATCATTAATCTCGATAGTTTACATAAAAAATCTGCAACTGTTCTTCCAATATTTGCATTTGCTATTAATCAAATAGTTCAAGAGAAAGAAAACCAATTCATTTAACGGTATTATTCATCTTCGTCTCAGCTCACCATCTGTCTAACACCATCTGCAAGTTCCTTATCGTTGTCAACATATGTATTGAGGTGCATTTATAATTAGGAAAAAAAAAGATTATTACAATGTACATTAATAAAAAAAAAAAATCATAAAACCTATTATAAGATACCTAGGCAATATAAATGAAATAGTAAACATGCGCTATGTTCTTCTATCATTTACTGTGTGACATTTTCATTCATCGGTAAAACAATTAATTTTGTATAATGAAGCTATACTATATACTGAAATATGATTTGTTATAATAATTTTAGTTAATGTTATTATGAGTCTACAGTCTAAAGTTACTGGTCTACAATTTAGTGAGATATTCTGTACAGTTATAAGCAGCTCAATTATGGATAAGTGATTATCGAAACACAATTTAATAAAGATTAAAAAAAAAAACTTCACGGAAAATATTATTAAAATTTTTAGTTTTAGAAATGAACAAGTAATGGAGAAGCTGGTTTTTACTACATCATGCGTAAATATTATATCAACGTTAGTATAATTGTATAATTAAGTACAATAAATCTACTCTAATTCATATATATATATATGTATATGTATGTGCATTTAAATTAATAAGTGATAAAAAAAAATACATGCTGAATGGAAATCATGTATTTTTAAATATGAAAGAAATTTAAATAGTTGCATTTAGACATTTAATTACTACAAAAGCTTCATTGTGAGTATGAATGTTCTATAGGCACAGCAAACCACACTCACACTAACATTTTAAAATATCGTTGAGATTTTGTTAATGTTATATAGTATTGGCTAATGTATAAAATAATTTTAAAAATAAAAAATATTTCGAAGATTCAATATGTAACAACATAACGAAACATGTGCTTATTTAAACTCGTAATCGTTGTTCAAAATTAATCAAAGAAATTAAATTACCCCAAAACCATGTAATCTGTGAAGGAACATGCTTTTCTTTGGATAACTTTTACGTTACCGTAAAAGCTTCATAAGCTTACCTTACTAAACTTACAATAGCGTTGTTTTAAGAAACCAATGTAATTGATTTTGGTGAAGAGAATATGCTAAGTATCATATAATAACCATACATTTTATGAAACATACCCTGACCAAGTCCAAGTCCGCCATATACTCCAAGATACATATCTTGTTTTGCTCTGTTGAATGTATTATTGTAGTCTGTTAAATTGTCATTAGACCACACACTCAACCAAGAATTTGAACCAATACTGAATCCTTGGTAAATTGCATTCATTATAATAGTCGCTATTGATAAGAACCATCCAATTGATTTGAAATAATGAGAATACACTTGCCATTTAACCTTATTTAAAAAAATAATGTATAAATATATTTCTTTTAACAATTTCTTGAAGAAATAAATAAATAAAATAACTTACACTTCCAGTTTCAGTTCTTTCCACTTCTATTAACTTATCCTTTGGTTGTGTTAATTTATTATTTATACTGTTGCTACGAATGTAACTATCCGATTGTTGACTATCTATAGAGTGCTGTCTAAAAATTTATAAACAAATTTTATGTTAAAATAAAAACAGAATATAAAAATTGGAATAATAATGAAAGGAATTTACTTTTTTAACGAGCCACTTAAAGATCTTCTATCAGCAAGAGAACCAGATTCACTTTGACTCTCTGACACTCTTAATCTGGCTCTCGTTAATTTCTGTTGTAACTCATCTGACCCTATTGTTGATTCCAGTTGTTGCTTAATTTCATTTAAATCTCCTTCTGAGTCATCATCAGCATGCACTGTTCCAAATTTATCATAATAGATATAAAATAATATGTCGTATTAAAGCAATATATTAGCATTAAAACATAACGATTTTCTAGTATTAAAATGTCGTAACAAGAAAATACACTATTACTCTGTATTAAAAATGTTTAAATTCATTTCGTAAATAAGAAACGTTAATGGAAATACTTTAAACACAAGTTATAGAGAAGTTAAACAAATTATATTGATTCAACAAATGTTTTAACAGCACTCCGGTTGTAGTTCAGCATGCGTTATGCAAAAAAATATCTTACATGCATATCATACTGTACTAAGTGGAATTAACAAATTGCACAAAAAGTGGTTTCGTAACACAAATCGGTTCGTGAGAATTTATAATAGCAAAATCCGAGATAATATTACTATCTTCGATATTTCGATAAACACAAGCCAAATGTGATATAAACCATTTTCTGGGCAATCACAAAAATCGAAAGTAGGGAAAGGAATCGTAATTACTTTTTTCACTGACTTACGATTTCCAACTTAGAACCATGAAAAATATAATTGAAGATTAATAGAGAAAATAATTAAGGAAATTAACGAATAGAAGAATTGATCTATACCTTCTTGAAGATGTTGCACTAAAAATTCAGAGAAAGCTCCCTTTTTCTCTAAAAGTTGTTTATAACTTCCAACTTCCGTTATTTCGCCGTCTTTGAGAACAATTATATTATCAACTTCTGGTAAAAAGGTAATGCCATGCGTGACGAGTACTCTTGTCTTTTTTTTTAGCAGACCAGTGTTGCCGATTACATTCTCAAAAATGTGTTTTCCGACGTGTGCATCCACCGCACTTAAAGGATCATCCAAGAAATAAACATCTGAATCACTATATGCTGCTCTTGCTAAGGCCACTCTTTGTTTTTGTCCACCAGATAAATTTATACCCTTTTCTCCGATCTCAGTTTGATCACCTGCAGGTAATATCTTCAAATCTGGATTTAATGCACATGCTTCGATTACACGATTATATGAGTTTTTATGATGTGGTCTCCCGAATAAAACATTGTCTTGTAATGATGCATTTTGTATCCACGCTTGCTGAGACACATAGGCGATGGAACCCTTTTACATAGAAAAAGAAGTTTACATATAATAAAATAGATTATTGTAATGGATAGTCTTGTTATTAAATTATAGAAGTATTTACTTTTGTATTAACTTTGCCACTTATTTTGTCCATTTCTCCCAAAAGAGCTGATATAAGAGAACTTTTACCAGATCCCACTGTACCAACAACAGCTACCAATTGTCCTTGATCTACTTTTACATTGATGTTTCTTAATGTTGGTTTATCAATATTTTCCGCATCCCATGTGAAAGTACCATTCTCAATTAATAGTACATGTGCTATATAATCACGTGTATAATATGAATATGATAAATAGTGTGACGCAGTTATAATAATACAATAACAATTTAAAACTTACGCTCGGATGGATCATGTTGAACATTATTAGGGTCCAATTCTTCAGAGTTCATAAACTTGTTAATACGTTTCACAGAAACCCAAGCCTAAGTAATATTAATTTTATAACTAAACACGCAATTATGAGCAACATAATTAAATCTTGAAAAAATATTGAATTACCTGAACTATGTTACCAATCATCATAGGTAATACGGACAACGGAAACCTTAAGATATTAAAAAGACTAAGCGAAACGAAAGCAACAGTGCTATTTAAACGGTTCTCTTCATCTATAAGTACATATGTTGCAAAGGATACTAAGGATACCTAAAAATTTTCAGGAAACAGTAGTAAATGTCGTTCTCATATTGAGTTCTCATATCGTTCTCATAAGGTTTGAATAATCGAAAAGGAACTTACTAAAAAGGGAGCAAAGGACCAGATAAAACTTGTTCCAGAATTGAGGTATGCTGCTTCTTTTAATACTTCTATTTCTTTCGTACGTATCTTCAGTATTTGTTCTTCGAACGAAGGTTCCCAAGCATACAACTTTAATACCTTTATACCGTTAAGAACTTCGTTCATTAATTTTACTCTTTCGTCTTTGCTTTGCATTTGTCTGATTTGTAATGTCTTTACTCTATTTGTGATTAATATATTTACTGGAATAAGAATAAGTAGAACAGCTAAACCAGCGAGTACTGCCGGTCCCAGTTGTTCCCATAAAAAATATAAGGCTAAAATAATTTGTAGGGGCGCAGACCAAAGCATATTTATATATGCTGTTAAATCCATAAATCTCTGTGCGTCCACAGACATTAAATTTACTATTTCACCAACTGTGGATTCTTTTCTGGCAGCATTAGACATTCTTAACGCCTTTCGATAAATCGCAGCTATTAATGCAGTACGTATACGTAATCCAAGTAAGAACATGCGGTGAAAGTACTGAGATAAAATTAATGTTTGAAATGTGGCTGTAACTAGGAGTATAACTGCTAATAAGTAGCCTTTCCACATTGAGTCACGGTCCTCGATAAAACGAATGAGTAGTCTAAATTAAAAATAATAACAATTATAATCTATATAGTTAGAATTCTAATGATTTTTACTAATTTCAGGATTACCAAACTAATTAATAAAAGTAGAAAAGACCATGCCAAAGTTCATTGTAATACTTACTTCAGTATTTGTGGACTAACAAAAGTAATAATATCTTGTACAAATTTAAGTACCACTCCAAATAAAAATGTAGCACCGAAAGCTTTACAAAGAGGTGGTAAAACTGATATCACCTTCTTCTTACGTCCGCTATTGAAATCTACTTGTCCAGAAGACTTTCTAAATGATGCTTTAGTGTTGTGCACACTAAAATAAAAATAATGTTATAATAACATATTTCATTTCGATTGTTTAATTTAATTATGAACTAAAATTAACTACTTTTTCTCTGTTTATTTTAACTTACCTAAAGCAAGTCCAAAATACTCTTGTTAGCAAAACAGGTAGATTGATATTTTATTACTAATGTAATTTGATACATAATCATTTTACCATATCTATTACTATTTTTTGGTTTAATAAATAATAGAAAGTATTTATGAATTTCATACTCACTTGTCGCTTTTCTGTGTACTTTTATTCCAGTATTTATCAAACTTCGGTACAATTTCTCTGGCTGTGTCTTCCGCATTCATAGACCATAAGTCTGTAGTTTCCAAAGGTTTCCTAAAACCTTTCCATGCCATTGGATCAAACCATGTGAAAAATATTTTAGCTGGAAAGGAAGAGCTTTGCTCTGGACATGGCATTTCTTCCTATTAAATTTAATGTGGAACATTAAATCACAATACTTCACTTAGGATATAATATAATAACATGGAACAACAGAAAGTTTTTACAAGCTTGAATAGAAAGACCTTCGAGTATAATATAGATTAATTTACCTTTGGATATTCAGAATATGTGGGTTCTGCATCGACCAGAAAATTTAACAACAATAAAATTACAATTACTGGATAATATATCATGTATGATACAAATGAATAAGTAACTTCCTCCTGAAAAAGAGAATTAAATTATTTTCACATTATAATACATTTAAAAGAAAATTTAAAAAATATTAAATTTTATATAATGTAAGTTTACAGACAATTAATGTACCTTATTAATAAGCCTTAATACGCTTCTATATTGAACAACTCCACATACTACAAGAAGAAACCAAAATAAAAATAATAGTCCAGAGGTCCGCATTCCACGTTTTTTATTATACATCATTAAAATAAATGCTAGAATCTATAACAAAAGAAGAAATGTTACAAACGTTATTAAGTTTTTCTAAGTATATAAAAAGTCACTTTAAATAATACTTACAAAAGAAATGATTTTCACACATGGTGTATAATAATCAACATTAAAAACAGGTTCAGAAGTATTTTTATGTATAGCGGTTCCTAAATCAATGATACTAAGTAAAATCAATAATACTACAAGTACTTGTTTAGAAATATATAACCATGTGCATGGGATATTTTTCTTCTTGCTATTTATAAGATAGTAAACTTCTAACCCACAGAAAGCCCACAAAAATGCACATGGTATCCACACCAATACAGTCTTTTGAAAACATTCTGGGATGTCCGGGTCTTCTGTATACCATGCTATTTTATCATCCTAAAATAAAGAGAAACAAGTATTAATTCACACCTCTAAATCCCTTTCCCTTTCATTACAAACACGCGTTGTTACAATGTTAGAAATTTGTAACATATAAAATAGTTATTTTCTTTGTTGGCAAGCCAGCCTGCATGCATTGCAGTCCTCACTGAAACGATGGGAATGAGACAGTGATATTGAAGGGTATATTGGTTAATTGAACAACACGACTGCCTAGCTAAAAGAATCATTTAAAAGCAAGACGAAAATCATCGGGGACAGAAACGAGATAGAAATATTCTCACCCAGAATTTGGAACCACAAAACTGATCCATAGTTTGATTCTCCATAATGATTCATTTACCGCATTCGTTTCTTGGCCAATTTATTATTTTTTAGTTCCACTTGTATCCTGCTCGGTCCCGTTTCGAATAATTAATTAAGTACACAAAAGTCGGCTGCTTTGAAATTTAAGTAACGGTCGCGACTAGTTGTGTAGGACATTCGACTAAACAAACACACGGTTAAGTACACGGTATATTGGCATGTGACCAGCACCACCACACACTATTTCCCATCCACTCACTTTCTTCAGCAAACTCAAACTGTGTTCGACTGATTCCGATTCACATTATAAAGTCGAGCCGGCGAGAGTTAGTGTATAAATTGTGGGGGTACCCCTACCTAAGGCTATGAACAATTCCCCCTTTGCGCAGAAGAAGCCCATCGCATGCAAACGTTGATCTGCACATTACCGGAAGATGTCGCAACATGAAATTTTATCTTACGTTACAACGTATTTTAGGAGATACTATGGACGCTGAACATTGTGTCTTCCTTAGGCCAAATATGGTCTAAGTATAAGGATGTGTAAATGAAGACAGTAGGGGAATATGGGTAGAAACGCGGAGTGGTGGACCAATAGATCAACGATTCGGATGCTGGAGAGGGTAAATCCATGCTCGAACTCTTGCCGGTTCGACCTTAGTGTTCGTTTATTTACTCGGCCAATTGTACGACATTTGCGTCACGCTATTATATTCACATAATTCCAGAATATCAGTCCGCTTTTTAAGAAGCGAGGGCATAGATGTTTCAAATTGATTAACGGGAAATTAGATAGAGGTAGCTCTTTCGTATCCAGCGTGAATAGATCAGAAAACGTCATTGCTATATAAATTTGACATAATTCGATTGTAGTAATATAAATTTGAGAATATCTTTAAAGTCTCATTGCACTGGATTACATTGACAAGTGTCTTGTATTATGTTATACTTAATGATTTATATCATATAAATTAGATATTTCTTATCACAATCAATTACTTCAACTGATACAATAAAAACTGCGGGAAATAGCATTGATGTTAGATACTACGATAAGTAAAATGAAAGTCATGTAAACTGTTGTGTGCCGACTATAGGAGGACGTTGAGTACATGTTATAATAAGACGTGAAATAAATGTTATTATCTACGATTTTTTTATGCAGAAAATTTAATATCGATTTGTAATTTTAATAAAAATGTTCTATTTGGAAATGAATTTATTTTGTCCGAAGCAATTACGATTACATCGATGACCTAATTAAAGTCAATCAACTAGAACGATTCTAGGCGGTGACATTATTTTTTTATCTATCGCGACAGAGACATAGTACAACATTGTCGCGTTACGTACTTCATTGAAGGTATTACAATCCAATTCGTAACAGAATGACACAGCTAAAATGTGACATTGATAAACGACACGAACGTTCGTTGTGTGTGTAATAAATGTAAATTAATAAGAACTATCGTCGATTTATTTTTTAACGATTATGCAAATTGCCATTGAAATACTTATATAATTCTTTTATTTTTATATTGTTATTTTCAGTACCAATTTCGCGTGGTCATATTAGAGCAACTTGTTATCGGCTGTTATTCAGCATTTTTACTTAAATTTATCAGCTTTATTTAAGTGCCTCGCAATAGTGCAATTGTACGAATCTTTCACATTGTCGCAATAATCATTTACAATTTTGTACGATTGTTATAACATTGTTGGAAATATTCTTTACCTGCCCGAAAGAACGGTTTTTGACAAATCAAAAAATAATCTGCCTATTGTATGATTAGATTATGAATGCATTGAAACGCTATTGCTAGAAGAAACATAAACTTACTAGGGAAGATAGAAAGAGAAAAAAGAGAAGTATAACGTAACGATATAATTATACATTATTAAATCGGTTTCTTCCTTTTTCTGTGTAACCTTGTTTGTATCTAGGTAACATTACTACCTTGAATCTACAAATTTATTTCAACACTCATTGTACTCAAAATGATTCATTATTAAGTATAAGAAACTATAAAATAGTAAAGAAGTATTTTAAATAAAAAGAAAAACTACTGATGTGTGTATATATATAGTGTGAGGGAGGAAAGAAGGGAGGAGGAGAGAAAGAGAAAGAATATGTATAACATATTGTAGCTATTGATGATTATACAATAACAAAATAATATTTTATTGTTTATACTTTTTATTAAAAAAGTAATTAAATTTCTAGGTTTTTATTACAATTACGGATATACAGTTCGAGGAAATATTAAATCTAATATTATGCTGATAATTATTTATTATTCATAAATAGAACTCTATACTATATATATTTATATATTAAATCATACTTATATGATTTAATGCAAATTTTATTTAACTTACACTGATTTCATTAGACTTGATAAGTTTGGGTGCTACTAAATAGTAGTGTTAATAATTCTGGATCAGTTAAATTTTTTCTGTATTTTTGTACCATCTCTTGAATCTTTAAGCGCCTGCGTACGTGCGGTGGATGATAACTGTAATATATTAGAAATGATAAATATATGAATATTCTTAAACACGAGATTTTGATCTTGCATACCTATCGTTGTCGAGTCTTTTTCTACGTCCCATATTTAACGCTGTTTGTCTAACAAGTGTTCCTAATACCCTTCTGGACACTACCATTCCATCAATTAAAGGGGTAGCTAAATTGATTCTAGAAACTGGACCTTGTAACCTAACTCTCATTAATCCACTATTGAGAGCTTGAAGAAAAATTACTTGTACATCCGATGGTTGTATTATTCTAGTTTGTTCAAGACCGTTATAAGTACAAGAAAGAAGATCACCTGTAGAAAACGCCGTGTACAATAAATTGCTTAATTTTAATTGTTGTAATTGTATAAAAAATTAATATCTTCTGTAAAGTGTATATACCAATTGGAAATTGGGCATAGTCCTCTAAACTTTCCAGCCAAACAACCATAATTTTAATGTCAGTTTGCGCGGGTAAAACTTGTTTGGTACTTCTTTTCGGTTTTACTGGATCTGCGCTAGAAGAACTTGAAGGACTAGATCCTGTCAAACTCGGAGGTTGCTTTTCTAAATCAAGTGACATTGCTCGGGTGTTTTGCATAGTACTTTGGCCTGTTCCATAATTTCTACAGTTGATATTTTCATTGATACTTTTTTCAAACCAAACTGCAATTAGTATTATTATTATATATATGGTATAAATATATATATCAATGTAATTTTCCATTAATGCTATGTTTCAAGTCATACCTTGATTGGCGCTAATATCACTAGAATAACTTGCTTCTTCTAACGAATCCGAATTTAACATATTGTTTGACTGAGTTGGCACAACAAACGCAATTTCT
Source organism: Nomia melanderi (assembly GCF_051020985.1). Classification (NCBI taxonomy): domain Eukaryota; kingdom Metazoa; phylum Arthropoda; class Insecta; order Hymenoptera; family Halictidae; genus Nomia; species Nomia melanderi. Next base: position 13,103,493 of record NC_135007.1, read on the forward strand.
GAACTAACGTCGGCCCAATAAAGTACGTGAGTGTCACCATTATAAAGAGCTCCACCGTGATCGCTATGGGCTGGTTGTGGTACATTCAATTGCGGCGTTACTCTCCACGATGTGGAAACATGACCTGTCCAGCCAGCATGCGCTGATACAGAAACCGGCCATCCAAGGGAGTTTAAAAATTCCAAAAAGTTTGGTGATACGTGCGCTTCGTGTAACTATAACCAGAAGATTGCTTATGTTCACAAATATGTTTATCCGAATCAATGAAAAATTAAAAAATGAATACAACTCGTACCACGTTAGATAATATATCTGTTGGAGCTTTTTGACCAGCTTTGACATAAAAAATATACACCGTATCGCACATTCTTGGACTAATATTATCTAAGGTTTCTAAATCTATACAAAATCCTGGAATAGTCGGATCTAGCGCAATAAGGCCATTATTCCTAGATTCGTCGTCTTCCTTAGGCTCCATATTTAGAAAACCAAAATGACTTAGAAAGAGACGCGCGGTTTGAAATTCATGACAAATCTGTGGCGGTACACATTCTTCAGTCTTTTCTTCGGAAGTTTGAACATTCCCGTCGCAGTACTTCGATTCAATATTCATTTGACGCTCTAATAATTGGGATAAAGTTTGATGCTCGTTTCTCACTACATTGTTGTCGTTCATGACCGCTTCAAGACTTGGTATAGATTCATCTCTGTCAACAGAATTCGATCAATTCGATTAGCTTTCAATCAATTAACTAATTATTCTTCAAAATGTCGATATAAGAATATGAAAACATAACGTACACTTTACAATGAGGTATACGATCAACATTGTCAGGAAAAAATTTCGGTTTGTAATCTGTTCTTGGCGCAGCTTCTGCTAATGGCAGTGGTCGGCCAGGATTTGTGTTTATGCTTCTTATACTTGATCTGTGCCTTGGTAAATGTCGAAGTTGCATTGTCCATGCGTGCCTGCCAAATGGTCCGCGTATTAACACGGTTACGGTAGGTTGTGGATCTTGATCATTCCCAAGAGGCTCTTCTAATAAAGCCAATATGGTAGCATTTTCAGCAACAAAATATCGAAATCTTTCGACTGCAGCTTGACGAGGTACTCGACCGCCGGTCCAGCTGTTGCAATGTCGAAGAAGCGATACTTCATCTAATAAAGATGACAATGACTGGGCCCCGCATGCACTTGGGAAATAACCAACCTGTATACAGAATAAATTATTTAAACGACTCTTATCGATCCTTGTACGATTACAATCTTCAACGGTATAGAATTATTTAAGTGGTAGCAAAAATTCAATGTACTTGTTCAAGAATAACAGTAAGAAGTGCATCGGCGGCGTCTCTGACACGCATAGACGCTGGTTTTAGTTCCTTTTCATCTTTCATTTTAATCGGTTCTCCAGGCTTTCCTACACTTTTGGTTCCTGATACACCAAGTTCAACTACTTCTAAAACTGTTGTCAAGCAATCCTTATCCTAAAAAAGATGATTACCATGTACATGCAAAGAATACAATTACTACGATTAAGGTTAGGAAATATTAACTTGTAATAATTGTGAATGAGCTGTTAACCAAATTGTTAAACAATTGAAAGCAGCAACAATGGAAGAATGAAGATCTTTTGAATGGGCTGGTGGAGGACGCCAACATTGATACGCAATGTAATCGCAAAGCCATTTCACAGCACGTTTACATTCCAGGGCATCTGAAACATTCACGGACAAATTGTTTATGATACAGTTCTACTTGATGTATATTTACATAACAAAATACTGTATAACCTGTAAGTTTCCTTGCTGCGTATAATAAAATATTTGGAATATTATAGATTGTAAGTTTTGGAAATTTATAAAATTATACTGACAAAATGTGTTTCACCTGTTTCACGAATTCGTGTTCTTGCTAATCCAGATAGTATTTCAAGAGCTGCTAACGAAATATTCAGATCTGTTTTCCACGATGATATTAATCTGTGACACACCAAATACGTTGCGCGCACGAAAAGAGCATGAGCTGAATCTGTAACAATATCCCACATTTTCAGTCGTTATGATCTTAAACAGCTATTTAATTTCTGAGATGTTATATATTCGTATGCATTGAAAGTCTTTTAAAATGCAAGCCTGTATACAAAACTGTCCAAAAGAAGCTTAAATTTGTAACAGAAATACGATAATGAATAAAATAAGATGATGTTTCTCAGTACTTCATATGTGCACAATAATGGAACGCTGAACTATTTAGAAAAAAATACTTGTATTTACCGAATGCAATACATTCCTCTTGAAGAGTTGTAATATCAGATGCTTCGCCGAGCGATCGTTGATCACTGGATATACTTATTTGACTGGCTGAATCGCTGGTGACTATCAAGCGATGATGAGACGGTACAATGGCGAATGCACAACAAAACACAACTCATAATAATAAAAACGAATGTCATTTCACACAAGCACGCATAAAGCAGATACAATAAAAAAAGTAATAAGCGTCATGATCTTACATCGCATAAGTATGCCTGTATTTCTAGACTTCTGTTTGCAAGCAATTCGTAAATATTAATGAGCTGTCATTTTTAAACAACGGAGCATTAACTCCAGTTACTGTTACTGGAATTATGCTATTTATAAGTACTTCTCAAATTCGAATACGAATGACAATTAATTTCAAAAGATTTAAAACGGTGCATTCATTATTTATATATACAAGCTAATGTCTTTCGAACTGTAAAAGGCAACAAACCTGACGATAATAAATTGACAGTAGAATCGTGAGCAATTGTGTCAGGTTGAGTGACTTGTTCTACTTCTTCTGCTGCTGCAGAATCTTGTACACTTAATAAGAGAGCCCCTAAAACAAAAATCGACAACTAAATTGCAAAAAAATTTAATAAATTGAATTTCTCACTTACCTAATAGCATATGAGTATTTTGAGGATCAGTTTCAACTTGCAGTGCATTTATAAGCAGATTCATAAGTTTTGATTTTAATTGTGCAAATGTTATATGACCCTTGTCCGAATTCAATGCATTTGAGAACGTTGGTAATTCCTTGATAGTAAGATTCTACAAAAGCATCAACCATAAGAAGTCATTCTACACATGGTATATAAAAATAACTAAATAAATACATCTGTACGCTACTTGAAAGTGAAGAGGGAGTGCCAACATTGATATTAATAAATGTATAGAAGCTCTTCGTAGATCTGGTTTTGAGACTATATTAGATTTCAATTTTAAATCTTTTTCCGGAAGTACAGTTTCTAACGCCGATATCACCGCAGGCACTAACACTTGTACTCCATTTAAATCTAAACGGAATAAATCTGCAGAATTTAAAAGTATGCTTGCTAACGTTTCACCGCATTCTCGAGACTGCGAATAAATATACAAATTAATATTGCGTACATTTTTATAAGACCTACATTCAGTTAATAAGCTATTACTTCATCAACTTTGAGACCATGATGCATTGCTTGATAAAATCTAGCTAAATATACAGGTAATATTTCTTCGCCAGTTTTTTTAGCACAGAATATTCTACATAATGCGCCTAAAGCTTCTGCTCTCCCAGATTCATAACGATCTATACAAAGTGTTGGTGGAACATCGTTAACTGGTTCTTGTAATGAACTGGGACCCTCGACAAGTACAGAAGACGGACGTTTCGTTGCACCTGATGGTTCTATGGATTAACAAAATTAATAAATACACCCTTCCAATGTATTTAATTTTATACCAATTATCCCTTACGCGGTAAATTTTGTGACCACCCATCAGTGCCTATAAATGCAGCTTCAAATAACCACTCCCCGAAAAGGTGTAGTATACTGTTGCATTTTGGACGCCCTGGAGCTAAAGGAGGCCTAATATCTTGAACTAAAGATGTCATAGCTACAAAGAAAATAATATTGTAATATAAATGGGTTGATATTTTATAAAATAAATATTCATAAAATCTTACACGTTGTACTCGAAGCGGATGAAGGTCCAGAATTAGATACAAATACAGGAGGTGTACTTGACACACGACTCGTTGTTAAACCAATCAAGGAGGCTTTTGGAATTCCTATAATCAGGAAGAATTGTGAAATTCACTATATATGCTTCAAATATTGTTTTAAGACTGTATGTTAAATTGTAATACTTTTCTAGGAGAAAAGAAAAGTTTTAAGAAAATTGAGAAGCTTAAAAAAAATAATTGTTGAAATATATACAATTCATGTACAACATCACTGAACCTCAGTGGTACAATTACGAAAGATCAGAAGAGTGGTGCTGAATACCCTTAGTTACAGCAGAAGGTGTAACACTGAAACTTTTGGCAAGTCTGCGTTGTGTCGGAGGTGTAGGAGAAGGTTGTGTCAGATCTTTGCCACTCGATTTGTCCCACCCTATACCCCCACTTCCAATGCTAGCAGATCCAGATGTGATGGAGGATACACAACACTCTTCCCAGCAACATGCCTGTGAAACTCCTAAAACATTTGTAACTGCGTGCAACCATCACCAACAAAGCAAGCTGAAGAATACATGTGCTACTTTTAAAAGTAGAAACAAACTAAGAACAAGATTGTCTGCATCTTTTTGTAGAAGAAAGTACAACTTATATTTACAGCATATTTATAAATTTCAGATTATAAAACGTTGATAATGTTGCTACATTAGAATATTATACACAATTTATGTAACATTATTTACTTACCAAGAAAAGCATCAACTTGACCTGCTATACCTTTTATAGCTTTTAAAAATATTTGTGGTAAACTTTGCAAGCAAGGATGCTGGCAAGGATCTATAACGTTCGGGCTTGCAATAGCGTACTGTAAAAATGCTTGTGTTTGCGACACAACAGCTGGTCTACATAAATCAACTGGATCTCCTATAGTTCGTAAAAGTCTGTACCATGCTTGTGCCACTGCCTCGTCTGACATTGTAGGTGGTACAAGCTGAGAATCTTCTTCGCCTAAATATATTGTTATGTATTACAAAGTGTTAATATGAATATTAATATGAATTATCAAGATAACTAACTTATTTTTAATTCTGGAAACATTGGACCATACATAATTTGTAAAAGTCTTGCAGTAAGAGCAAGACAAACACGATTCCACTGTTCTACTAATGCCAATCTGTGTCTCCATCGAAGACAAGATTCTCGTAAAGTACGCCATAATGGTGGAGAAGGGAAATTACGTTCACACGCTACTAACCAAACCTAAAGAAATGTTTCTTATATTCAGTAATTGAGGGTATACTTAATATTAATATATATTCATAAACATATTGTACCTCTAATAATACACCTAGAACTCTTTCACATAATTGTTCTCCAGCATCTTCTCTTGTTGCTGGAGGAGCTAAAAGTGCATCATTAATTCCAATAAGAAATAATAACAAACTTTCCCAAGTTTCTCTTTCTAAATTTGCGTGACCTCTCGCAATTTGTTGTAGTGTCCGAAGTACTCTATGACACAAAACAGCTTGTCGATTAATTGTATCAGTCCCTGTAAATAAAGTTTAATATTTGGTAGTTGTGGCTCATGTGTAATTTATATAAGAATATTAAGTTACTACATAAAGGAATATAGTTCTTTTGAATGCAAATTACCTAAATCCTGATACAAAAATGGCCAGACTATGAAAGAAAGAAATAAGTTTGAACCGTTAGCTATAAATCTTTGTAATGTAATAAATATTATACGTATCATTTTCTAACCGAGAATCTCACTAGCACTAATAATTCTTGAATTACTATATATATATATTACTTTATTTTATGTGCATACAAAAGAAAAAAAACCAAAATATTATTAATTTTACCTTCTCCTTTTCGTGGAACGAATAAATTATGGAAATGACTTATAATTTTCCTGGCATAGAAATTAGGATCATCTATAATTGGTGCAGGTACACAAATCTTTGGTGTAGAATATAATGCTGACAACCATTCGCAATAAACATTAACACAGTCTCTGACAGTATCATGTTCAGCCAAAGGTAAGGACAACCCAAAACATATCACTTCCATACACCATTGCACTTCTTTATCCGTGCATAATGGACTAGGCTCAGCTGCTTGTGTTATACCAAGATTCGCTGCTAGTTGACGTACAATAGACAAGGCAACTTCTTTTCCTGCTCCAGGAGAGAATTTTTCGAGAACACTTTGACTTTCTTCTGAACCTTGTTGAACTAAAATACTTAGAGAAGCCCATTCGGAATACATTCCTCCTTGGGAGTCCTAATAGTAAAATATATAGGCTATAATATGTAATAATATCACATGATTATAAAATACTACATAATCAGAAATTACCTTAAGATTAACTCTATTAAATACGCCTAAATTCATAGATTATTACACGCTTTCGACGCCCTATAATTAAGAACTAATAAAGAGAAACTAAAATCTCATATGTGTCCCTCTAACTTTAATTACAATAAAGAGTTGTTCATCTTATATGATATGTACAGAAATAACACAATTGACTGCAAAATTATACATATTTTTTTAAGTATTGAATATTATAAAGTGTGTATAAACTTTGACATTTGCGTATATATTATTTGACAGATACCACCATATATATAGTATGCATGATAGATACGATTTCTATTGGTTACTTGACAATCGCATTTGGTAAATTAGGGATAACATTTCTTTTTTTTGTAAATATCTATATTTCTGTAGTAAATATTATTACAATAATTTATATAAGATTAAACATTAATTTTACTTCAGTATAAAATATTTTTCAAAATAATATTGCAATTAATTTGTAAGCACTGAGAATTACTCATATTCTATACATATATACTTAAGCGTATAAATACTTTATTTTATTAAATCATATAAAAATTAATTGAAAGAAACATATTTTTTTGAAAAAAATTAAACGTTTTGAACAGAATAAACACTCAATGAAGTGAAGAGAACTGTGCAGAATATACGTTAGAAGCATTTTTATTCTCAGATATGAACTATTAAACGTTTATAGAGACTATAGATTTAAAAATCGAAAATTTAAACAGGAAGATAAATAATTTATTTGTTATATAAAATAAATTTTGATTGGACGATTGTCTACCGGTAAGGTAGATAGATGAAAGGTAGAAAACTTTGCTTCTTGGCTCTACCTACTGGGGAGGACGACAAGTATTACAATCTTGTGTATTGTATTGCTCGTTTTTTGTGTATGGTATGTATCTAAATCTTGAAACGAAAAACATCGACAGATGGCTCAAGATCATGTTATGACTAATATTTTTAGTTATACTCATGCAGATATATAAAAATCATAATACTTAAGGAATAAGTGCGAGCACGAGATCGAAAGTAATGAGTATAAGGACAATGTTTCCGAATATGAATCAAATTTGAGAGTTATACTTTCGTAAATTTGTGCATCGGGGTAAATAGCAAATGAAACATGGCGTTTGTTTCTTTCATATGTTCCGAAGATACTACCTTTTGATTTTTTTCTTACGGATTTTCAATTCATCACGGAGAATAGGTTCCGATGCATTGAAGCTTCCTCTTCTCCTTTAATATTTAATCGCAAGCGTGCGAACAGTCAATGGTTACTTACCATATACTCCTAATGAGTTTTGGAATGTGAAGATGGATATTCTTACTTGTGTCTATTGAGATGTGGAACGTTTCTGAAGTATTGACGAATACAACATGACGTCCCGTAGTTACACAAAATCTTACAGTCGTAAGGTCAGCAGTGTGACGCCTGGGAGTATTCAATTCGATAAGCTTTTTAGAGAAAATAGCAATCGACCTTCTGCCGCTAAATCAGCAGGCACTGTTGGAAAATGGGGTATAACATCTTTCACGTCTATCAGAAGCACAAATATCAATGGTATGCCCTTGTTTTTAATGAATGTCTCATATATTGTTATATCGTATTTTATGAATGCATATATATATATATATATATATATATATATCTATGCATTCAATATATATATGTATGCATAATATATATATGCATAACAATTTGTTAACAAGTTTTGTTTAAACATTTAATATTAAGTTAGTGAAAATATTAATGCGTAATTAATGAAATATACACTTCTATCATTTACTACATTATATCTCAAGTATGTTTCTCTTAGAAAATTGATCCAAATAGAGCAATTGTTATTTAATTAAAAACTAACTTATAGTTAATCAAGAAGCAATAATCTTAGAATAGCTTTTAGTAATAAGAATATTTCTTTAATTGTAGGAAGGAGAGATGATATTCATAATACATTCGGTGCAAAAAGAATAAAACTTGATTATGGAAATCAGAATTCTCGTGTTAATTCTGGGAAAGATCCATTTTCATTTGAAACTGATCCAGACAATAAGCCTGATGTTGCACCACCGGTTGTTAAACCTAAGAAGTTTTTTAAGAGTAGAAATGTTCCACCTGCGATAGAAGAATCTCGCCAGGATGTGGCAATATACAAACAAGTACCTGATTCACATTATGGACGAGCTCGTCCTCAGAAAACTACTCCACAGCCACCACCAAAACAATCTTTAACAAAAGTGTCAAATGCTCCAGCTAAAAAAATACCAGAGACTATAGAAGGAACCAATAATGATATGACACCTAGTAGAGAAGAAGGAAAACCTCCTATTGTATTAAGAATATGTAAAGGTACAGCACGGTTAGTGTGTGGAAGTGTTCAAGCTACTCAAGATGCTGAACCTGAAACATACAGAATTTCAACACCACTTATGAGTCCCACAAAAGTAGATATCGAACGTAAGAATACTAATACAGATGCACTTAAAACTGATCATAAAACAGTTCGTTCCCATCAACCTATTATCTCTACAGTTTCAATACCCTTAGAAAATTCGGAAATGAGAAGAACTACTCGTAGTCGAGCAAAAAATTTGCATTTAGATTTAACATCTTCTGTTGTATCTGCAACACCAGTAACTCCTAATTCGCATAGTTCTGGTCTTTCTTTAACCCTTAGAAAATCTGTTACTGATTCCAATAACACCTTAATATCACATTATGATATTGTTAAGACTGATTGTGGTTCAACATATGCCTGTAAACCAGCAATTGAACCATTAATTGGGCGTGATCAACCACTGCCAACTACAACTCAAGAACTGATTGATATATTATCAAGTGATTCTGATCCTATGCAAACAAGACCAATAATAATAAATGCACCAGAAACTGAAGAAACTGCTGGAGTTGTTCCAGATGAAGTTCAACATTGTTCTATAGATATTCCAACAAATGAAGTAATATCTGAACCTACTTCACAGTCTGAATCTACTTTACAATCTGAAACAGTTATTGCTCCAGAACCAGAACCAGAACCGGAACCAGAACCAGAACAAGAGTTGGAGCCTGAACCAGAACCAGAAATGGAGCCAGAACCAGAACCTGATCACGAGACAGAAAATGAACAACCACCTCGAACTAGTGATAACGACACAGCCACAGCTAAAGCCTTAGTCGATCAAGATTGGTTTTCTGGAAGTGATGATAGTGAAGGTGTAAGTGGTAATGCAGAAAGTGATGTGGCATTACATGTAACAAGTACAGTTACAGAGTCTCAACCACAAAATACTCCATCTGCAACTTCTGTTCAAAAACCTGCTACCAAAAAGGGTAGTATTTTTAAGAGTCGTTCAACAGGTGCAACGAATGGAAATAAAAGAAGAGCTCTGTACAAACATAAATGGTGTGATAGTGACAAAGAATCTAATAGTACGGATACTGTTACTGTTGGAAATAATACACCAACTACTGCTTCAGGATCCCATAGTAGTACAGGGCCTGTAGCATACGAAGAAGAATTTGATCCTTCACAGCTTACAAGAGTTGTAACATATCCTGAAGCTGTTGCAGGTTTTGAAGATGAATCTGATGCTATAACTAGTGTGCGTTGTGGCAAAAAAGTTAAGGGTGTATGTATATTAGATGAGAAATTTTTAAATTATGTGATAATGTTAATAATAAAATAAAATACTAATGTAATATTTCTTTTGCAGTTCTACACTGTAGTAAAGAATGTGAAAAAAGCTCATCAAATTCAAGAAAGTGGAGAGTTTCAAGAGTTTAATGATGATGTTGAATATATATTAGACACTTTAAGAGAGAACAATCCAAATGCTACTCGTTGTCTTTCAGCCATACGATTAGCAAGCAAGTGTATGGCACCTGCATTTCGAATGCATGTACGTGCTCATGGAACTGTTGCTAAGTTTTTCAAAGCACTTCATGATGCAACTAAAGATCAGGTATATAAATTTATTTTTGTAAAATACATGATATTATAAATATAAGATAAAAATAAGGTTTAGAGGGCATTATTATATATATATATATATTTTTCAGAGCCTTGCTTTATGTACAGCAACAGTAATGTTTGTACTAAGTCAAGACCGTTTAGCTATGGACTTAGATCGTGATTGCTTGGAATTAATGTTAAGTTTGTTAGAATCTGATGCCAGTCACAAAGATGCACTTGATGATTGTGGCCTTAGTCGGGCTGAATTGTTAAAAAATAAAGAAAAAGTGCGTCAATTGTGCGCTGACATTCAAGCTCAAGGACATGCGAAACATCTAAATCTTGATAACATAACTGTAAGTGTTTTGTTCAGAGTTTATAATATAAAACAATGAATAAAGATGTAAAGTAACAATTTTCATACATTAGGTTGGCCAACTTGCTATGGAGACACTTCTTAGTCTTACATCAAAACGTGCTGGTGAATGGTTTAAAGAAGAACTTAGAGAATTGGGAGGATTAGAACACATTGTTAAAACAATCAGGGATTGTCACCGTCATATTAATGCTCAGGATATTACAAGGTCTGGTTGGTCAGATCCTTTATTAGATAAATTACGTAAAGTTGATAGATGTCTACGTGTATTAGAAAATGTAAGTGAAAATTCTACATTTGTTACAATGCAAACTGATTTATGTTAAAAACTATTATGTTTTAACGTATCATGTTTATTTAGGTTACTCACATGAATGAGGAAAATCAAGTATATTTATTGAAATACGAGAACGGAGTTTTAGTCAACACATTAGCAAATTTGTACCATCTTTGTGGACAAGAAATTCCTATTTATCCAACCATAGATCCGAGTGATAAGACTTCTACTGGTGCTGTTATTAGAGAGTGTCTGTTCGCTATTATTAAGGTTCTCATTAATCTTACACATCGATTTAATAGACAATGTAAGAATTTATTATATTCTTAGTAATTTTTGTACGATAAATGTTATTTTATAATGTTTTTCTTTCAATGTTTTAGCTTTTGGAAGTAAATCGGTAGGATCGCAAACAGGTGTTTTGGATTGCAGTCTATATCTCTTGTTACGTGTTCCGGAGTCACTTCCCGAGGAAAAACGTTTCGACATGATGATGTTGGCTTTGATTTTATTAATAAATTTAGTGGAACAGTGTGATGATAATAAACAACTTCTTATCGATTCTAAAGCTCCTCCATCACCAGAAAATATTTTTGACGGTAAATGCATTACATAATTTATTATATTTTTCTACTGATAAAAATTTATTACAATTAATTTTCTTTGTGCAGCATCTGAAGAAAGTGGAGTGGAATCTTTAATCGATCTTTTTTACAAACAAGAGGAATTAGCTCGTGCTGAAGAACAGAAGACAGATGCTATTTTAGACGGGAAAAAAGATTCTGAACAAACAGAGACCGTATCGACTACAACTAAATCTCAAGAAGAATTTATTGAAGAAACTGTTACAAAATGTTTGTATAACTTTGCTGTACGGTATTGTAAAATTATTGTTAAGATAGAAATCTATGAAATATATTTTTTTATTTTCCAGTATTACAAAAGGCAGGACGTCATATGGAACATACTTTAATAGGAGCGTATGTAGTACTCTTACTTGGTTACTTAATAATGGATAATAAGGTATGCAAATTTCAAAAGAAACAACAAATTTATTGTACCCACGGTGCATTAAAATGTTTATTTTTAGGATTATGAATCGTTGGTACGCAGTAGACTTCCAGATAATAATTTTACTGCTATGGTGTCTGTACTTCAGAAATTTTTCAATTTCATGAATCTAACGGCATCGGTAACTATTGAAAATATTTTTAATTAATTTCTATTTTTATAATCAAATCGAATTTCTTCGGGTACAAATATAATTTTCTCTTTTACGCAGAATGAAGTAAGTAGTTGCGGAATCGCTGCTACTGAAAAGGTGATTAAGTTCCTAAAGATGTCGGATGCCAGAGTTGAAGAAGAGAAGAATGAACTACCATTACCAGCATTAGAAGATCCAAACATAATGCTTGATTTATCTTCGTCTTGATTGATGTCTTCTACAAATATTTGACATTTTTTATTATCCTGGCATACAAAGAAAGCCAAAGTTATACGTGTCCAACGAAGGGAATTCTTTCTATCGCAGTATGAATGGACCTGTTTCATATTGACCATATATTTTGATATATATTTATTCATTTACGTAATTTATTGCTGTACCTTTCATTAAATTGACTTATTTTCCCCCTAGTAGCAGTAATACGTTAGATTTTAAGCGTAAATTGTTAATTAATCGCGCAGAAAACTAATACTATAAGAAACGCGCTTTGTAATTACGCATACAGCTTACTTAAGTTCTTTGCTGGCGTGTATGTATTATTATGATACCAATTGATCCGTAAATCAATCCTTTTTATTTTTTTTTTCTTTCAAATTTTTTATCTGGCAAGAACAAGAACGTGAGGTGTAACCAGCTTGTCAGATTTTAATTTGTTTGCTGTAAAATAACGCATAAATGAAAAATTTTACTGATTACGTTTAAAACTTGAATTTAATCTACCTTGTAAGTTCTTAATTACGTAATTGGCGAGGTGTTGGAGTTCGTCATAACCCGATTAAAATTTTGAGATAGCATTATTATGTAAGTTTATTTTAATATTAAAGATTATACTATAAGCCTTGTAAATGAAACTTTATAAATTATAATTGTATCTTAAATTCACAGTTTCGAGTTATTGGATCCCATTAGCAGGCGTATAATTTCGCGAACACTTCGAATAATGTGTTCTGCCTGATAAAGTAAGGGAAAGAATGAGAGATATATTACATTGTTATGTATATGCAATAAATTAGCTTGGAACACTATAGATCTGTAAAATAAAGCATTTTTTAAATAAACAATTCAAATACGTTGTGTATTAGAGGACATAACGTTTTATTTTCTACTATCTATAGATTTCATTTTCTTTTGATTTTTATTCTGAAAAATAAGTTTATTTACAGATGGTTGTGCATATGTGTTTGTTATTTTGAATTGAATAATTCGAGACTCTAAAATTATCATGTACTGCTAACTTCAAGTAAGTTGCTAAGTTGTAATATTTAGTTGGGGAATCAAATTTAAAATGTTTTCCATGTGTATTCTTTTGTAAATACGAATCATACCATAATTAATTAATTGAAAGCAAATATTGTCATGAAGGTATCAGAATTAAATTTATCATATTAAGTTAAAAAATATTTAATATCTTTTAAATAAACCGTGATTCGGTCAATGTGCGAGTACAACTCTGTATTATGATATACAGTATTTACACATCTATATTACATCGTTGTTACAAATAATAATAATAATAATAATAATAATAATAATAATAACAGTAACTAATAATAAAAAGAATTTGTTTATGATGTTAGCCATACATAATTTTTCAAAGTAAGTACTGATACAAACAGCGTCAAATTTTACTAACCTATTTTAATATTTTTATTTATCATGAAACTAATATCAACGACTTTTTAGTATTAAAGTTAAAATTATAACACCAAGTAAATGGATAAGTAATTTTGTATATAATACAATTAGATTAAGTTCTAATTTATCTTCATCGGGTACATCGGATTCATCAGATTCATCTGATTCTGATAGTGAATCGAATAACAAAAACCAAAAACAAGTAAAAGGAGTGATTGATGATAAGAATCAAACAAACACCAATGAAGTTACAGATCTGTATAATTTCATAGATAATTTATTCAATGTAAATGTTCTATTTCTTTTAATGCACTAATTAATTCTTTAAAGACATATATTAATTCTATGCATATTATTTTTAAAGAAAACTCCTCCAAATACTGCAGACATCAAAGTAAATAAAAAGAACAATGAAAAAAAACAACAGGGTAAGTATATAATTCATCTTTAAATTAAGAAAAATAATATTGAATTTATCTAATGATGTTTTTGTAATAATCAATGATTGTTGGTTATAAGAATCGTATTTTAAACTTAATAATTTTTTATTATAGAGAAAGATATAATGCAAATAGCTGAAGCATTGAGTAAAGCAGTTGGAGGAGATAGAGAAAAAATACTTTCATCTTTATTTACTTTTTCTAATATTGAACAGAAAATGAATCTTAAAGAATCAATGTATGTACCTAATATTGGTAAACTATACAAAACTCATATTGCATAACAGTATTGATGGTATAGCAATAACCTACATGTTACAGAGATGAATCTTCAAGTAATCTTAAAATAGAGAATAAAAGTAATCAATTGGAAAAGAAGAAACGTGTTCAATTTTTCAACATAGATATTGAAAATAATAAATCTAAAAGTCGTAGAAATAAATACAAATCAAGACAAGCATTAGAAACTACAATTAAACAGGAGAAAACAAAACTTAAGATAGTGCCTCCAATTCAGACATTATTAGAAAAGTTACACACAGAAGGAAAACATACAGAAGAATCTATAGGTCAGAAGTTACTACTATTAAAAACAGAACAAACATTGCAAAAGCAACAAAAGATAAAAACAGAACAGGTAAAAATAAAACAGGAACCCCAGCGGCTATCCATAGTTAAAGAATTACTAAAAACAGAACAGAAACCCCAGCGGCTATCCATAGTTGAAAAATTACTAAAAACAGAACAGAAACCCCAGCGGCTATCCATAGCTAAAGAATTACTAAAAACAGAACAGGAACCCCAGCGGCTATCCACAGTTGAAGAATTACTAAAAACAGAACAGAAACCCCAGCGGCCATCCATAGTTAAAGAATTACTAAAAACAGAACAGGAACCCCAGCGGCTATCCACAGTTGAAGAATTACTAAAAACAGAACAGAAACCCCAGCGACCATCCATAGTTAAAGAATTACTAAAAACAGAACAGGAACCCCAGCGGCTATCCACAGTTGAAGAATTACTAAAAACAGAACAGAAACCCCAGCGACCATCCATAGTTAAAGAATTACTAAAAACAGAACAGGAACCCCAGCGGCTATCCACAGTTGAAGAATTACTAAAAACAGAACAGAAACCCCAGCAGCCATCCATAGTTAAAGAATTACTAAAAGCAGAACAGAAATCCCAGCGGGTATCCATAGTTGAAGAATTACGAAAAACAAAACAGGTAAAAAAAGAACAGGAACCCCAGCAGCCATCCATAGCTATGAAATTACGCAACACTAGAATACAACAGGTAAGAAAAGAACAATGGCAGCCATCTGAGACTCAAACATTATTAGAAAAGCAACAGATAAGAGAGAAGTATGGAAAACCATTTGTAATTGGAAGTCTAAAAAAAGTGGGAAACAACAATTATAAATCAAAGATGCCAGTTTGGTTAGAAAACACACACAAATGGACAATCCTAAATGCAATATTCTGTGATGATGACATAGAAAATATTCAACGGTTTGAAACTACATTACAAAAATATTTCATAACAAAATAATATTTTTTATTATAATATTGTATAAATTTTAGGTATGAAGGGGAAATGAAAAAGTATCCACCTATTTTTTCCATAACTGGTGTATCACCTTCAAATACTGTTGAATTTAAAACATGGGATTCCTGTGAGACAAAATATATGAAATTATTAACAACCTCCTTTCCAAAGAATGGATTCCAAGAAATGATACAGTGGACTGAAGAAAAGAAACTATGGAGATTTCCTATCGACAATGAGCAAGGTATCATTGTTAAAGTAGTAAATTACTTAATTCTTTCACCCTTAGTTATATTATGTTGATAATATAGACATGACATAAGAAATGTATTTTTAAATCAGGGATGGAAGAGGAACATAAGATACATTTCTCAGAACATGTATTTTTGGAGCGTCATTTAACAGGATGGTGTCCAAGTAAAGGTCCCATACGACATTTTATGGAATTGGTATGCGTGGGACTCTCGCAAAATCCATATCTAACAGTCAAAGAAAAATATGATCACATAATGTGGTACAAAGAATATTTTGAAAATAAGAATGATTTATTAAATAAACTAGGACTCGTAGAGAGTACACAATGTAATACAGAAAAACAAATAACATCAAATTAACAATATTAAGCTATTTTGTATATATGAAAAAACATATAATAAAAGTAGGTACATAAAATCAATATTCCTGTGTATACGTCTCTCTAATTTATATTATAAACAATTTATGTGTATAACATGTTGGAATATTAAGTTTCGAAAAAGTGTAATATAATAGAATTCAATTTGCCAACTAGATTTGCTTAAAGTGAAAGAACTTTAAAAGTCATGTTGGAGAAAAAAACACTTGGGAGCGCGACGGTCTTAACCATATGTATTTTTAACTGATGTTACCATGTGAGTTTTAGGTTAATAAATAGGTTATTCGTATATGTAGAGTTCATAAAGAAAAATGATCGAAGTAGAAAATATTGACGATCAGGATGGATTACGGTCAGATGGTAGACGTGCTTTGGAATTAAGACAAATTCGTGTCAGAATGGGAGTTTTTGGACAAGCTGATGGAAGTGCTTATATTGAACATGGTAACACTAAGGTTTTAGCGACAGTATATGGACCTCATCAGGTTATAATTTTTACTTCTTCAAATTGAAAAATAAATATGTTTTTTGTATGCAATTAATTATTTTGTATTTACATAGCCGCGAGGTTCTACTGGAAGAAATTCAAGCAAGGTTACTAAAGGTATTGTAAATTGTCAATATAGTATGGCAGTATTTAGTTTATCTTCTGGAGAACGTAAACGAAAACCAAGAGGCGATAGAAAATCACAAGAAAGGTCACTCCAGTTGAAACATGCTATGGAAGCAATAATACATTTAGAATTATATCCACGTTCACAGATAGATATTTATGTGGAAGTGTTACAAGTAGATGGAAGTGAATATTGTGCATCTGTAAATGCAGCCACACTGGCTTTGATAGATGCTGGAATTCCCATCAAGGTATATTGTAATATAACTAAAAATACATTTATATTTCTCCTATAAAGAGATTTGAAAACTAAATTATTTATTTTATAGAATTATGCTGTAGGTTGTACTGTAACGCTAATCAATACTCTAAGTTTGGAAGATGAAGATAAAACATTAGGAACAGGAGTATTAGACGCAAATTATGTAGAAGAATGTGCACCTGGTGTTACTTTATCTGTTGTTGCATTACCAGACAGTGATAGTGTATCAAAAGATGGTTTCATAGTAGTAGCTCAAGGAGCAGGACAAAGATTACATTTATCACAACTTGAATCTTTAAAAAGACGGGTTCTATGTGGGTGTCAAGACATCAAAACTATTTTAGACAATGCTGTAAGACATCACTTAACGGAACAATCTCTTCCTTCTCTTTTTCATGTTAAGTCAGATTAAAAGAAACGACTTTGTGTAATAATTTAAATTGACAACTGATGCACTTAAACAATTTTTTTTATAAAATTTTGTATACAATGTTATTTAAAAAAAATGTATATTTGTCTTAGAAAAAAAAAATATATATATATATTTCTCATTGTACAATTTATGGATGTTCTGTTTAAATTTTTCAGTTCTTTGACATAATTGCTTACTTAATCATTTTCTTATTTTATATCTTAGCACCTGGATATCTCTCCATAATCATTCCCACTCCCTGTAATGTACACAATATGTTTACCAAGGTGAAATAGTTCAAAATTATATGAAAAAGTATCACAAATTTAACTAGAAAATCATTGAAAAATTTATTTACCTGTCCACCAGCAGCACAAGCAGCAATTAATCCAAACTGTTGATCTTCTCTGATAAGTCGGTTAGCTGTGTGTGTAGCTAATCTAACTCCAGTTGCTGCAAATGGATGACCAATTGACAAAGATCCACCCCATGCATTCCATTTACTAAGATCAGGGGTTCCTACTTTCGTTGATTTTCCTAAATAGTTCTGCGCAAACCAGTCAGAATCTAATGCTTTCAAATTGGATAAAATTTGCCCTGCAAAAGCTTCATGTATTTCCCATACTCCTATATCTTTCACACTTAATTTAGCTTTCTCTAATACCTAGGACAAATTTTATAATTTTTAATAACACATGGAGTGTGTGAAATGTGTATAAAATTTGAACATTTTTAACCTTTGGTATCGCATACGCTGGTCCTAAAAGTAACTGATCAACTGGATCCTGAGAAACATACGTGAAATTTCTCAAATATGCTTTTGGAGTAAGTCCAAGTTGAAGAGCTTTACTCTCCGTCATAATCAAACCTGCAGATGCTCCATCTGTTAAAAAGGAAGCATTAGCAGCAGTCACTCCACCATATGGTTTAACAAAAGCTGGTTTCAATTTTGCCAATTGTTCAAGTGTAGACACACGAATTCCATTATCTTTATCCACCACTTTATCCACGTTTGGTACTAAAAAGTTTTAAAATTGATTAAACTTTTTTCATTTATGATAATAAAAATATTATTACCTTTATAGGGAACTAGATCTGTAAGATACCCTTGTTGTTGCGCATTAGCAGCTAAAGTATGTGAACGTAAAGCGTATTCATCCTGTTCTTTCCTTGATACTCCGAATGCTGCTGCTAATCTATCACCACTGTGTCCCATGGTTTCTCCACTAGAAAATTCTGCTACAGCAGGCAACTAAAAGTATAAAATAACGAAATATAACGAATGTTTCTAAACTATAATTTTACTAAATAAATATGATAACTCACATCTGGTACAAAATGTTGTGGCCGAATACTAGCAAGAAGAGATAATTTTTGACCAATAGTTTTTGCTTTGTTAGCTTGTAACATTAAAGATCTCATACGTCTACTATGCCTAATTGGTATATCAGACATAAATTCAACTCCACCAACAACAATTACATCATATACACCACATGCAATCAAACCCATGCCAGTTGTAATAGCTTGATTGCTACTAATGCATGCCATAGTTATTGTATGTGCAGGGGTTTTATCGCTGTATCCAGCTGCTAAAGCAGCTTCTCGAGCTATATTAGAAGTTCTTACTTCTTGCATGACAGTGCCATAAACTATATATTCCACCACATCTTTGGGAAAGTTAATTTTTCTTTGCAAAGCCCTAGAAATTAAAATATGTTATATTACAATATTATTCTTTCTCTCAAGTATTATGTTTTAAAATTTACTTACACCAATGCATTTCTTGCAAGATCATATGCCATTAAATTTTTATAACTTGTTCCAGATTGCAAAAATGGTGTTCTAACACCATCAATGTACACAATATTTTTGGTACCGTTGTTACTTTTAGTTGCATAGGATTTATTTATAATTACATTCCAATAATTTGCAGCTGCTCCTAATATATAGAATCATTCATAGTCACTCAAAAGATATTTATTGTATTTATACAATTATGTATTAAACTATATATTAAATATTAATAGAAGAAAAAGAGAATAATATTATTTATTATTATATTATAATATTATTAATGAACCAATAACTCATTTATTTAGATTAAATCATTTTTATTTTATTTTTTTAAAGTAATTTTATAATTGTAATATAGCCAAGCATTCTCTAATAATAATTATCAAGTCATTAGATTAGAGCCTTTCATTACTGTACTTTGTACTCTCATTATTGAATATATTGAACTATATCATGATTAAATTTTGTTTCATTATTTAATAATCCTTTGTATTATGAAGTAATCAATCGTACCATATTTAATAAATCCTTGTTTCGCCACAGCGCTATTCTTTAAAAAGGAGAGCATTTTTTATAATTATTTTAAATAAAAAAGTGTTTCCTTATTTTGGCACGTACAGTGTTTTCCTCTACTAGGTGTGATTGAAATATAGTTAACATGAACTTTGGCCCAAAGTAATGATTATTAAACGTTTTATTCTAAAAGCGGTAAATTCAAAATTCCTTCATCTTTTTCAATTCGTATAAATTTTCTACATAAAAAACTGAATATTAACATTTATTATTTATTTATTAGTATTTGAATACAAAAGGTGTTTTATTTTACAATAAAACTTTTATTCTTCTGTCATACACAAAATATATTACACAATACTTGTTCTTCCTATGGCATTCCTATCTATGATGTGAAATTCTGCGACACAATTAAATAGCGCTACATTCACGTGACTGTCAGTCAGTATTGAATTCGTTTAAATATCTGTACTGATATAATAACTGTTTGTTAATGCAAATGTAATTGATATTAATGTTTCTAAAAATACAAGAGTGAAATGGGCCATTATATATTCAAGTGGTTATGCACGTGCTATATAGCAGCATAAGTGTAGTATCGCTGCATGAAAACGTGCTTAATACACAAATGCGGGAAAACTGACAGGTTTCCCGCGTACGATCTCGTGTATACGAACAATTTTCGAAAGTGTATTAACAAAACATTAGTTTAATGCAGTATCAGGATGACTTTAGTACGCTCCATTGTGGAACGGGAAAAAGGATCAGGTAAATTCATTTTTTTAGATTATAAATCATAAAGAAATTCAATTGTTTCTGAATATTTGCTGACAGGTTATATGTAACCCGATGCAACGTTATTATTAAGTTAATTGTCGATTATTTTTACGTTTAGCATGTAATTCTTATTTTTTAAAGCGGAATGTAGATTTAACGAACATGAAATAACATTTCAGCAATTATACGTGATTACGATATTGCGTTGTATCGTTTGAAGTGTTATCAAGATGATGTCTACCGTGGTATAACACCAAACACAAATGCACTCGATTTTAATCCGGAACCGCCGGTTTTTGCATGTCGATTCTGTACTACGGAAGGATATGAGCAAATAATTGCCTTGGCAAACGAAGATGGAAAAATTGCTCTTCAAAATACAAATGTTAAAGAAGCGACCAATCAACCCTTGGAAGGGACACAGGTAATAAAATGAGCATAATGCTTAATAGTACATCACATATTAAAGTTAAATAATTTAAACATTTACATAGAATGTACAAGAATGATATAATTATGTTTAAATAATTTTAGACACATTGTAATGCAATATTTGATATTGCTTGGATGCCTGGTGAATTAAAGTTAGTTACAGCATCCGGAGATCACACTGCCAGATTATGGGATGTGTCCGGTTCTGAAATAAGACAAGTTAAATATTTTCATGCTCATACAAGAAGCGTTAAGACTGTAGTGTTTCGCTATCAGGATCAAGGTATGTATTTAGTTCTTTGTTAGTAAAAACATCTTTTAAAATATTTATGTAATACCTTAGAATTCTTCTTAAAAGTCAAAAATTGATTAAAAACACGTATTTCAGCTGTGTTTGCAACAGGAGCTAGAGATGGTTCTATAATGGTATGGGACATTAGGGCTAATCATCATGAACAATGTAAACCAGACAATTGCATTACCAATGCACATAATGTTGGAACCATAGGCAATGTGAGGCAACGTAGAGCGTTTAATCATACATCTAGAGCACAAAGTATAACTGGTTTGGCATTTCAAGACGATGTCACCTTGTTATCATGTGCAGCTGGTGATGGGTAAATTTGTTACTATAAATGAACATGTACTATATTTAAGAAGAATATAACATCAAGAACTGTTAACATTACAGGTTAATAAAAGTATGGGATTTGCGTAAAAATTACACTGTTCACAAAAAGGAACCTATAGCTAAACATACAATGAATTACACTGGACATAGTACAAGAAATGGATTTTCATCGCTATTAATATGTCCTGCTAGAATCACATTATATGCAAGCTGTATGGATAATGTTATATATGCATATAATATATCGTCGTATAATCCCAAACCAAGTAAGCCTTATAAGAATAAATTATTAATATTAAAGTATCGTTAAACGTTAATGTGTTTCGCGTATTAGTTTCAGAATTTTATGGGCATCAGAATTGTACATACTATGTTAAGACTTGTTTAAGCCCCGATGGACGTTATATAGCCAGTGGTTCTAGCGACGAACTTGCATATATATGGCGCACAAATAAACCAGGAGCACCAGTAGTGCAACTCTCCGGACATACAGAAGAAGTTACTTGCATTGCGTGGTGTAACGTCGGAGAAACTAAAGTATAAATATAAATCCTATTATCCATTTTACCGTAATAATTAATGTTAATCCTATTCACATTTAATTTTCTTTTTAGATAGTAACATGTTCTGATGATTCGTGCCATAGAATTTGGAGAGTGGGCTATGAACATAAAATAGATAACGAGGAAGTACAAATACGTGGTCATGCTGAAATTGTACTTAATAAGAATCCTTTAGAAAATTTAAAATTAGAAACTACGCCGACTATTACTCGACGATGGGTTGTGTCTCAAGAACGTACTCCGGGATCTGACACCACACCTAGTAATATTCGTAAAAATACTTATAAAAATATAATTTTTAATTGAGTACATTTTAAATAATATTCTCATTTGTGTTTCATAGATGCTACCCCAGGTCCCAGTTCTGATACTTCTAAACAGATCGAGGATCATAATCAGAATTATCATAGGATTAGTAATTCTGTGAAAAGAAGTTATTGTCAAATGATGATGGGATCATGGTCCGAAGGAAAATTCAAGTCAATTTTATCACCGATACATGAAAATTATGAATTTAATGCGAAACGAGCTCATTTAGAAAATCGCGGTGCGCGAAGGTTATTCAGCCCAAATCATGATAATAATCGATTACACAAAGGCTACGAATCTGATGAACCAAGCACAAGTTCATCCACTGCAGAGAGTAAAAACGATATTCTTTTTTCGCCCACATTGAACCTCCCAAATTTTGTAATCGATGGTACAGCGCCACATTTACTTCAAATGTCCCCGGAAAAGTACAAAGAAAATGTTGATTGGTTAACGAGAATACGAAGAGAGAAGTTTGAGCATAGATCTGGAAAATCGATGTCGGAAAAATTAAGTCTTGTTTCTCATACAACGCCTGCTAGAAGAAATAGCCGATCACGGTCAACGGAACCGCAAAAAGTAACTAAAACGTCTAAAAGTTCTGTTCCCTCTTTATTAAATTTTTTTAAAGTTACTGGGAAAGATTGTGAAACAAATGCGTGTTGTGATGACGTTAATGAAATGCCTTCTACGAAATCCTAAAAGTAAACCGTTTCATGTGGTTGGACTGTATTTTAATTATAATTTCGTTTATATTGGGTTGGCCAAGAAGTCTTCTTGCACTTTTTAAGAAAACTTGAAAACAAATTTCAATCTATTCAATGGAACTTTATTAAACTATGCATTGCTATTTTGTTCAACAGCACTCTGTTATCTTCGAGGAGCTTTATTGTTCTATCTTTGGCAAAGCATCTACATTTTTTATATAAAACAGTAAGATTTCTTTACCAACTCAATAATTTTAGAAATATATTTTATACTTCAGTATCAAATTACATACATAGCACTGACCAACTAATGTGATAAGAATTTCAGTGCATTTTCAGAGTCAATGCATTTCAGAAAGCAACGAATTTCATAGTGTAGGATATAAGATATCTAATATAACCGTGTGAGTATTACGATATATGTAAAGATAAATCATATACTCAAGTATGTCATATACCGACGACAATAGTATAAAGTACCTTTTATATGCAATAATAAATTATTTTTTATAAAAATATATAATTGAATTACAAACGAACTTAACTCATTTTTTTTATCATGATCAAAAACGTAGATAATACCTTAGAAGATGAAGAAACGTGGTATGTAGATTTTAGTACATAAAATAGATTACAATTTTATTTAAATTATATATGGTTTTTTTATTAAGTATTCAGTTCAGGACAAAAGACTTTCACTGCTCGTGGAAGTAATTTAATTTTAACTGATTTTAGTTCATATTCTTCGTTGTCGATAAACAATTTTTTCTCTTTATTTACCTACAAATAGATTTTATATATATAAAAATCATTAATTTTAAAAATATTTGAATGATCGAAAATTTACCTCTTCAGGCATTATTTCAATGTCTTTTGCCTCTATTACTTGCTTAAATAGTAATTTATTATCTCTCTCTTGTTTCCATCCCTCGGATACAAAAGAAAAGTAACCAACATCTTTTGGACCTATATTACAAATAGAGAATTTTTTAATTATTATGTTTATAAGAATTATATTCCATTAGTGCATAGCATGTTTTGCTAATTACCTATTTTTAATTTCAAAGATGACGTTGACGACGGAGATTCTGATTTTTCTATGTTAGAACTTTCTATGTGGAGTTCACATGTTGACAAAGGTAATTCATGAGAAAGGCCACATTGTTCATTTATTACTTGACTGTAATCGATCTCTGGAACATTGGTATTATAACGTAAAATGTAATTTCATGTTTAAGTATATTCTAATATTTTTAAAACATATTTAAATATATTTGAATATACCTGGTGTGGGAACTCTTTTTCTTGGAATGAAGGCATGCCACCACCTTTTATTCATGTTAGCAAATTCATTTAATGACATATCCTTTTGATAACAATTGGAACATCCATCACATGGGTTTGTATATTTTATAGTTGCATCACAATTCCAATTCAACTTTTTTTTATATCCATTAAATACATAAGTTACATAGCTGTAATAAATTTAGTACAAGCAAAAAAAATTGAACGATAAAGGAACATGAAATATCTGTACTCACTTTCGTAACGGTCCCCAATACCAATATTTTTTAGCAATAAAGTGTGCATCTTTCCATGCACCCCATTCAATTGTTCCCATAGCATAAATTGGTTTCACAGGTTCTTCAGAATTTTCCTTGAATTATATGTATATATATATAAATATAAGTGTAAATATAAATATATATTTACTTTGTAGATGTTGTACATTTATTAAACATACTTCAATAGGTTCAACTTCTATCATATCCATCATTTTGCATTTTTCAGATATGATTGCCGTTGTGGCCTCCAGTATTTGCTTTACATCAGCTAAATCATCATATTCACGATATATTGATTTTGCGATTTTGTTTACTTGTCCTAAAGGTAAAATACCAATTGGACATTGTTTAACTGAATTAATATTAGAATTATATTTTCTAACTAATCCTGTCAAAACATCAGACAGAGTGCCATCTCCTCCAGCTACAATGATGGCATCTGTTGGTGTATCCAAATTCATTACTATTTTCCTGGCTTCGTTTTCTGATTTAGTTTGTATCACTGTTACAGCTATTCCAGCTAAATGTAACAGTGGTTCACAGTAATTTGTAAATAACTTTTTCGCTTTTCTGTGTTCAAAAATAATTATTAATAATTGAGGGATTACTAGACATTTTATTCATATATGAAATACAGACAAACCCTTTCTTGGCATTTGGATTTAAAATAATTGTCACATGTCGAGGTTTTGTATTTGTTGGACATGGTGTGTCACCGTACTGTGATACAATTTCACAGTACTCCCTCACTAATTGTTCTGTACTGAAAACAATAAAATATTTATTAAATGCTGAATATAAATTAAGAGAAAAACATTTTCATTGATATTTTATTACTTTTATAATATAAGGTTATATCTTACTGGAATGAATCTTTGCTATATGAAACCCCGTATGACAAAGCTGCAACTCCCAAAACAGATTTTTTCCAATTGTTTCTTATAGTTTTAAAAAACTTCAATATCTTAGCCATCTTTTGGTGTGTTTACTCTTGGTAAAATAATTTGTATAATACGCAAATGTCACACTGCACAATTATTTTTATTACAATGAAAAACTTTTCAAATGATCAAATTGTTTAGTATGAACAATGTTTACACTATTCATATTTTTGAACATATATTTAAACAATGTTCAAAGAGTGATTGAAAGTAAACAGTTCAAAGGGATGGTCTAGCAATACGTGATGTTTTGATAGCGTTTTCCATTCATAATTGTGTATTGTAACCGCGTGTACGAAACGCTTAAGAATTTTGAAACCGGTGTATATTTTCTCATTATTACTCAAGAATTATAAAAACTTTTAATAAAATCGCTTATACATTATCTTGCATAATTTAATTTACATAAAAAATAAAATTTTGAGTTTAAGTATTAGCATATAATATTAGTGATCGCAAGAATAATTTCTGATTGTTTGAATATTTATTAAAAATAATAAATTGAATAAAAGAAGTAAATGTGCAAAGGATAATGAAGTTGTATACAGTTACTCTAAGTTGAGACTATATAAGCTGTAACATTATTATCCGTTTATTTAATAGATAATCAACAATTTTTTCGTAAATTTACAAATTAGTTAGCAAAATTATAAAATTTATTGTCGGAAATGAGATACAGTCAGTATTTTACGACAATGTACTTTTAACGCCCTCTATGTAAAACGACGGTGATGTTAGTAACTACATCTCATTTAAACGTGGAAATTGGAAATACATTTAAAATTGCAATAAATGCGATGAAATAGATATGACAAAAATAATATATAATTGCGTTGTTTCTATTAGTTAATGATAACATTAACACATGACTCTTATTCTTTAAGATTTGAAGTATTAAGTGTATCCGAGGAATATTAATTAAATTGACTTATGCTATTTACAATGAAAGGCGTTAATTTCTTATTTTTCTTCTTTCTCTTGTTACTATTATTATTTTTCTTGAAATTATGAAAGCTAGCATGTATTAAACACGTATAAAGATCATTTATAAATTACATACAGTATTAAATGACAAAAAGTACAGTTCTACATTACATTTGTATTCATACTTCCGTTTTTATGTATAGGAGTAATGTTTTCATACAATATTTGTGAAATAATTATGGAAGATTTATTTGTATGATATTTTTAAAACCATAAAATTTTAATTTGTAATTCAAACCTATATTTTTAGTGAGTGTATGAAGGTAGTTTAATTAATTTTAATATTAAAAAATGACATGGAAGGAAATGAATTGCGTAATAAAATATTAGTTTTATAATCATGGTATGTGTACTCGTTAATCGTAAATAGATGAAAATACATTACATAACAATGAAATCATTTTTCAACTTTTTCACATACAATATAAATAACAAAAGAAATACATAAAACAAATTAAAAAAATAGAACTTAAAGGACAGAACACTTTTTAAAAGATACCAATTGAATGAGCTAGTGCTGCATATATGTGCAATGTTGTGGCACCTATTATAAAAGTAGTAATTGCTTTAACAATAAGTGTCGACCATGGGCCAGTTAAAAAAAGTGTTGTTAAGAAATCTAAAATAAGTGGCCTATAGACAGTAAGTACAAGCATACCAACAACTACAGGAACTAAACCACGTTTTAAATCATGTCTTGACCATAGCCACACAAGTGTTGCTGTTGTTATATGCTGTACCTAGAAGTTAATTATATAAAATATAATTCTGTTTAATATATAATGTTACACTGTTTAATACTTACTAAATTAATGTTAGATTCAAGACTCTCTTGAATGTATTTCCAATCAAACTCTGCACCTCTGGCACCAACCCATAATAGAAGAAATCTAGTAAGGAGTACTTCAGCACCTGCCCATCCAATACCGGCAGTTAAAACTTTTGCATGTCCCTTCCCAGGAATGCTATTTAGCACTAAAAGGATTCCTACTAAATCAGCTAAGTCTATAGAAGATTTCAAGAATTCCTGAAATGTTTTATTTCTGTTTTTGAAAATCAAAAATTTTTATTACGAACAATAGCAAATAAAAACACTTACGCCTACTAAATCAAATCCACTTTCTCCCATAGTATCAGCTGTAGAGAAAAAAGTAGCAAGTGCTAACATTTTTACTAGTTGGGTGAAAATATAAATACCTCCTGCTTGAATACATTTCCAAAATGCTCCATATTCGGATCTGAAAATTTATAATGGATAAGGACTAAATTACAGTCAGCATTGATTATTTATTGATGAGTACAACTGGAAATTCAATTAGGTTAGGAAGAAATAAATCATACTTACAATCCTGAATATTTATAGGTAAGATAATATGGAACGTAAACTAAAGCTAAACAATTTCCAAAATGATACAGTGTCATTTTCTCGATAGTATTATGTTAATTTAATTTATATATCATTCACTATCTGATATCAGATAACTCATAATAATATACAGATGAAAATATATTCTACTTCGCAACCGAAGAGTCACTTGAGGTAAAAGGAATTCTCATATGTTCGACTCTTGAATGGTAATTATTATTAAAATGAAACAGATATTGGTGTTGCCTAAATTTTTCTTGACAATATCTATTAATGATTATTAATTATGAAATTTTTATTAATATATAATTTCTTAATGAAACAGTCCGTTTAAGAGCTTGTGGCGGCATCTAAGAACAAAAAATGGTATTAACTGGATGTGCTAGTAGCTTCAGTATTTTATTGTAGATGGCGCTATAATAGTCTTGATATTGACGAATTTTTCATTAAAAAATTAAGAAATATTAAGTATCAATTAATACTTATTGTTAAGCAGAATTTTAGTTCCAAACAGCTGTATATACTTTGTTAATTAAATAATTTGTTTTTTATTTTTTTTAACTACAGTATCAAAAAATGTTCAATGTTTTTGTACATATGAAGGCATTAATAAATAAATAATTCATTTAAGGTATGTTATAATTATGCATTATATCATTTATTTTGATTATAGATTTAATAATTATCATAAAATTACTGAGTTTTAGCCATTTTCCATTTTCTTGGACTTTTGTGGTTATGTTTTCCATTTCACAAAAAAGACAATTACTATCGCAAAATATTAATCTCACTTTATAAATATTATTCTCATCTTTTGAAGAATTTGAAAATAGTTATTTAGTAATAAATGCTTCTATAAAATAACATTGTTTTATTAGTATAAATATGCGTATGAATTGGATTATTTATAACCTTTAAACAAATTTTATTACATAGAAACGAATTTGTTCCTTTTATATCGTGTGTAATGTATAGCTGCATGAAATTCCACATGGTGCAAACATTTTTTTCAAACACATTAAGTCACCCCTTACCCTTGTGTATTTTACCCTTTTCAAAGGGGTACCAATCACCCCTTTGATCCCAAAACAGAAAAAGGGGTACCTACTAAAAAAAGGGTGTTGCAGTTGGGAAAGTATTGACTATGTAGTTTTAATATTTTTTGAGTTCTATTAAAGTTCTTTTATGTTGAATAAATATATAATTTTACGAGATCTCCAAAAAATGTTAACAATATATTTTTAAAAATGTTACAAGACTTCTAAGAAATGAAAAACTATACTTGATTCTTGAGTTACAAATGCATTCTGGTCAATTCTTTTTCTCATATGCAGTTAGAATTTATAAGGCACACCCCTTTGAACGTGGGGTAACAATATTCTAACGGAGCATGCTCCGTCTTTCTAGCATCTCAGTCCATTTTATAAAAGCTAGCATCCCTTCCCAACGTTGCTGGTGGAGGACACATACCCTTCCCTTCTTTTTAGTCGGTGGGGAACACCCCTTTCTGTGTGGGATTTAGAATATTCCAATGGAGCATGCTCCGTCTGAAAGTTAGCACAGTGTGTTTTATAAAGGGTGTTGTCCTCTTTCAGTACCCGTGAGTGGAGAACGTAGTTCCATGGATTGGCAGTTTCTTCCCTACGATTGGTTGGAGATGGGGTATACCCTGACGTAGCTGTTCTCCATAGAAAGTGATGAAGGGAAGATCAGTTTAACTGAGACTACTGTTGAGTCTACATCATGGTGTTCTTTGAATGACAGTACAAATGTCATAGTGATGTGAGTGTTTTTAAATTTATATAAATTTGGTAATTAGACTCAGATACATTTATATTTTAAAAAGTGCATATATTATTTGTATTAAACATTGTGTAATATATTTGTCGATGTGCAAGTTGTTTTACATATACATTTAAAAATAGTTCACTTTTACCAAAATATATGAAACATACTTGTTCGACTTGATACAATATTGTCTGTTACTTCTTTTTTATTCTTTTTATCTTTCATAAATTTTTCTCTGTTCTGTAAATATGGTACATAATAACGTACAAAATATAATTTTATTGTGTACAATGAAATCACATGTTTTCAATCATTTTTTTACACATGTCCACCTATATTTTTGTTGAAAATTACATTAATTAAACAAAATAAATTATACATTGTTGCCAACAAGAATCAAACATATATGGATATTTGACGCAGTTAAAAGGGTAAGTTAAATTTTTTTAAATTACAATTCAGATAGTTTAGGTATACCTTTTTCATCACACAGAGTTTTCGATCATTTTTAATAAAAACTAAATAGTTTATCATTCATTAATATGTTGTTGTACATTACGTTTCATCGTATCTCCGTGAGAGGGCTCCACCACTGATCGCACTGTAGATTCCCTATTGACCTACACACGTAATGGATCTTTACCTAAAAAAAAGATACAAGAACGAATAATTTCAATCAAAATTTATGCTTAATTTCTCTTTATCATTAATAACCTCGCTTCACTGTTTTCCGTTTTTCGAAGGAACAATGATCTAATGCTATACCATCAGAACCAAAATAATACTACAAAAATGAAACAATTTTTCCACATGAAATCAGGATAGTTTGAACGATGCAAAGATTATACAATTAAAAAGCAATTAATCAAACATTTTTCCAAATCTTTCGAACAGAAAGAAACCATGTTTGTAACTGCGTCAAATACTGCTTCAATGGATTTTTATACAGCCAAAAGATTTCGATTATCCAAACATCTAAGACATCATATAATATCATTTAATGAGCCATTCGCTGTTTCACCTTAATACGGCATGTACCGAGACATACATGGCTTATTAATTTCTACTAGCTGAAATTTACAATGTACCGCGTATAATGTGTTAGCCCTTTGAACTCCAAGTTGTTTTGTAATCTATCAGCAACTGCAACTAATTTTTATAGTATTCCTAGCGACAATTCGAAATGCTATAACATTTCTTCGACCTTTTATCTTCCTTGTTAGTACAAACTTTAAATGCTTGGAAAATCGAATAATTTTAGGGTAGTTTCTTTAACACGTTGAACGCCGCACGATTTTATAGAGCAAAATACACAAAATGGAAAAAATATAATAAATCATTTGACTGAATTGGATTATTATCGTTGCACGTACATCAAACTGAACTTCAGCATTATTTCTAATATAATGTTTGCCAATAAGCATCGTTTAATTGAGTGAATTGTAATCCAATTTGTTTGGGGATCACCGGTGACCACGGCGTTAAGATTCATGAAAATATAAATATTTATTATATAAATATTTATTAAAATTATATTAAAATATAATATTAAAAAATATTATATTAAAATTATATTAAAATATAATATTAAAATATTATAACTGGTGCAATATTTGAGCCTACAGAGTTCAAAGGGTTAAAGGGTCGTCTAAGTTCAAAGAGTCGGCTGCCGACTGGTTCGGTTTTGTGTTCGAAGACGCGTGGAGGGCTCTCGCACCCTCGCGGTAAGTCCCGCATGATATCCAGGGTGTCTGTTCCCGATCCGGCGAGCTGCTCGTTCAGCAAAGCCGTGTTTGCATTTTCCCTGTCCGGGGCGCCGAGGCTGGGGCGGTTGCCGCGCAATTTCGGAAAGCCGATTTCAATTCCGTTTTCCTTTTACACGGGAGAAGAAAGAAATCTCGAGCGCCCGGCTCGAGAAGGGGGAGAGAACGGCCACACGGGATTACGGGAATCGCGTGGACGGGGCTGGAAACACGTGCGAAAATCCCAAATCCTGACGTCTCTCTGCCCTTTGCATCGATCGTTCTTCTTCTCCCTTCGTTCCTAGCCCCAGCCCCTTTCGAAACGACGAAACAAGCTCCTCGCGTGTTTCCGTCCGTGACGCGTGTCCATCGCGCTCCTCCGCCGGGCCGCGCGGAATCTTCGGCAAATGGAAACGGGGAAACGGTATTCGAATGAAACAATTCGAGGGAATGTTGGATGACCGACCTAATGACGCACCATAGACTAGCGTACTAGAACCGCTGCGTCCAAAATATCTTAGCCTTGTTTTTCACAAGTCCAAAATCCTAGATAAAATACACGAATGTCTCATCCAGGACTAGTCATCTACAACGAGTCATCAGGTACCAAGGGTCACCGACATCCCCTCCTTAGCGAAAAGCTTAGTATATAAGAATTGGTGTCTCTAGGATAGCAGATGGTTATTCTTTCAACCCTGTTGCGTAGCGGTCTGTCCGAAATTGTCCGTTTCCGCGTCGTTCGATGTGTTCTATCCGGAGTATACGTTGAAACGCCAGAATATAATTATTATTAACGAATCGGACTTCACGTCATTCACCCGGATCACAACAGGAATCGTTCGTCTTGTTCTTTCGATGATTACCAGGGAAATCTTAACCCCTTGTCATACAACTTCGATTCGTTATAAATAGGATCATCAAGTACGATAACTGATACATTGACTCGATCTATGAAGCAGTTTCGAAAGATTCCGGTGGATGCGTTGAGAATACGACTTTTCAGATTCTGTAAGTGTTGTCGGAAATCCGATTTCTCGAATCCCGTTGGGTGGCGTCAGAAATCTGATTTTTCGGATAGGTGAAGTGTTAACTTTCGATGCCCTTAACGCGTTCGATACCAGTGTCATATTTGTGTCGCAATCCTGTATTTTATATAAAGAAAATGAAATTAATTCTATAGATAAAGTTGTAAGCTACAAAATTACATTTAGGTATTCAATGACTCTTTAGCTTCATTTGTTTCAATAGTTCGTTTAGATTTATTGAATAAAATATAATTGAGAGGATGTCAACACGTTGAACGCCGCACAATGTCATAAAGCAAAATACACGAAATGGAAAAAATATAATATTAAATCATTCGATTGAATCGCATTGTCATTGCTGTACGTTCGTCTAGCTGAATGTCACATTAGGCAGCATTATTTATGATATAGAAATCTTTTCAAATAATCATAGATCAATATTAACCCTTTGCACTCGAGGGCTCCGGAGCAGAGCCATTTAAAATTTGTCATTACAAACTGTACAATTTTTTTATTAAACATGTTATAATATTTATAATTGTTGAAGACAGTAGAATACATCTATGACTTTTCTTTTCGTGCCTGTATCATTTATTTATATGTTAATATGCGTTCTCCATTAAAATTACATCCAGTTGCTGGTAATGTCAGTGAGAAAAAGCTTCGAGTGCAAAGGGTTAATAATAATCAACATTATTTATAATATAGAAATTTTTTCAAATAGCCATAGATCGATACTAATAATAATCAACATTATTTCTAATACAGAAATCTTTTCAAATAATCATTTCATCGAGTGAACTACAATAATTCAATTTATTCGGGGGTCACCGGTGACCCCATAGCATTCGTGTCAAAGACCATACAATTGTTATCTCATCATTTCGTTCTCAGTTTCGTCGCTGATGCACGCTGTATCATTTTATTTTCATCCTGTCTCCAAGGTACATAGTAAAACTCTGGTTACACCGGTCCAAGGAACAATTATTCTCCGTGCCGTTCGTTCGTTAGCCATCGGTAAACTTGTCGGAAAGAATTGTAGAAACCTTCGCTCACTCGAGTATCATTCCCTTTTCTCCCTTGCTTGCTTGTTTCCTCTGCGAAGAAGAATTTCCCCGAGAAATCCACGATTCTTCTCGCGAGTGACGTCACGACGGTGTATAACGATGAGCTTCGTTTCCGGTTCCGGTCTCCATGATTTTCGCCCCGTCAACTCCATTCTTCCGCGGCGCTGCCCTTCCGCGCCCCCCTCCGCCCCCCCTCTCCGCTGGACCATCCGTGTCTTTGTACCGGTTCTCATCCCGAGCCTCGGATAATTCTGTTTCGAGTAATTTCTCTCACCTTTCTCGCGAATTTCCAACGATTCTCACGGTATTATCATCCTCCCGCGTCTCTTCAGTCACGCGTTCCCTTCCGACCGAACGGAACCGCCTTTGTCTTCGATTTTTACCGGTGGCGGCTCGTAGCTGAAATTAGTGGGGATGCTGCCGTAGAAAATTCGTAGCATTCGTTTGAAAATTTTCGTATCTTTTTCATGAACTGGCGATGGCTACTGACGTTAAACTTAACGCCTTGTTCTACGAGCGAGACTCGAAGATTTTCAACATTCAATGAATATTATTTCTCTGTGATCAACTGTTATACTTAGAAGGAAATATAGGCATAATATATTCTTAGAATTTTTCTGCACAATTGCAACAATTTTGTTGCATTTCTAAATCCTAGAATCTTACACGAGGCGAGATATTAAACATAAACTATTTTTCTATTATCAGTATATTATCTTCGAACGAAATTTCCACTTAAAGTAGAATAAGAAATTTTGTTCTTCTAAATCCTAGAATGTTAACGAGGTGAGGTATTAAAGATAAACTATTTTCCTATTATCAGTATATTATCTTCGAACGAAATTTCTACTCAAAGTCGAATGGACAATGCCCTCACACCTCTAAATCTCAGAACATTACACGAGTACCGAAAGTAACTAATACACAAAAGGGTTAAGAGCCCCAAACGAAGTCAGACGCAACCCACCGAAAATTCGCCGCGTTTCGATCGGCGCACCCATTTCCAGGACTCACCCCGCGAGCAAGGAAAAAAGAAAACGCGGAGCCAAGAGATATTCCGTCGGAGCAGTTTGTTTCAGGCGGGCGGGATAGTTCGGTCCCCGGGCACCGCGTCCCGAAAGGGTCTCCGGTGTTTTTCATTCGTCGTGTGCAGCGCATAAACACATTTTTATATGACACAGGAGTTGATGTATCTTCCCCTTTCCGGGCGCGGTACCGGAAGGAATAACGCCCTTTGTCCGTAGCCCCGGCCGTTCCGTCGTTGATATTCCGGCTGTGCCTCCGTCCTTCTGGGACAGCCTTGCCACCTTCCTCTTTTTCTTCTCGCCGCTCTTTTCTCGCCAGTCCTCTCGCCACGGTTTCCGGGAGGCCGTGAGAAAATGGCGATTCGCGATAATGGCCCGTGATCGCGGCGAGACGCTCGCAGCCGCCGATCGCGGCCGTCACCGTCTCGAGAGGTTTGCGACTGATTCACGGCCGGGTGAATTGATTCGACACAAGAAGATGGCCGGCCCGCAAATGATCTCCAGCCGCCGTGAAGCTTAACGCTGCCACCGGACGGGTCGAATTAACTTATTCCAGAATTCCTATTCTGGAAGTACGTAAATCACGGAGACGCACTCGCGGGAGTGAAGTGTATTTGTTCAGGCACGAAGAGAAACTTACGGATATTGTTCTAAGGTTCGTAAGAGACAAACATGTGACAGTTGAAGGTAGTTCACCTTTGAACTAATGACACCGGAAAACGCTTTTAAGTGTAACTCAAACGATTTAGCGAAAGAATTTCCTCGTTTATAGGAGGATTATCACAAAATGAACCGTATTAAAATACTAAATGAATACTTATAACTTCATTAATATTCTTGACAAAAGTTGTTGATTCCTTTTGCGTATTGAAAGTATTTCTATTTGCAATGGCAACTCTCGAAAGTATGTTGAACGAATGAATGAATTGAATGTAACCGATGTAAGTTGAAATGAACAAAATGGCCGCGGTTAATCCTATAGATGTTGTAGGAGAAAGAGAATTCTATTTGAAACGGTATAATTATTTCGTGACAACTCACAATAAAACAATAACAAAATCAAACAACGCACACTTTCTAGAACATTCTTTCATTACATTCATTAACTTCACATATATTTGGAATATTCTAGATTCATAAAAAACGAACATTATTAACATAAAAATCAATATAGAGAAAATCAATATAATCTAGAATATTCCAATGCTTTGAACATTCATTCAAAACGCGCTCACACACACAGTCCCGTCATTCAAATACATCCATTCCCACAATATTTCGTTTAGCTTTACCGAATACAAACCATAATCGAGGATACCGTCGCCGAATTGAGCGCTGGCAGCGAGCGCGTTAACTAATTCGAAACGAGAAGAGCATAAGAAAGCATCGGTCAGCGGCGAATCGGGGAACAAAGGCGAACGAGGTAGCCTAACAATTACCAAACAACAGCGAATCCCGTCGCGAACACGTGCGAACGATCAAACATCTCCGAGCAGTCCGGTAGTCCCTGCCGCGCCGTTTAACTGCCCCGATGCAAATGGGTTAAAAATTTCCCCCGGGTCCCGTCGTTAAATATTATTAAAGAATGCTTTTAGCATCCGAGATATCGCCGGGTGGTAGGGGGGGGGGGACACGGTTATCGATACGACCGCGTGATCCGAGTCTAAGGACTGTCCTTAAATGTGTCGTAAACGAGGAGAGCGAGAGGCCGCTGGAGAAGGACGGGGAAAGAACGATCAGGGGCGGGCGGCGAGGGGGGTGGATGGGGTGGAGGAGAGAATGGGATCGAAAGAGGCGAATGAGTTGCCTCTCTACTTTGTAAGGGTGCCTCGCGCTTTGCGAGTCCGGCTCCGGCCAATAAAAACTTTACAGCCTCGCCACCCCTCCCCACCTCTCTTGTGCCGGTTGTAATGAATGCAAGAAATAATTATCTCATGAATACATTAGTTTTTAGTATCCCCCGACACGGACGCGCGGACCGTAAAAGCGGCGTTCGATATATAACTTTGGCCCACGATTTCCAGTGCGTGGCCCGTATAGCTCGCCTACGATCGTTCGATCGTTAGCCTTTCCTCTTTTCCTCTCCTCTTCGCCTTTTGCGCCGCCATTAGCACCACCTCGATGGAAACCCCGGCTCTCTGTCCACTGTTCGAGACGGGACGCCGTGTGTATGAGTGTGTGTGTGAGTGTGTGTCGTTCCTCGTATCGTTTCACATCGTAACAATTATGACGGCTCTTTCCCATTCCGCTCCAGGACACGATCGTCGCCGGGTATCGCGCAGGTAGCTCTTGAATAACGTAACGCGGACGCGTTGTAAGCGCGGTAACTTTGCGGTGGTAGGTGATGCTCCTTCTATGCTATTCGATTTTCTAGATCATCGTAGCGTTCGTGAAATGGCGATGAGTGTTTTTCGATTTGGTTCTTGCTAGGGTTTCGGTGGATCTTTGCGCAACGGATGGTTTCCTTTTATTTTATTGTTCGTCGAGCTTTAGTCTATTTACTGATCAATCTTGGTTAATGTTCTAATCTGTTTACTCTATTTTACTCTATTTACTGATCAATCTTAGTTAAGATTCCAGAGATCCATCGATGCAAAGTGAAACGAGAAACCGAGTCGATCCAAAGATCGCTCAAACTCTTCTACCAGACCTACCCAACAAAGTTGAATAATTTCAAAACCGATCTATGGCACCAGTGAACCCGTGATGCAACGCGCGTCGATTCCGATCTCTGGACCTTCTGGAAACAAAACGCGTCGAGAACGCTAGGCAACGAGCCCGTGATCTAGACGGATCACGGGCGGTTCTGTTTGCGGAGGTGGCCGGGATGTTCCCGGAACCCTTTATGTGAATACCGGGAGGGTCTAAGGTCGCCGGGGAAGGGGTTGAATCGGCGTGGACGGCGACGTGGAGTGATTGATCGTCGCCCCGCGACACCCCCGTGTTCGCGCAGAGTGGATAAAGGGGTGGGAAAAGGAGTGGAAACCCTTTCACGCTTTCACGGATCAGTCACAGGATCACGTTCTCGTTCCCCCGGCCGCCGACCACCCCCTCGGTACACGGGACATGCATCACCCTGCCATCCAACCCCTTCCACTTCGGCTTCGACGAGCTCCGACGTTCGCTCGCCGAATCTGCAAAGTTGGCGCGGCCTGAAAAACACCGATGACTTTCATGCTCCGCGCGAGTGGGGGACGCTGGTAGGGGTCCGGGGGACGTCGTCGACCATTTTCGACGCGTGTTTCTCTTTGGAAATCGGTCGTTCACCGTTGATAATGAAGTTGGGGAGGTTATGGTGGCAGTTGTTGGTTCCGATGTATTCTTTGTGGTTTGAGTTATTTAATTATAATGGGAATCCATTAATAATTCCATTAATCATCCATAATAATTTTATTCAACACTTTGTGTACAGAATAAAATAAATCAACAAGATGCCAGTTTTCAATAATTTTTTTCAATAATTTCATCAAACGAATATATTTTATAACTTTCAAGTTACAATGACGTCAAACTTTCACGCCTGAGCGTAGAAAAGTTTAAGTTAACTGATTACTTAATTTTATTCACCGTTTTGTGTGCAGAATGAAATAAATCAACAAGATGCCAGTTTTCAATAATTTTTTTCAATAATTTCATTAAACGAATATATTTTATAACTTTCAAGTTACAATGACGTCAAACTTTCACGCCTGAGCGTATAAAAGCTTAAGTTAACTGATTACTTAATTTTATTCAACACTTCGAGTGCAAAATGAAATAAATCAACAAGATGCCAATATACTGATATGTGACTTTAAAGTTACATGGGCCTACAGAGGGTTAAATTAGTTTAGAAATTTTCATCACTCGTCATTGTACGGCGAGGGGTTAATCGCATCCCCTGGACCCGATCCGCGGGAAACGTCTCCTTCGTTTACGCGGCGGCCGCGGGACCCGGGACGACGGCGTCTCATACATCAGACACCTAATTCATCCCCCCCGGACGAGCGTTAACCCCTACATCTTATCCATTTAGAAGTTCCGTTCGGCGGGTTAGGCTCGACGATGAACCATAATGCGTCCCGTCATTACGGCGGACTTCCATCAATCCAATTCCGCGGAACCACCGCGACAACGGTGAAGTTTCGACGGTCGCTACCGATCCGCTGGAAAATTTCCTCGGAGACATCTGCTGATTTAGGGGATGCTTGCGCGCCGCTAATGGGTCTTCAGCGGAATCAAGATTTATGGGAACAGTTCGTTGTTCTGTAGGATGATTTTCAGATGGGAGTTTCATTTAGATCGGTCAATATTTATGTAACATTCTGCTTTATATTTTTGTTATTCGCTTATTAGAATGAATAGATCGATTCAACTGAGGATCCTGGAGTTGTAATTATACGCGTTAGAGTTTCGTGGAAGATCGGTTGAGGCGGTCAAAAGTGCGACGCTCCGATTTCAGATATTTCATTTCAGATTTCAGATAAATTCAATGAATTTGTATAATCATCCGAGGTGTACTGTTTACGCTGTCCGTATTCGACGACCCGGAACAGCTTTTAGCAGAATGACGGGTCCGACGAATCTACTTCGGCCGGACGTGGGGGTGTGTACAAGGCGAAATTGGATATTGCTGCTAAATATTTGAAAGAGCCTCGATCCGTAGAATTTCGTTGATATCCCGTGGGACCAGCCGCGTCTCCCAACTTCCCTGGATCTTCTTTCCCTTCGGTTTTTGAGTGGTCAATTAGTAGGAGAGCTTCTTTCGCGAACTTCTTCTACTCACTGTTCGTCATCTCTAATCTCAATGCACTGTACCTACGGAAACACATAGATACTTTCTAACAAAGAGAAAACATTTGAAATTCATACAGATTCTGCATCATTCAATTCATACATCATTCCCTAATTTAAAGATTCGAAAGTTATTAAACCTTCTCGAAAGTTTTTCACTGGGAATATTCAACATTTTCGACGACATTGTTTGAAACTAATTTAAAGACACTTCACGGATGAATTAAGGAACAAAGCTATTTGATTGAAACATTTCACTAAAACTAGATTAACACGTCACCAGCGTCAATTATTTGTGACGGCCATAATTCTGTATTTTACATGATGAAAATGGAATTCATCCTATATATCGTCGTTAGAAATGATAAACTACGACGTTATATTTAATTTAATGATTCGTTTCAGTTTCATTTTTCTAATATTTTCTTTAGAAGCTTTGATTTTTAGTGAAATCAACTTATATCACTATCTGCAGAAAAACTCAAGTACCATATCGTCGTGTAATATATTTTAAATATATCATCCGTTCAACGCAACTCTAATATTTCTTCAAATACCGTAATTAGCAAAGTTACACAGCTAAGTGTCTCTAAAAACGAGATTCCTCGTTACCAGTATACAACGTGTTAAAGCTTATCATCGCGATTAATCACTTGGAAAGACGTGCTACACACGTCGTAACATTTTTGCGCCAAAACTACCGACGACATATTGTACACGTCGATAGCCTTATTCGATTACATATTCCAGGTTGTTTTAAAATCCACCACTTTGTACAAAATGACTAATACACAAAATTAGTGTACATATCTGTATGTAATAGGCGAGGACAGAAATTTTCGTGCGAGATCCTGCCGAGTTTCTGAAATCGTTGCCACCGAAAGTGGTTAAATGTTCGTTCGGTTCGACGTCTGATGTACCGGAGAACAAAACAAATAAAGAGACACACGCGTTCTTCGTTTGGATATTTTTAATTCGTCGATATTCTCGACGGACGTCACGAGCGCGGAGGAGTGTACAGCGGTTCGACCGAGGGGAATTTTAAAATTGAAGGTCCTCGCGGGGGTGGAAGGACATACGTGCGGCTTCCGGCCGGTTCGATCTCAGCCTCGGATCGGGAGAATGTGTTTTTTCCGCGCCCTCAAACACGTCACATAAATAAAAAATATCCTTCAAAGTTGCCAACCCAAGCGTCTGGACCGGCGGGCAGAAATCCCTTGGCCCGGCCAATCCGGGGAATACGTGGAGCCCTGAATACTCGGGGTAGCTGGACGTTGGGCGGAGAAAGGGGAGCCCGTGTACTCTGTCGCCCACCCCCGTACTCTTAATTTCTTTCTTAGAAATCGTTTGACTGTGAAATCCGACCTGGAAACGTACTCCTTTTGAGCAAACCTTCTCGCTTAGGGTGTATGTGATCGAATTGAGAGGTTAACCCTTCGCACTCGGCAGTTAATATTTTATCTTAATATTTATTGATATTTATATATCAATATTTTAATATATATATATAGCAAACCTTCTCGCTTAGGGTGTATGTGATCGAATTGAGAGGTTAACCCTTTGCACTCAGTTAATATTCTAGCTTAATATTCATTAATATTTATATATCAATATTTTAATATATATATATATAGATATTAATATATTAATATTTTAATATATAAATATTAATGATCCTAATTCCTTCAACGATAAATTGTTTAGTTTTTCGGATAAACATGCAATTCTTCGAATACGAGCAACGAAGTTTTCGAGGTTAGGAACTGAAAATCCATCTCGAATGCTGCGAGAGGTAATGTACACGTGGCCAAGATTTGCAGGAATGTAAACCCAGTGTTAATAATGCAAAAGAAGAAACGTTGAATACATCCGAGCGTATTTATGTTAGAACCCAATATATTGGATCGAGTTTAGGGGGCGGTGGGTGGTTGGAGTCACGTTACTCTACCCAAGGGTGGTTCTCCGTGGGTGGCGGGGCGTCGGGCAGGAAGGTTACGGCTCATAAACCATCCTCCGGTCACCGAAAACGTCCCGCGTGCCCGTGTGGGTGCGTCCGTCCGGTTTCTACGCGCGCAGCACGCGTGCACCAGGACCTCTTCCTCTAGGCCGGCTTGTTTGCTGGCGCCCGTGCACTCTCAAAGTAATAGAATCCCGATTTCGTGATCGATAGCGGCCGATCCGGCGAGAACTTTCATTTCGTGATTGAGGCGAGAGAATCGCTCCGATCTCCCTTCGCAGCAACTTTGTCGTGGATTAACGTCCCCTTTTGTAAGAGGTCTGTCGCTTTTCTTGGCGAACTGGATCCCCGTTACGTCTTTGAAGGCTTAAATATGTGTACTCCTGACTGAAACAGTTGGATGTTCTTGAATTAAGTGGAGATATTTGAGTTAGTAGTTACTTTTTGGTAGTTTTTTTTAAGTTGAGGGTGTCTATGATGAAGTGAGAGTGTTATTGAATTGGGAAAGATTGGGGAAATGGTTTTGTGATTGAGGTAAGAGGGTAGCTTCGAATTCATGCGGTTTTGGTTTAGCTAGATACTTAGCGTGTTCTCGAATAAAATGGGAATATCTGTGTTGGTAGCTATTGTCTAGTAGTTTTCTCAAGTTTGAAGGTATCTATGATGAAGTGAGAATATCATCGAATTGGTAAGAACTGGAGGAAGTCAATGATATCGAAGAAACGGCAGAAGAACGCGTCGGACACGTTCGGAAAACAATGAATCACACGAAGACACGGTGAATCATCGCGGAACAGAGCGGCAGGTACTCGAAGTTGAGAACCATCGCGCGTATGTAATATGAAGATAAGATGTCCCCCACGTTCCCATGTGTCACGGCCTTCTATCGAGGATTATGTTGCCATCTACGGTGGCGCACCCCCCGAACGAAAACATCGCGACGCAACCAACCCCAACCAGTCGGAATCCCTTAACCTTTTGTGCTATCATGCACTCTGCCGGCGAATCTACATTATTCCTTTCGAACTGTTTCGTGTTTTCGGAAACTGTTCGCCAACGGGTGCAACGAATCGTGCTTCAACCCCTATTATATTCGAAACGTTCCAGACAATCGCTGCGAGTAGCTTTAAACTTGATTTCCTCCGTTATTACATATTATTCTTCGTATTTCATATATTTCTGGCTAAGATACAACGTTTAGATGATTATTTCGCATTTTAACAAATTCTGAAACTGATACTGTCCTCGATTTAACACTAGAACAACCGAGCAGTCGAATCGTTTCCAAATTCTATAGGAACTCTAAGAATGCGGCTAAGATTTCAATTGACACGATTCAGTTTGGAAACTAAATCAATCTCTCCAGTAATTCCGCACTGAAGCATCTGTTATCTTTTTAACCAGTTAATTGTGGAATTTAATACGATTGATATGTAATCTCTATAAAAATTGTAACAATAGATTATTTCCAGTTTCTTTGGATATTCATCACAGTACTCAAATGAAACTGTTTATTTCCAAAATCATTTCAAATATTCAATATTCCATGCTTTTAAGGTATTAACTGCGAAACAAACAAATCGAAACCAATTATTTTGACTGGTACGGTGGTTCTAATGTTAACTGGTTAACCCTTTGCACTCCAAAGGTGCCTCTCAGTCACCACTCGACTGGTGCATCAAAATTTATTTTATCAATTATTATTTTCATCAATTTATTTTCGTTCCCCTTATTTTGCGAATAGATTCCTCGTTAAGTTAGTTTCAAAAACTGTCATTTATATCTCATAAGAATAAATTGAATATTTCTAGTGACAAATTTTTGAAGTGCAAAGGGTTAACAATTGGAGAAAAAGAACGGTCAATTTCACACATCTGGTAGTTCCAATGTCAACGGTCGAACAATTCGATGAGCAACGGTGTTCGCGATTTTCGCGTGTCCGTGAAATTTCGAGCACGAGGTTTCGAAAAAGAGAAAACGAACGGGGACGGGCCACGAGCCGAACGACACCCTTATGATTTTTTAACGCGGCACGCTTTCACGGCCGTATGGCGAGCGGTTGCGCCCCGGTTTCGTGTTATTTTTCAGGGGTGGCTCGTGAACTGTTTTTTTTATGAATCCACCAGGAATATTCCTGCCCCTCCACAGGAGCATCAGCAGACGTTACGTTTTACGCAGCCCCGACGGTGCTAGCCTTTTACGCCGAAGCATCGGACGAACGCGTTTAACAACACCGACAACATGGTACTCCAGTTTCTTTTCAATACCATTCGAGAAAACACAGAATAAGAAGTACTCAACGATGCTATCAACCGAGGAACTAACAAAATGTAGCATTGTCATTTAACACATTGAACGGCGGCTAAATTTCAGCTACCAGAAACTACTCAACTTAACACGTTGAGTGCCATGACGGTCACCGGTGACCCCCAATCAAATCGACTTACTTTAGTTCGCTCGATTAGACGATGATTATTCGAAAATATTTCTATATTATAAATAATGCCACCTGCTGCGTTGACGTTCAGCTAGATGGACATGCAATTATAATAATGCAAATCAATCGAATTACCTAATATTCGATTTTTTCCATTTTGTGTATTTTGCGGCATTAAAAGGAAATATAAG
This sequence comes from Nomia melanderi, assembly GCF_051020985.1. NCBI lineage: Eukaryota > Metazoa > Arthropoda > Insecta > Hymenoptera > Halictidae > Nomia > Nomia melanderi. Next base: position 13,147,781 of record NC_135007.1, read on the forward strand.
AAACTTTTTCTAAGAAATTATTAATGACAAAGTAGCATCGATCAGAGTTGAGAAATCATAGGCCAAGGGGTTAGTCATCAATAATTGCGAAACAGACAAATCGAAACCAGTCATTTTGGTAATTCTAGCGTTAATATTTACAATGCAAAGAATTCAGCATTCAACATCAATTCAAATCTACGAACACAGTCCAACAGAATATCGAGAAGCAAAGTTCCAAGAACGATAATTCCCGACGAAGGGGTGGCTCTCCGTAATATCCGCCATTTTTCCGTCTCCCTTACGCATTTCTATTTCTCTCGTTCCACGAGAGAATAGTCAGCATTCCGCGCGACTCGGCCGTCGTGTCGGCCTAATGTATGTCCAGTATCCGCGAGGGTGCGCTTGATTCATCTCGCAAGGGCGGTTTCCGCATTCGCCACGCGTGTCGAGGGCCGCTCACCGTTTCCAGTGAAAATCCACCCGGAACGACTTTACACGGCCGTCATAAGCCGGCGCACTTAATTTAAAGATCATCGACCGGCGAAAAGTCGGGGCCGGCCACCCTCGCGTCCCTTCCACCCCCGTTTCGTCCCTTTTTCAACTAACGTGCTCTCGCGAGTTCATGGATTTCTGCGGGGACGAGCTTCGGCAGTCTGTGCATTCCGCTTTACAGTTCATTTCACGTCCGCCGAAGCAACCCCCGGCGTTCGATCGCGGAAACTCTTTAATTTTTGTACTTCGCCTCCGTTCTAACGCTTCACGCTTAATCGCTCGTTCATCGATCGAACTAATTCTGCCGTTGGATTTAACGTTCGCTACCAGCGGTTATTCCGGTGACGAAATAATATTATTACAATATTATAATGTTTCTCGATATTTGGTAATAATAAGTAATATTTAATATGATATTTAATAATAATATTTAATGAGAAACAGCGATATTATATTTAGGAACTCAATGACTCGTTTCAGTTTCATCCTTCTGATACTTTATTTAGAAGATTTACTGGATCGAAATGTTATAACCGAGGAAATATTATAATATTATAATATTTTAATATTTAATAATAATATTACAAAATATTAAATACTTCTAACGAAAGATTTCCGAGTGCAAAGGTTAATCTTACCACAATTAAGGGCTCAAAACCGTCCTCGTTTGCATCGCGCGGAAACGAGCCGAAATTCTAGGAAACCCGAGGAGGAACGAAGATGCGTGTTCACCGGTGTCTGATTAATGCGTGAACGTCAACGGTTCGATCGTCGATCGCGATAGATCGTCGGCGCATCCGCGGCCCGATTCGACTGTCGTTGACGCCGGGAGAGTCCTTTCTCCTCGCGGCGGCGGAGGCAGGCCACGGCGGGCATGTGGCAAATTGCCGCGGTGCTGCCGGCCCCCGAAAGGGGCTCCTCTTCCTCCTGCTCCCTCTGTTTCCACCGGCGGCGGGCACCGGGACGGAGGGGCGCCGGGGGGAGGCAGGACGAGGTGGAAGGAAAGACGGCGGGCAATCTGTGATTCAAAGAGAGCGATCCGTCTTGCGACATGCCAGGATTCAATCGTCGGCATTTGTTTGTGAAATCAGTCCCGAAGGACTCATCTCCCTTGCACCGGGCAGATCCTCTCCGAGCGTTCCGTCTGCGAGCTTGTCGCTCTCCGCGAAAATTTCTGGGACACCGGAGAGACCGGTGGTCTTGATCGGAATTGCTGACTTCGAGGAAGATTGCGAGGGCTGTCTTCGAAGCAGTTGACTTCGGTAAGATCAGTCGGATGATTGGCAAGGATACCTTGATTGTAACTTTACGAAATCAAAGTAAATTATATTTCTTGATATTTTGTTTGTAATAACACAATATTTGTGATACATTTAGATAAGTACTCTTATTGACCCTTCGCACTCGAAAGGTGACCCTCAGTCACCACTTGATTTGATACAGCAAAACTATGAAGTTGAGTATTTCAGATAAGAATGAATCAGAGATTCATAGATAAGTTAAGCAACAAAGCTATTTTATTTAAATATAATTTTATAATTATATTAACTATATTAATTGTAACTAGAATTCCTCTGTGGTTTTATCTGAACTTCGAATAACACGGTTTCTTGTTAATTTGTTATATTGTATTTGAGTAGATTTTTGATCTTTAATGTCTCTCGGAGTTAAAATCCTTCGATTGCGCTTTTTGAAGTGAACTTTTGGTGATCCTTTTTCAGACGTATACAGTTGCTGCAAGATTTGTTGCTTTCTATATAAAACAATATTTCTAGCTAGCAACTAAGCATTAACCCTTTGAACTCTGCAGACTCCAATATTGCACCAGTTATATTAAATATTTTAATGAATCCACACATCCGAATTTTGTACTAAGGAAAATAAAAGATCGAAGAAATGTTACAGCATTTCTCATTTTCGCTAATACTATAAAAATTAGTTCCAGTTGCTGATAGATTACAAAACAACCTGGAGTGCTAAGCATTAATCCTCCCTTTTTTCCTCTATAGAATATTGATTTATTATTTGTGGATTCTTTAATAATCGATTTAACCCTTAGCAGTCCTATGTCGAGTCAGACTCGACATTCTATTTTATTGCAACCTCTACCTGTTTTAAGAATTTTTTCTGTATTCATTTGTAGTATCACAATTGTACCATTTAAAAGTAAGATTTCAGACTCCCAAATATTCTTGAATAAATAAATAGAGCGTCGTACTACTCTGTAATTGAACTAACGTCGACGTGAACCTCAAAGTGAGAAACCAGGAGCACTTCGGACTGCAAAGGGTTAAATCGATTAATAAAGAATCTATAAATAACAAATCAATAATCCATCGATCAGACAGAATCCTCAAGAAGCCTGATTCCAACGGTTCGCCGAGAACAACGGATAATCTCTGATCATCCAAGTGTCCTCTCCTCGATCCAGGTGACGTCACCGAATGCAAAAGCGCCGGCTAAAGGGAGGCAGCGCATGATCGAAGCCAAGCAGGGCTAATCAGCCCATATATATTTATTCAGCGGCGCGAGGGCGGGCTAGGTTCATTCCCTTCCCGAAATGCAAAGAGCCAGGACGGGACAGTGGACCGTCGCTTACGCACGTTCGGAAAAATCGGGGACAGAGAGAGAGAGAGAGGTTAGGCTCCTCGTGGCTCTGATCCGTGCCAGATCCCATAAAATCACCCCACAGGCACGATCGAGTGGACCCTCCTCGAGCACCGGCCGGGAAAAGGAAGAAAGAAGGACAGGCAACCTAGAAAATTATTGCTCTCCTTATACATTCGTCCGTCGAATTGGGGCCACGACGAATAAGCCAGTGCCCTTTTGCTCCCTGCAAGCATGGGGGCGAAGGCAACGACTGCAGAGAGAGAGACGAAAACACAGGGAGACCGAGGCTTCGCGTGGAATCGCTTTACATTTTCATGAAAGAACGGGAAAAACAGCTCGCGAACGTTTCTGGTTGATTTAGTGGCTCCCGGGGAGAGTAACGACGAAACGAATGAGTTTTTGGGGAAACAGTCGCGAGAAAGTGTTTTTGATCATTTCCTGTCAGGTTGTTTCAGGCTTATCTTCGTCTCTTTGATGTTACGTTCGTTAAGAAGTGAGTTTGTTGTAGATGGTGTAGTGTTCTTTGATGAGACTCGTTTAAAATGCGTGTGCTTTTAGTTTCGTTTGCTTTATTGAACAATGAGAAGTTGGCGATCGCCGGGGTTAATGTCTTTTGAATATGAATATTTTCTGGAATAGGGTTCTTTGTCACTCTCCAGACTCTTGCGGAGATAGATAATGGTAATCGATGAACCTGTAGGCCTGCGTAAGCTGCGCGCAGCTGTTGACGAAGTGGCAAGCCACCAGCAGCAAACTCCTCGGCTGCACTCTCCACGCGAACCTCACGAACACCATGGAGTACAGCGCTAACGCTGGAAATCAGAAACACTATATGCAAAAGACATAACATAAGTCTTTCTGTAAAACCAAAGTTCCATTCGGAACGCGTCAATTTGACGCAGATTGAATTTTATAAAAATTATTTGATAAATATTTCAATCGGTTTTCGTTGACCCAATTACACGAATATGAATCCTGATTATCCATTTCTACATCTACAATTTCCAAAATTTAAATGAACGAATATCAACTTCCCCAGGAACAATAGAATAAACTGTACAATAAATGTCCTAGTGTTAACCATCGAAGCAATCTCCATTATTATAACACATTGAATTGAATTTTACAAACATTATTTAGTAAATGTTTCTGTCGATTTTCATTAAGTAACACGAATGTGTACTCTAATCATCTAATCTTTAAACGTCCAAAATCTAAATGAACGAACGTAAAATTTGTTAAGACGCACAGAATAAACTGAACAATAAATATCCGTAAACCCAGAGTTAAAATAGTAAATATTCAACTTCCTAGTTTTGCTGTATCAAATCAAGTGGCGACCGAGAGTCACCTTTCGAGTGCAAAGGGTCAATAAGAGTACTTCCTAACGAGGTCACAAATATTGTTATTACAAATATCAAAAAATAACATTTGTTCAAATAAATACTTTGATTTACTCCTCGAAGAACATAGTAAGAAAATTCTAATTGACAAACAGAGGCTCGCGCTCTCGCAATTTTGGCAAACACAAGATCGCTATAGCGCTCGAACGGTTAAACTGACATTTCAAAATTCCCCCGTAGAAACTCCAAGATTGTATCTATTCAAACTTCAACCGATTCGCAGTTCAGCCTGGCGCAAATCAATTTCCTTAATAACTGCCCGAAGGAATGGTTATCTTTGTAGTAATTACACAAAGAATAAACCAGGAACGGATCATTTCGAGGCGTCTGGTGGTTTTAGTGTTAATGAAACGAATGCATCTATCCAGCCGAGGCTCATTAAAAAGAACTTTCCGCTGCACCTGACGCAATAGAAAACATCCTCTCCGTCTAGCTGAACGCAGAGACAAAACGAGCATCCACTTAACACGCCGGACATTAAAATGGCGGCCGAAGGGGGTCGGACGCGATTTTTACCGGGAGGAGATTGCTGGTCCGGGGGACCAGTTTCCGCCGGTGTGCCGCTCGTTAAAAGAGTTCAAGCGGTTATTCGCCGCAATTATTTCACGTGCCCTTTCCTGCCCCCTTCTCCCCGCCCTCCCCCTGTTCCTCTAAGACCCCTTGCTCCACGGGTTTCTCGGGTTGTCCCCGTTCCTGCCGGCGTGTCCCTTTCCAGCTGCGGAGTCGCGAGGCGCTCGATTATTATGTGAACGCCGGCCAGAATTCCCCGAAAGGCCCGGGACACTCACCCAGCGTCATTTTGCCGCTAATGATTCTCGGATGCTTTCGCGTGTCGGATATGGTCGCTATTGGTATCATCCAGTTGATCGCCGGGCCCCAGAAGTGCGTGCTTGAAACAAAGTAGTAACGTTCTACGTGAGTCGTGGTCCCTTTCGTCGCGGCGGACGGGTTCACGGGGTACTGTTAACCCTTTGCACTCCACAAGCTTCTCACCGGAGATATTCGATATCTTCTAACGAGATACGGACGATGTTTTCTTAGATCGAATTATGAAATCTCACGTGCATCGAGGAAGAGAACTGTTTTCTTTCAATATTTCGTACATTGATGCATTGTACGAAGTTCGATATTAAATATCAAAGTTTACTGTTTCGCTGCGTCAAATCATTTGGCGACTTAGGCGCCTCTGGAGTGCAAAGGTTAACACGCATAGTGCATAGTAAACTTTTGTTATGCTACCAAGTATCTAAGATTAGGATTGCAGCTGTGACTAGATCAATTCTGGGGTTTGCAGAGATTCGACGAGTTGTTAGGTGTATTTTGTAACTTTTGGTAGTCTTGATGGTGATTATAAGGATGAGTATTTTTTTAGAAATATTGTGGATTAGAGAAGTGATTTACTTTGGATAGTTTTTTCTTTGGGTTTTACGTAGTTAACGATTCTGTAATTTTCTTTTTATGGGAGATGCAGAGTTTCTCATTACCTCATTAAATATTCCTTCGTCTCTTTGCTGAGCCATCGCTTCGGAGATCGCTTCGACATCGTCGGCAGCCGCAAATGGAAATTTAGCTGCGATGCGTTTCGAATCAGTAAATCCTTTCGATTTGTCCTAGATTTCTATAACCTTTTGTCTTCGTGCTGACGTGTCGAATCTTTAGGGGTTAATCGGAATTCTCGCGACGCACTTCACGCGATGTAACGGGAGAACCTGACCTATCAAAATAACAATATAATAAATAAACATTTTACAACAGAAAACTTGATTCTTCTAAAATTCATCAATCCCTAAACTCATCTTCTCATTAGAAACCATTGAACCACATGTAATTTTATTTCGTCCTCACATGAAATCAACAAAATTGTTTCGACTTCTGAACTACAGAATTCACGTAACCATATCGCAACAATAAAATAACAATCGAATAAATCCAGACATTCTTCATTTCTACAGCAAAATTATAAACTTTGTTATTCACCATTAACCCTTTGCACTCGGAAGCTTTTCACTAGAAACATTCGACGCTTTCCTATGAGATGTAGATGACATTATTTGAAACGAACTAATGAGACAACATATGTAAATTAAGAAACAACGCTATTTTATAGAAATATTTCACATATTGATGCATTATACGAAACTTAATACTATATATAACACTTTATAATTTTGTTATATCGAATTAAATGGTGACTGAGAGTCACCTCGAGTGCAAAAGGTTAACCTTTGTATACTGCATCAAACGTGAAATATTGAAAGAAAATTTAGTTCCCTAATTCATACGTGATTCCTTAATAAATTCATTTGAAAGAATCTCGTCTACATCTAGTTACAAAGTATCGAGCATTTCAAGTGAGAAATTTTCGAGTGCCAAGGGTTAACCCCTTAACGTACTATTTACTTCCGCTAAGCTCGTGTAACATTTTGCTATCAACAATTTTGAAGAAATGCAGCAAAATTTTCCATTCTACTAGAAGTGGAAATTTCGTTTGAAGATAATAAATCGATAATAGTAAAATAGTTGTTTGTTTTGGTCCATAGGTAATGAACAACATTAATTATTATATTGGTTTAGAAATCTTCATCGCGAGTCTCACTCGTCATTGTACGTCAGTGTTAACAATTCACCGTGCGATCAATCAATCGCCAACAACCGTGTTCCGGGCCAATCGATTTGCATAACCGTTTACACGCATAATTTATCACCCCCGTAGCGATGGCTGTTGCCGCCTCTGTTTTTTTACAATCCTCTCGAGCGTCGCGCGAGGGGGTGTCCACCCTCCCGTCCTCGTAATAAATGCACAGGTTATTATTTCGCGCGTATAATATTGATGGCGCTATGAATGTTGCATGGAGGGGTGCGAGAGGAGCGCGTAGCCACGTCGGGGGTGGAAACCAGCCCGCTTACGGGGGGTCGTCGGCGGCCGCGCATGCTCCGAGGAAGGGATGGTATTATTGATCTCGGAAGGGGGGCGAACCATGGTGCCTCTCGAGCCTCAGCAGCGTGTCGCGACCATTCCGGCACCCTTGTCCACGAGAATATCGAGAGAATATTCTGTGCCGCGGGAACCGATGATGGAAATCACGTTGCTCGATCACGTGACACTCGAACATTATTTTAAACCTCTATCAAACCCTTGTCTGTTTAAAATATATTACATAACAATATGATACCTGAGTTTTTCTATGTATAGTGATGTAAGTTGACCTCAGCGAAAATTTCCATCACAATTCAGTTTTCTAAGTAACGAGAAATTTTCGTTTTTATGTAAAGACACTTAGCTATGCAACTTCGCTAATCACCACAGTATTGAAAAAATATGAAATTTAATTCGAATTGATTATCTATTTAAAATATATTACAGAACAATATATCTGAGTTTTTCTATGTATATATAAGTTGACCCCAGTGAAAGTTTCCATCACAATTCAGTTTTCTGAAAATTAGCACGCAATGTGTTAACCCTTTGCATTCGAGTATTATATACATTAGTTATATATATTAGTTTTTCATTTCATTTGTCACACTTGCTTTTAACTGTATCTCTTAATGATGGCAATCGAACGAACGTAAAATATTGGGATTCTCGATGGGGATTGATTCGATTGATTGATTCGACATTTGCTTTCTTCTATGTATCTCTGAGAAAATTGGGTTTTCTGTGTTTAGAGAGGATCGAGTCACTGGAATTTGGATAATGTGCAAGATTGATATTGGAGGAATTCGGAAATGTTATCATTTTTGTTGAAATTAATGGTTTAATGAAGATTAGGTGAAAATGGGTTTCATCCTTTGCGGACGAAGATTCTTTGAAATATACAGAACCATCGACCATCATTATATCTATTAAAATTGAGAAGTACAGTCGACGAACAGAAGGTTGGTTCCTTTATCATAGCCCTGTTCGATCATTGGTAGATTCTTGTTCCTTGCAACTCGATTCAAATTCAAGAAGTTAAAGGTTCAAGTTTAACCCTTTGAACTCTGTAGGCTCCAATATTGCACCCGTTCTAATATCAAATATTTTAATCAAAGATACTACCCTAAAATTATTCGATTTTCCACACATTCAAATTTTCTATTAAGAAGGAAAATAAGCATTTTTCATTTTTACTACAGATACCATAAAAATTAGTTGTACCTGCTGATAAATTGCAAAACCATCTGGAGGGCTAAGGGTTAACCCTTACTCGAAAGTTTTTGCACAGGAAATATGCAACATTTTCCAACGAGATACAGTCGACATGATTTGAAACTAATGTAACAATAAGTCACAATTAAAGTAAGCAACAAAGCTATTTTATTCAAATATTTCACATAGCAGTACAAAGTCTAATTTAAAATACTAAATATTCAACTGTACAGTTTTGTACTAAGAGTTAATACATATTCCTACGTAAATGAATTTGTCAAGCTTGTTTTAATATTTTGGAAGATTCTGGCGCAGATCCTTGAGATTGAGTTGAGCTTTCAATGAAGTCTTCCCTCAGGAGCCCTGCATGCGCCAGGAATGGCCGCACCTGCGCTCCCTGATCCCTGAATATGCATTCCCGCATGTGCCACTCGCACGAGCGTTTCCCCCTGGAGCAAATCCTTATTCCCGGTTGCGTCGCTCCCCCGGGCCACCATTCCAGCCACTCAACGGTATTGCCGCTATTTTCCTTTTCCGCGTGTTACGGCCGTTGTCTCGCGACTACGTGGGAACTTCGTTTACATGCGCCCCTTTGCGAGCGTCACGTCGATATTTATTCGCGTCCAGTCAACAGTATCCTTGTTGATTGCAAAGAATGCACAACTAAGTTAGAATGAATGGTGGAAGAAAGAATTTACTGGAAAACAGCGAAGTACTTTGAAAAACGTTGAAGAGGTAGAATATTCTATTTCATTAGAATCTTATCAACTGGAAATTGCACATTTAACACTAGAACTACCAGTCAAAATGATTTCGATTTTTTTGTTTAGCAATTATTGATATCTTCGAAGCATTGAGCATTCGAAATGATTGAAAATGAATAGTTTCATTTGAATACTATAAGAATGCCTGAAGAAATTGAAAATAATCTATTGTTACAATTTTTAGAGGAGTTGCGTATGAATCGTATTAGATGCTCGGTAGTTCTAGTGTTGATGCGGGATATTAACATTAAGTTCACGGAAACTAAATCAATTTCTCCAGTAATTCTGCACTGAAGTTAGCTTTGTTTCCTAACACTAAAACTACCAGGTCGAATTGACACGTTCCTACGTTCTTTCCCATTTATTAAAAAGATAACTTCAATGCGGAATTACTAGAGAAATTGATTTAGTTTCCAATTTATCTAAATATCTCACATATTGATGCATTACACAAAACTCAATATTACATACAACACTTTGCAATTGTACACCAAATCAAATGATAATCGAAAGTCACCTCTCACAAAGGGTTAAGTTTCGTTGCGGTGCGGTATTGGTGCGAGCCGCGAACCTGTTGACAAGAGACAAATGAACCGAAGGGTCGGAAAAAGTTACATTTTCCACGTGTTTCAAAAAGTTCCCCCGCCGGCTCCTCGGTCGGGTCCGTCCGGAGCGCGACTTTTTTACCCGCGGAGGGAGGAAACGCTTGTCAAGGGGTGACCGTGGCTGTCGCCGAGTGTTCCCGGTGTGTCGGAGGGCGCCGAAGGGGGTTGGCCTGGCAAATACGTAGGATGCATTCAGATCAGTCTCGCTGAAGGGGGACGGCGAAGGGAGGCGCAGAAAAGGTTTCGAGACGCGTCAGCAAGAAGAAACATCAAAGTCCGCGCCATTTCCCTCGGCCGAATACAAATGAAACCTCGTATATACGTATATACATGGCGGTACGAAGCGGTTCTATCGTCCATGGTCGGTGTCTCGCAATCGACGAGTAAATAAAAGTCGACCCGGGCTGCCGTAGTATTTTCGATGAATTAGAAGGAATGATATTCACCGCTCGCATTATGAATTATTCAGAGCCTCCTCTTCGCCTGTAAACATTCCTGCAAATCTTGGCCACATGTACATTACCTCTCGCAGCATTCGAGATGGATTTTCAGTTCCTAACCTCAAAAACTTCGTTGCTCGTATTCGAATAGTTCACAGATCATTCCCTTAGATTCTTTATCTTATTGTTACATCGAATGAAAGTACGTTTTCAGACTAGTCTCCCATTTTCCAATCACGCGATGGACTAAATCCGCCATCTTGGAACTCTCTCGAACTCTTCCCGAACAAGTCTCCAATAATCAATTCAATAATCAACAATAACATTCTCTACTATTAATTCTTTGCGGACGGATGTCGGCATTTCGAGATGAAACGTTCAGGTTTGGAAGACTGAGTCGTAAAATGATCTAATTAGTCGAACAGCAAGAGATCTACACGTTATCTTCTGTTCTATTAACCCTTTGCACTCCCAAAATTTGTCACTAGAAATATTCAATTCATTTTTATGAGACATAAATGACAGTTTTTTAAACTAACTTAACGAGCAATCTATTCGCATAATAAGGGGAACAATGGTGTTTTATTACCACATTTCACGTATCGACAGATTACTCAAGACTTAATGTTAAATACGAAATTTTACAATTTTGATGCACCAGTCGAGTGGTGACTGAGAGGCACCTTTGAAGTGCAAAGAGTTAATTAAGCAATTGATATATAATTTAGCTTCATATGCCGAAGGTTTCGTACGTTTCGAAGAATCTTCGTCAAAGGGTTAAAATCGATGCAAGATGAATCTCAAACCTCCCCAATCGCGATACACAGCGAAACACCGAATACGAGGAGTATCCTATCTCCGGCAAGACGTCGAAACAATGCATTTCTTATTCCCAGTGTATAGACTACCTCAGCTACATTGTCCACCCCGTACACGTGCAGCGATCCTCGAAGCTCGCTGAAAGCCATCCCCAACGAGCGAGCGTCCATTGCTCGGCGGCTCATCGATGCAAATCAGTCAGCACCGAGGATCGACGGCGCATTGTGGGTGCGTCGGCCGCCCGTTCCTCTTCCTCCTTATTTATGCACTCGGATCGGGAGTAATTGTTTCCGCGGACGAGAAGATAGTCTCGCCTTGATGCGCCGCCGGCCGGGGAACCGGCGACAGAAGCATCCACGACGGAGTCACGGATCCGCGCGTGTCACCGCGGAAGAACCGTTCCCCTCTTCCCCCCTCCGTTCCCTGAACCCGGTCTCGTCGGGCTATCCTGTCGTCAACTTCTTTGCCCCTTCTGTGTTTCCCGCGCGGAATCCGCACCGGATTCCAGCGGCGCGGTTTTAATTGCCCGTTTCGGTCGAATTCAATCGACGCTCCGGGGCCCTTACGGGAATCAATCGCGTCCCGAGGAATCCGTCCCGGATGCCTGTATAATTGCCGCAATATGACGGCCAACGGACACGGTTAATAACTTCTGGGACGCTCCCGTGATTCCTCTCCTCGCTCTTAATTAAAATTACGCTACGTACCGCGGCCGTGCGTGCCGTCTGCCACGGGATACCTCGGGGTCCGGGGATTTCTCTGTCGTACGAGGCGCGTCGCCTTTGAAATTGGAGAATTTTATGGCGACGCGAGCTGTTGTCCACGCTGAGTGGCCGTTCGCGTTGATTCCGCTGGAAATTGGAGAACGGCGACTGGCGGATATTAATTGGGAGACTTAGCTCTCGGGTATTGTGACGTCGAAGAACGTTTGAGACAGTTGATGCCGGAGTTGAGCATTCGTCGGTTAATTCTAGGGAATCGTGGTGGATGAGAGGTTTTAGGAATGGTTGCGATGTTCTTTCGTTTGAATTTGGGCATTCGTTAACATATTGTTGACCGGTCACGAGTTAACTCGTGTTTGCATTGGCTATTTCAGTTTTTGAAACACAGGGCAACATAGAATATTGCAAAAGCAAAATATTCAAAATTGTATTTAAATTCATTATATGTAAATAAAGTATATTGAAGTTCATTTGGATTGCTTCACTTTCATATTTCATTACGAAATGACAACCGGTGACATGAGATAGCTTCTGCATGGAATGGCCGGTCAACAATGTGTTAAGAGGTTGACTGCCACGTTTCACCGATGATGGGAGCTTGAAAATTATGACAGAATTACAATTTGTTAGATAAGCAATGTCGAATGGAAATATTTCATAGCGTAACTTATTAGATAACAGTGTAACGTAACCATTGCGATACTAAATAATAAGTTCTTTCTTTTTGCTGCGAAAGAATAAGCGACACATGAAACTCTGAAGGTTTCCGTGACAACGTGTTAATATTCGCTGTGATCATGATTAATATTTCAAGGTTAGTGTTCGCGTTTGTTAAATTCGATGTAGATTGAGACTATTTCTGACGTTACAGGAGAAGGGATTAGGTGTGGAGCGAGCATGAAATATTTCCGGAAATCGAGAAAAACGAAAATTCGTTGCACGTTTTAACTAACCAACGTACAAGGAGCGCGAGAAGGAGGAGCCTGGCTGAGAAAAATTGTTAAGAGGAATTTCCTTGACTTTAAGTGACGTTGATATACGATCGCGAGCGTCGGGAAACGGTTGTAATAATACCTGACCGGTTCTACTCCCCGCGAGAGAAGAACTACCGAAACGAAGCCCATTCTCCGTTACAATCATTTCGTTACCGGACAAACACGAGCGAAAGCTAATAATCCCGTTCCAATTGAACCCTTGTGTAACGACCAGAGGAACTTGCAAAGAAGATTTCTAATTCAATCTACTATTAGTTAATACCATTCGTCACATTCAAATGAAAGACAGTTTAACACATTGCGATTTCAGAGGAAAATATGCCGAATGGAAGAAATATAATATTAAATCGTTTGATCGAACTGCATTATTACTATTCCACGTCCAGCTGAATGTCACTGTATTATGTAGCATTATTTGTAATATAGAAATGTTTTCATATAATCGTCGTTTCATTGAGTGTATAGTAATTCGATTTGGTTGGGGGTCACCGGTGACCTCCATGTCAGTCAACGTGTTAATTAGTTTCAAAGGACATCGTCTGTATCTCAGCGGAGAATATTCAATATTTCTAGTGAGAAACTTTCGAGTGCAAAGGGTTAAAATTTAATGAGAAAATATCGAAACATCGATTCAACCGTATCAGTTTCCAAGCGACTCGTATTATAAGCGAAACAATCGACGCTCGTTCGCGAAACGAGGTATTCTAATATCGGCAACGTTCGAGCAAATCAGCGTTCATTAAAGTGTTAATAATAAAGTAAATGAGGCGAGCGCGTCCGCGAGGAGGATCATACGACAAGGGGTTAACAACGGCGCGTACCCGATCGCGGCCGTTCGCCAATTAGAATCGATTACGCGCGACGCGACGAGGAATATTTTATCGGGACAATTACCGCTCGTAATAAAGTCCCATCGGACCGGACACCAATCAGCGTGGACGATCTCGGTGTCTACGTCTGGATCGTCGGCCGGCCCCGCGGAACGGGTAATTAAAAGCATTGTCGGAGCACAAAAGCCGGGAAAGGGGAGAGCAGGGGCGCGAGCAGGCCGCCGCCGCCGGACGGACGGACGAACGAACGGACGGACGGCCACGAAAAAGAGAAGGTTGAACCGCCGCGACTCGATTCGTAATTACAAAGTGCGATCTAAATCAATCTTGATTGCACACGGGAAACTTGCCGCGTTCGACGATTCGCGGGACGCAAAAAACCGGTCGGATATCGCGGGTCAATTACGACCCCGGCCGTTTTATAATCGCGAACGACGGATCGGTCGAGCGTGTGTCTTATAAATAAATTAATCTTCCGACTTGTCTCGATTCTTTCGTTCTCTTTGGGACAGTGTTTCACGTTTGAGGATTTTCCGACGATTTTGAACCGTTTCACACGTTGAATGCTGTGTGGGTTCATAGAGAAAAATACATGGAATGGAAGAAATATGATATTAACCCTTAGCACTACAGATGGTATTGTAATCTATCAGCAACTGCTAATTTTTATAGTATCTCTAGTGAAAATGAGAAATGTTTTAACATAACGTCTCTAATTAACACTAGAACTACCGAGCATTTAATACGATTAGCAATTCTCATAAAAATTGTAACAATAGATTATTTTCAGTTTCTTCAGACATTCAATATAGTACTCACATGAAACTATTTATTTTCAAAATCATTTCGAATACTCAATGCTTCGAAGATATCAATAATTGCTAAACAAAAGAATCGAAACCAGCCATTTTGACTGGCACGGTAGTTCTAGTGTTAATATGCAAAGTTTCCGTGAGAAAGTGAACTTTCCCATAATTCCGCTCGCATTCCTTCGCAACGGGTATCTAGAGCAGTACGCGACGCACGAGAAATGGAAATTCGTCAGAATCACGCGTTCATCTGCCGATCAACGAACAACCCCTTCAGCCCGCGTCCCGTTTAATTGACGCCTAGCCCGTCTCCAGCCGCGTTTCCACGGAGAAACAAGATTTATCGCGAGAGCATTAGGTCTGTCCGTGCGGCCGGATCGGATCTAGATTAAGCCACTGCCCGGCCAAGTTTCGCGCGGACACATAACATAACTCCTATGTGTACCGGTAACATAATATTCGATCAAATCCCCGAGTACATGGACTCGGGACTCTTAAAAGTTCCCTCTCGTCTCTGTATTTTCCATCCATTTTCCGGAGGAAAATTCTCCCGGTCCCGGGGATTTCATTGCGGGTCCATCCCGTTCGTATAAAAGGGACCGCGGGGCGATGCAAAACGTCGGGGGTGGCTCGATCGGCGAGCGATCGACCGTGGCCACGTGCAATCCCCGAAAAGTGCAATATAAGGAAGAGAGTTATGAGGGCCGGCCGTGAATACGGGCCATTATTCCGCACGATAAACCGATTCCCCTGCACTCACGGAATTATGTTTCTACTATTTAGCATCGGTCAGACGTGCTCGTACGTCAGGGACGAAGGGGGAAGGAGGAAAGTTGCGTTTGCAGTGCGTTCTGACTGTTCGCGAGCTAAACGCGCGGAGTAAGGAGAATCGTTTGGTAGCTTCTTGTTCTAACTTTGATTTGCCAAGGAAGTAGTCATCAAAATTTCGATATAGTCGAAGCAGTTTTCTTAACCCTCTATAGGCTGATATAGAATGCTGTGGTAATTAGCAAAATTACATAGCTAACTGTCTTTATATTAAAACGAGATTTCTCTTTCCCAGACTCGACATTCTATTTTAATGCAACCTCTACCTGTTTTAACCCTTTGAACTCTGTAGGCTCCAATACTGCACCAGTTAGAATATTAAATATTTCAATGAATCTTATAACTACCCTAAAATTATTAGATTTTCCACACATCCAAATTTTGTACTAAGAAGGAAAATAAAAGCTCGAAGAAATCTTATAGCATTTCTCATTTTCGCTAGGAATACCATAAAAATTAGTTACAGTTACTGGTAGATTACAAAACAACCTGAAGGGTTAACAATTTTTTCTATATTTATTTGTATCACAATTGTACCATTTAAAGGTAACATCGCAATGACTCCCAAATATTCTTAAATAAATAGAGCGTCATATCAAGCTGTAATTAACCCTCTATGGGCCGAATTTTTGTTCATTATAACAAAATCTATACAATACAAAATTAATAGATATCCACATATGAATACGAATTACCAACGTACTCAATAGTTTCAATATTTTCATCAAACAAATATATTTTGTAACTTTCAAGTTACGACGTTAAACTCTCACGCCTGAGCGTATAAAAGTTGAAGTTAACTGATTACTTAATTGTATTCAACACTTCGAGTGCGAAATGAAATAAATCAACAAGATGCCGATACACTGACACGTGACTTTAAAGTTACATGGGCCTATAGAGGGTTAACTTATGGCTGGCTATAAAGATAAACGTAAACGTCTCCATAGTTAAACGGAACATATTTCTACGCTCGGAAGCCGCGCGGGATCGCGTCCACGAAAACGACAGGGCGAACGGAAATGGAAACTCCCGTCGATAAGATCGTCCCGCGGCGCGACGACGAAACGATTCGTTACCGTCGACGATCGATCAACGTTTCCGCGGACCGCTTTTCGGCGCTCGCTTTAATCTTAGGCTGCATTCATTCGCTGCGAAATTTCTTGCGCGTCTCGATACGTTCCCCGGGAGATTTTTCATCGCGTTCCGAATGGAATTTTGTGTGGAAGGAAGGTGGGTGTCGATAGACGTCGAATTGAAATAATTTATCCGGGAAAAGGGAAGCTGGAAATTTCATTCGACATTCCTAACGAAATTCCTTTCACATCTAATCTATATACTTCTACAATTAATCTCCAGCTATTACAAAAACGATCGTCAATCTCTATTAAAGATTAATTCGATTTCACTTTAATTCCATTTTAGATTGAATATCATATTACAAAGCGAATTCTATTAGATTAAATTTCTAATTTCGCAATCTTTGCACTCGACAGGTGACTCTCACTCACTGATTTCATACAGTGAAACAAAAATTGATATTTAATATACCTTGCATAACTTATTCGAGAAATATTGAAATCAAATATTTTGTTCTTTCTCATCAGAAAGTGTTCAAATATTTCTAATACGAAACTTCCGAGTGCAAAGGGTTGGTTTACGGAAATGAACACTATTCCTACCGCGACCAGTCAAATGACTGTTTTTAAAATTTCGATTAGAATTTCCTATATACAACGTAATTAAACCGCCTTTATATTTCACTTTTCCTAAAATATGCGTATAAAATATTTTTCAATATTCACACTTTTTACTGTTTATTTTCTGAAAAAATTTGTAGTCTCTCTTACCTACCACGACCGGTCATTTGATCGCTGGAACGATTTATATCTTTTTGTAAAACGAATAAAATGTAAATTACATACTTCTAAATAAAAGAAACTATATCTGTATACTGTCAAATTGGCCATTATCTTCATTCTACATTAAAAAATATAAGTTGCGCTAAAGACCAGTCATTTGACCGGTCGCGGTAGGAATAGGTACACGTCGAGTGTCGGTAGGAATAACGTTAATCCAACGGAACAATCATTCACGTTGTTTCTACGGGGAAACATCCACTTCTCCGATAGAAGCCTCGCATCTCCCATATTCGTTTCCCAGAAGATCGCAATATTTATTCGCGTCCCCGTTTACTATTAATGAGCCGGGCGGCTCGATATGTATTAACACCCTCCGCGGCGAGGAAAGAGACCGCGCGCTTTCTCTCCGCATCGACCGGACCCGTCGGCTTCCATCTTTCACACCCGCCCCCACCACCCTTGGAAGTAATCACAATATGTATGAGAGGCGAGAAGACAGAAATCCGTCGAGATGCGAGAGCCTCGCCTCGCCCGGCACTCAGTTTTCTCATTGGAATTGCGAGCAGCCCGCCGCGCCCGCGGACTACATACATTATTCCGCTCTCACCCGGTATAATTTTACGCAAAAGCGACGCGGGGGCGGCGGGAGCAATTTTATCCGCCTGTAGATCCCATCGGCGACGCCTGTAAACTCGGAAACTCGATACGTCGAATCGATTCACGGTCCTACGGCATCATTCGACCGTGATGTTCACGCGTGTCCGTCATTCGCGGATTATTCTCGAAGATCGGGATCGGTACGTTCGTCTTTAGCGAGTTGTTATTGGGAAGAGGAATCTTTGTTCTGAGTGAAACGATTTAACCCTTTACTCGGATGTTTCTTACTGGAAATATTTTACAGAAATATTATCCAGAAAGAGAATCTTAGATTTATTTACATATATCCTTGAAGTTTTGTGAAAATGGAGAGACAAGATTGAGAACTGTTGAGATTTACTAATTAACCCTTTGCACTATTATAAGAGGTTAGTATATAGTTTATGCTGGTATTTTGTTTTTTAATACTTGAGAGTTCCAGTGAATGGAGTTTATTTAAACTACGAGGGATTGGTACGTAGTGCTCTTCTTTGAATATTTAAAATTCTGTCCTTAATTTTCTGTTATTTTTAGAAGAATCTAGTTACTTAACTTATTCAAGTCATTTATTAAGCTTCCATCTTAGACACGAAAGATTTCCAGAACATGATTTTATTCCAATTACAAGAGATTGGTAATTAATGCTCTTCCCTCTAACACCTAGAATTCTATCCTTAATTTTCTATTACCTTTAGAATAACCTAGTTACTTAACTTAGCCAAGTAATTTATTAAGCTTCCATCTTAGACATGGAAGAGTTCTAGCAAATGATTTTATTACAATTACAAGAGATTGGTAATTAAAGCTCTTTCCTCTAATATCTAGAATTCTATTCTTACTTTTCTATTACCTTTAGAATAATCTAGTTACTTAACGTATTCAAGTCATTTATGAAGCTTCCATCTTAGACACGGAAGAGCTCTAGAACATGATTTTATTTCAATTACGAGAGATTGGTAATTAATGCTCTTCCCTCTAATATGTAGAATTCTATTCTTACTTTTCTATTACTTTTAAAATAATCTAGTTACTTAAAGTATTCAAGTCACTTATTAAGCGTCCATCTTAGACACGGAAGCTCGTCGCCGCCAATATGGCGTCGTCCGTCCTCGAAAGTGTTAAAAACGGTATCTATCATTTTCTATTAAGCACCCGGCCCATAAATATGGAGCCACGGGGTTGGTCTAGGTGGGACGAGTAATATCCGGCGTGTTTTCCCTTAGCCTCGGTTGAATTATTATACGATTCATGTTTCGGATTGACTCACAAAACGCAAAAGCGGAAGGAGCGGAATGTTATTGTACGGCGGGGGCCATCAATGGCGGGGATGTCCGCCGCTCTGATATACCTCCGAGGTAAAACCTTGTATTTTTACAGGATTGCGTCCGGCTTCCGCGCCCGCGCGGATGAATATTGTATCGGGACCTGTATCGCGAATGCACTCCCGTTGTTTTCGTCCTCCCCAATCGGTCACCGGCGAGCTATAAAAAATATTTACCGTGGACGTTTCAATTTTACATACGATTTGATTCGTCCAATAAAACACGCTGGCTTTTATATCGAATCGAACGTACGACTCTCTTCTTCATTGGGTCCTAAGAATAATGGAATATAATTCATTGTCGTTATTAATCATTATTAATTATTTAATTACCGATCACTTGAATCTTTATACGAAATCATAATTGTCTGAAGTAGCTCAAAACTAGTTAAATAAACATTCATCTCTCGTTTCAATCCTTTCCAAAATTGTTCCACCGGAGATATTTATTCAATATTTCCTGAGATTAACCAGTTAACTGTGGAATTTAGTTGGAGAAACCTCTCGTTCTCGCAATAAAATAGAAAAATGGAGCGTGTGCGTGAGCAACCCCGACCAGTCGGAATCCCTTAACCTTTCGTGCTATCATGCACTCCGCCGGCGAATCTATATTATTCCTTTCGAACTGTTTCGTGTTTTTTTCAAGTTTTACAGAAATGTTTATTCTTCAAGTTTTGCAGAAATGTATGCAATTGATACGAACGGCTGTTAAATTTCTTTGCATAGACGCAAGACGATGTTACTAACGAAAGTCGTTTCTTGGCGCGAGAAAGAAACCACCGCTCGATCCGCGGAGCGAGGGATCGATTGTATCACGATGAAATATAATCAACGTTTTAGCGTAATCGCCGAAATAGGGTCGTTCCGTCTCGTTTTACTAGCTCGAGGATCCTCATTATCCTTATAGCGACACAGACACAAAGACGGCGAGAGAGGGTGGACGTGTTACGCGTCCAGCGAGGAATTCTGGAGTCAAATTACCCCCGTCCTCCATTGAACGGCGCCCTTTCGCCCCGGACTATATTGGATTCCTAAACGCTGTCATTTCGGAGCGCTTCAACCGAGATGTTTCGTTCTTTCTTCGGATCCTAATCGCCCTTATCTCGATCTGCATCCGAGATCGAAACTGGCTGGCACCAATTTAAGGAAATCTTTGCTTCGAACCTCAGACCTTTCTCGCTGTGTCATTAGACTGTTAGGTTTGTCAGTCACTATTTTTAAAGAGCAACCTTCGAACAGTAGAATTTCCTCCATCCTTTCATAAACAAGAATATAATCACAAATATCCCTATAATTTCGGATTATTTATTGTTTCGTTCTCATTATTTCCATAATTTCTAATAAACCACTTCACCAAATTCCATACAATCCACTCCCATCTCCAACACGCCCAAAACGTCACTCAAACCCTCTAACAGTAAAAACTAACCCAAGAAATCTCGCAAACCTCCAAAAATCTACCTAGTATGCAACCCAAAATCCATTCCCAAATGTTTTAAACAATATCTAAAACCCAATATGTCTAATAAACCAATTGACCAAATTCTACACAATCCGCCCCCAAACTCCAACATGCCCAAAACGTCACTCAAACCCTCTAACAATAAAAACTACCCTCAAGAAATCTCGCGAACCTCCAAAAATTAACCTAGCATCACAAAATCCATTCTAAACTGCTCTAAACAATATCAAGAAGCCAATATATCTAATAAACAAATATACCAAACGCGCCCAAAACTTCACTCAAACCTTCTAACATTAAAAACTACCCCAAGAAATCTCGCGAACCTCGAAAAATTCACCCAGCATCACGAAATCCATTCCCAAATGGTCTAAACAATACCTAAAAGCCAATCATTCCCAACAAAAGCGTCCGTCGAATCCCTCCGCCGTCTGTCCGAAAAAGCAACAAGGTTCGCGTTGTCGGTCCACGGAGGAAGAGGACGCTGTCGGTTACATACGCGATCAGATTCGCCGATCCTTCCGTCCGGTTGACCGGCTCGTCGAATTTCGGAGGAGGGCTGGAACCAATAAAAATGCCCGGCATTCCCCGATTCCCGTGCAGCGGCCGGCCAGCACGCGTCCGTGCCCTCCCTCCTCCGTCCTCCCGCCCTTCCGCGCCCCTGATCCACCCTTCTCTGGCCAGCCTCATCCCCGCAGCTTCTTCGTTCGGCCGGAGCAGCGTCGGTATCCTCTCCTTGTACTTTCCCGAAGCCCATCAAAGACTAACCAAATATTTGCCGAGGTCCTCGCCGACCCTCCGCGCGGAGGGGATGAAGTTCCCCGCCTCCCGGCCGCTTTAAACGTAACCCTGTGACCCGGGACTCTCCTTTGTACCGGGTCGGGGCGCTATCAGCAGGGCCGCTGGGGCTGACACTGTGTCATCACGGATTCTTTAATTTCTGTAATTGCGCGGGGTGGCGTGGGGGGGTTGTTCCGAAGAAAGGGATTTTTTTCTCTCTTCCAATTTCGGGGGTTGGAGGGCCGAGGCCAAACAGTTTGATACTTTTGATTAAGCCTGGAGGACTTGATTCGGAATTCGTTGTAATTAACCTTGGACCGTGTTTCAGGGCGAAGGGTTGGAATTAGGGTAATTGGAATCATTTGAATTTGTAGACTCACTAGCGTTGTATTTGGAACAATGATTATTTAAGGTTTTAGAAATGAATGTAGAGAATTTAGGGATCTCTTCGAGTTTGAAGAGATTCATGAATTGTTCAGTTTGTTCGTTTTTTAGAAGTTATCTATTCGAAATTTCGTTGTCGGCGAAGCTTGGTAGTCGAACCGTCCATCGGACCGTCCTCCCACGACATCGGTAGCGAGAGGAACGGTCGGCCGTTCGTTCGCTCTCTTTTCTTCGGAATTCCATGAAGACCGCCATTGATTGATTCCTTGTTAATTAAAGGCCCCGTAGGAACGCGCGCTCGTAGCTGTCGCGCGGAGAGGCCGTCGGCGAGTGGGAGGGAGCGGCGGGAGAGGGAGGAATACGAGGAATCGATCGTCGGAACAAGAAACTGCCGTGATCGGGGAAAAAGACGAGCGAGATCGAGCGAGGGTTAGAGCGTGCCGATCGTTCACCCTCTCTCTTCTTCCCCCTCCTCCCGACGGCCACTTTGTTTCCTGTCTTTCTGTTCGTTTTCTCCATCCCCTATCCATCGGCCGGACGTTCTGCATAAGTCTGAACGTCATGAATATTCATGGGGGACGGTCGAACGCGGGGAAGAAAGGGAAGGCCCGCTCCGGTGGAATCCGCGATGAAGAAATCGAATCGGGGACTTTCGATTTCTTCCGAGCCTCCCGGATGTCACGGATGATTTTTACGCTGATCGAGTTTGCCTTTATTATTTTCATAATATCGCGGTTTAATCTTTTAGTAGGAGTATCGAGATGTGGGAATGATTGTTGTTAGTGGTTCGCTGAGAGTTGGAACAGCGTTTTTGCGAAGATCTTGTGGTGTCGGTGTGCTGTGGTATGGATGAGTTTGTTTAGTAATTTGTTGGGAAATGCTTTGAATGTTTGTTGTTTGATAAGTTTTTGAAGATTGGGTGACGATTGTAGGATTACTGTGTTGCAACAGTGCGATATGATAAGATTATGAGACTAAAGATTACGAGATTAGAGGATTACAAGGCTACGAGTGTACGAGATTACAAGTTTACAAGACTACAAGACTACAAGATTACAAGTTTATAAGTTTATAAGTTTATAAGTTTATAAGTTTACAAGATTACAAGATTACAAGATTACAAGATTACAAGATTACAAGTTTACAAGACTACAAGACTACAAGATTACAATTTACAAGTTTACAAGACTACAAGACTACAAGACTACAAGATTAAAAGATTACAATATACAAGTTTACAAATTTACAAGACTACAAGGCTACAAGACTACAAGATTACAAGTTTACAGGACTACAAGACTACAAGACTACAAGATTACAAGATTACAAGATTACAAGATTACAAGATTACAAGATTACAAGATTACAAGTTTACAAGACTACATGATTCCAAGATTCCAAGACTCCAAGACTCCAAGACTCCAAGATTCCAAGATTCCAATATTACTAGATTACCAGCTCGCCACAGTACAAGACAACAAAATTCCAAAACCAAAAGCCAACATAATCCCACTACACAAAGTCCAAAGAATCCCGACACACCCACAACCATCGATCCAACAAAATCGAACGGCGAAGTTCCCATTCACGAATCCCCGAGCATTTCATTAACAAAACAAGCCCGAAGAATCTCAAACGAAGGACACTCCCGAGAACCAGCGAGATAATTGCCCCTCCCTGAAGCGACATCTCCCAGCGCGATTGTCATTCATCCGGTACGCAGCGAGGAGTGATCCCAGTGTCAGAAGAAGCGCGAAAGACGGCCGTGTTTCCGGGAAACGAATTAGCGTTACCGGTTCACGGTGAAACGTGCGAACGATTAAATACGACGTCCCCGGCATCGGCGTCGACCGTCGCGTCCGCTTCTTCGCGATCCCGGCTCGAAGAAAATCGTACCGGTTTCCTCTTCAATTTTTCCCCGGCGTTTCTTGCCGGCCGCTCTCTCGCCGCTCGCGACGCATTAGCCGTAATTAATATACAGGCCGCGATGTTTCAGGCGATACTTAGAGGCCGCATTAGATTTCATAACCACGCGCGCCGATTAAATCTCGATCTCTCCTCCCCCTGACGTCTCCCGCCGTCGTCATTGTTCCCTTCGTGGAATTATTATCGCCAGGGTAATATCGTTTTTAGCCAATTCGCTGCCGGCTCGGATCGCTCGTTAAGAAAACGAAGACGGAGAGCGAGAGAGAGGCGACCGCGCAGAGGGAGAGATCGGTCGCATTTCTCCTCGTACGGCCGTTGGAATCCCGGCGTGTGTATGCGTCCTTCGTCGGTCCAGTTGCTAATAAATGCGCGGGGATTAACATTCAAATTTCGCGGTCGTGAGGCGACTCGATGATCGCGATATTTCGCGCACCGTCCATGCGATAATGACCCTGATTAATGCGCAATTAACTTCTTTCGGAGCCGTCCGCTTTAATATTTATACCGTCCGCGGCGTCCTCGGGTTTTGCTCGGACTGTGATTTCATTTTTATCGGGAAAATGTGTTTTTAACTGTGATATTCGGAAACGAGGGAAATTACTGTTTGTACTGCGAGCAGATTGTTTCCGAGGATTTATCAGGAATGGAGTTCTGATTGCATAAGATGCACGATGGATGTATAAAGTATTCGAACTGGTTTTTCTACTTGTTAGGAAAAGGAGTTTTCTATTGTGAAACTCTATTGTTTTGATTATATTCTTGGAACACTCGAATTCGCACGATGCAATGGTTTGATTGTGACAGTTTCAGTAATTAATCGGAATCGCGAGTACTCCGAGGCAATTTGCGATCGTTCGGAACAGTGGTTTGGAAACCGATCGTTCCCGTTGCACGCTCGATCGGCGACATGCATATTCCTTAATTAATGGCGGCGCAGCGCGCGAACGTCGGTCACGAGAACGCGGCGGCTCTTAATTGAACGATCGCCCCGGGCAATTGTAAACATAATCCGCCTTCGACGCGCGT
Organism: Nomia melanderi; assembly: GCF_051020985.1. NCBI lineage: Eukaryota > Metazoa > Arthropoda > Insecta > Hymenoptera > Halictidae > Nomia > Nomia melanderi. The sequence continues at coordinate 13,172,609 of NC_135007.1, forward strand.
TCCAGCGGCCGAATTAATTGTACGCCGGATTCCATAAATTGCGACGCATGGTTCGACGCGGCCGATTATCTTCGCCGATCGCGGCGGCGACCACCGCATAGATCGAACGATGGAAAGAGAAGGACAAAGGGAGAGAAAGAGAGAGACAATGGAGGGTGGAAATTTTTCAGCGTCGGATTTATCTCCTTTCTCATCATTAAATTCACCGTATTTCACGTAACGTGGGAATCGACGGAACAATGCGGCCCGGTACCAAGCGTCGCGCTTGGCACAGAATCGATCGGGTGAATTATTCATTCCCGTGAACGGACGGTTCGTCAACGGGTGCTCTCTATTAATTACCGATGCGCTGCGGGGGAAAGAGCTGCCGCGGTTACGTGAACAGGGAAAACGTCGGGATCATCGAAGTCGAGAGTTGATCTGACTCTTCATTCGTAGACAATTTCGAGATGGCTACGATCGTCGTTCATTTTAGACATTTTTTCTTGTTTTTCTGGGTTTTTAGGGAAATCGACAAGTCTGTGAGATAGATAAGTGTCTGTAATATTTTTATAGTGTCTATGCTAATGTAGATCTATGACAAGTATCTACATTCTTTATTATAATTGTAATATTATATGTAGATCTATGATAAGTACTAATGACGTTTTTTATTAATATCAATAATATAGGTCTGCAATGAGTATAAACTGATTAGATCTAAGATAAGCATCAAACCTTTATTTTCTTATTATATCGATTAACACTTTGCACTCGAGAGGTGCCTCTCACCAATTGATTTCATACAGTAGAACTATAAAATTTGATACTTAATATTAAACTTCGTTGTTTCTCAATTTACCTGTGATTTCTCTTTGAATTCATTAACACTATGTTTACGGAACGCGTCAATTTGACGCAGATTGAATTTTACAAACATTACTCGGTAAATGTTTCAATCGGTTTTCGTTGATCCAATTACACGAATATGAATCCTGATTGTCTTTCTACATCTACAATTACCAAAATCTAAATCAACGAATATCAACTTCCCCGGGAACAATAGAACAAACTGTACAATAAACGCCCGTACACCTAGTGTTAAAAGAAAACCATCGTCTTTGTCTAGTTAGAGAACGTTAAGTACCGCTAACGAAATACTTCCGAGTGCAAAGGGTTAACTGTCCAGAGCATAATCCTTAAGATGAATTTCCTGTCGATAAAACTTCAGACGAAACTCGAGGCGTTAAACGTTCGAGTGAAACAAAAAAAAGAAGAAGAAAGAATCTTCATCCGGCAGCGAATCCACGGTCCATCCGTCGGGCGAAAGTGTACTTCTCCAGTCTGGAGGCGCGGCATATCGCTTTTCCTCTCGCAAAACTCGTAATGAGGGGCCCCGTCCCTCTCCCTCCTCCCCCGGTTCCTTCATCCTTCGATTTCTACCCCGGAGCCGCGTCCGACCGTTCTTTTGTGCGTCCTCATCCTCCTGCTGCCGCTACTCCGTCGAGAGAGTTTGTGGAAGTGCTCGGGATTCGCGACAGAGGGTCCGTTAATGAGCAAATATAGGGTGTCCATTAAGTCGCCGGCAATCCTCGCGTCCCCGCGGCTCGATCTGCTCCGCCATAACGTTTCCCATGGACCTACAGAATCTTCCACGTCTTCGAGACCTTCTTTCATCTGCCAGTTACCATTTCTTGCTATTTCTTCTCGTCTACTTTGTTCCTGAATAATTTATTTGTATCATTGAAATCTACAATTTGCATTGGACTTCATAATTACTCATATTTTATTCTTTCATCTGCGTTGCCATTTCTTGCTATTTATCTTCTACTTTGTTCCTGAATAATTTATTTGTATCATTGAAATCTAAAATTTGCATTGGACTTCATAATTACTCATTTTATTCTTTCACCTTCCAGTTGCCATTTCTTGCTATTTATCTTCTACTTTGTTCCTGAATAATTTATTTGTATCATTGAAATCTAAAATTTACATTGGACTTAATTACTCATATTTTATTCTTTCATCTGCGTTACCATTTCTTGCTATTCCTTCTCTTCTATTTTGTTCCTGAATAATTTATTTGTATCATTGAAATATACAATTTGCATTGAACTTCACAACTACTCATATTTTATTACAATATCGACGAGAAAACATCACTGTGCAGTATTTCAAGATCATCATTTTATTAAATAAGTTCATCTAGCTTCTCGTATTTCATTCTAAAAACACGTCATTCAATATTGAAGCACTTAACATGTTCGCGTCACATATTTGACCATGATCCTACATTTCAATGAAAATAAAATTAATCCTATAGATATTGTCACTAGAAACGACAAACTACTTATATTTAGGAACTCAATGACTCGTTTCAGTTTCACGTTTCTCATATTTTCTTCAGATTTATTGTATTGAAGATATTGAGGAGACCGTCACTGAAATAAGCGTTGGAACATGTCGATCTCACAATTCCAGAAAAGAATGATCGAGCAATGAATAATCAAGACAATACCCATAGTTATTAGAATTCTCTTCGAAGCTTAGATCCAAACAAGCAACTCTCAAAGTCTCAGTAGCATCCAAGAACTTAGTCTCGAATTTCCCCCAAAATCGCATCGACGGAGAGTAAAAACGCGTTGACAGGTCGAAGCGAGGCGAGAAAGGGACACAGGAGGCCGCGCGAAATTTTTCAGCGACCGATGAGATTCTCCCGCCGTTCAAGGTGAAAAGCAGACTCTTTGACTTTCCGTCCGGCGCGGATCGGATCGGATACGACTCCGAGGCGCATTCAATTCGCTAACGAGCGCCGGTGATTAGCCGGGCCGGTGTCCAAGGGTTGGATACCCTCCCCGTCCACCCTCTCATTACCCGGCGAGGGGGCCGGTAATTTCACGGAACAGTCGGTCTAAATTAGCCGGGCCCCGGTTTATACGTCGAGGCGTTTCCAGCCTCGGACTTGAAAAACCCGTCAACCGAATCCCCGGCTCTCCTCCGATCGTGCGTTCAAATTTCTGCCAGCGTTCTGTGAATCGCCCCCATAGAAAACGCTTGCGCGCCGGGGCTAAACTATAGAGAAGCGTCCCCATTTCTTCTTCTTCTTCTTCTTCTTCTTCTTCTCCTTCTTCTTCTTCTTCTCCTTTGTTTCGTCTTTTTTAATGGAATCCCTGGCTCGGCTGGCGAGCGTCGTCAAACGGATCAATTAAGGGGAACGCCGGATAGAGGAGCCGTTTGTTACCTGACTAACAATTGTTTATTCGAACCGGCTACCGTTCGAATCGTTGAATCGACTGGTCTTTAGCCAGCGAATTAGGCTGGGCTGTTCCGTGGCACCTGACTCGTCGCCGAATCGTTGGCCACCGGCTTTTGGTGTCGGAGGATTCACTGCGGATTCGGATTGGAAGATGAGGATTCCGTTAATGCACACTCGTGTCGATAATTGGGGATTCTCCCGGATTCCGGGAGAGAATTAGAGATAATACTCGTTGTTGTCTTATTGTGGACAGAGGTTAGTAATAAAATCCTGAATTCAGACACCAGATCCGAATCATCGGGAATTGAAGGTCAACTTTCGCAAGCTCGCAGCGTCCATAGAAAACTAGAATAAATTTCAATCGATCACACATCAGCAACTTGCCAACTAACTTGCCAACGGTTCTCCTCAAACTCGTATCGAATACAAAAGTCCTTTCAGTCAACTCAGAATTTCGTTTCCACGTGCATCCTCTAAATTAATCCACCATCCTATCCGAACGGAAGCCTAACAAAGGAGCATCGGACTATCCTCGTCATTATCTCCCGGCAGCGAGCTGAAGGCAGAAGACGCGTGTCGAGGAATTAGTCTCGTAAGCTCGGCGCGGCATCGGTGGAAGTTGCGAGAAGACGACGGAGGCAGGACGCTCCGAAAGGCTCGCGGCGGGGGTGGGGTGCGGCGGGGAGCGGAGGAAAGTGTTCGGTAGATTGCTTCTGATAGATAATAAAGAGGGCATTTCTCCGAGGGATTGTAGCGCGACGGTAACAGCGCTACCGGCCGTGTCTGTTCGCTGACAGATATTATAAGTAATTTTGCCGGGGATGGCGAAGGACAATGGCGGCCGGGGTACCTGTCCGTCGCGGCGAGGGCGGCCGCGGATGTTACGAGCGTCCAACGTGACACCCGGGCCCGTAACTTCTTCCTTCATCTATGCCCGGACGTCTCCCTCTCCCTTTGTTCATTCCTTTTTTCATCTCTCCTTTTATTTCCTCGCGCTACCGTCGCCCGGACTGTAACTGTAACGACCGCGGAATTGCCGCGAGTCCGTCGTCCGGGGCGAACGACTGTATCGGTGAAACTCGCTGGACTGCCGATTCGCTGCAGGCCTCGGCGACGAGTTCTAAATGATAAATCGTCTTGATCCGTTTTAGATACGACTGGAACGTTTGTAGCTTAACGCTTTGCGATCGGTGCCGCAATGGCGGCATGTTCTTTTTCCTGAGTACAGTTACTTTACATCGAGAGGTTATTCGTTATTCTTTACAGTATAAAGAAAACGCATTAACTTCGACAAACTTTTAATATCTATATATTGATATATATTTTTAATATTTAAATATTAATATTTATTAATAATAATAGTATTTATTAATAGTAATAGTATTTATTAGTAATAATATTAAAATTAAATTTAAATATAAATATTTAAATATATTTGCTTCGACTAGTTACTGTCACCAGAAAAATGTGCCGATCGTAAAGGGTTAACTGCTGAGCTGAGATAATATAGAATCTATAGACAACAGACAATTCTAAATAGATAGAATTCTAAATAGAGATAATATATAATCTACAGACAATAAACAATTCTAAGTAGATAGAATTCTAAATACAGATAATATAGAATCTATAGACAACGGACAATTCTAAATAGATAGAATTCTAAATACAGATAATATAGAATCTATAGACAACAGAGAATTCTAAATCATCTTGTTCTTTATATCCTCACTATAGCTTGATCCTTTGAGAACTATAATTCCAATTGATTATTACAAACCATAGAAACTCCTAATGCCAACCGCATCCACAATCAATCTACCAGATCGTCGAAGAATACCAAAGACCCACTGAACTCTAAGAAGAAAGAATTGCCCAAGGAGCACGTGTCAAAGGACACCCCCTAAGCCCCAGTGGTTGCGATCACGGCACGAGGCGAAATCGCGCGATCAATGTGCGATCAGGGTGCGCGCGGTAATGGTCGCTAACAGGCCGAGTAATTCCGCATTGCTTAATAATCTGGACGGGCCATTAGGCCTATCTCGCGGGCGCAGATGTATGCCGGGAGCTGGGGGTCCACGGGATCCGTCATAAAGGTCCGCACCCCCGGAGCTAACTCCGGAGTTCGAGCGTTCTCTCGGCGCCGGACGAGAAGGTTTCTTTTAATTAAACTGCCCCCACCCTCCCACCGACCGGCTCCCTCCACCCCCACGCGCGGTTTCCACCGAAAACGGGACTCTCTCAGGACATAACAGCCGACAGGCTCGCGTTATCAGCGTTCGCCAGCAGTCCGAGCCACCCTCTCGCCTCGGTTCGCCGTTTCCCGGCACCCTCTTTCGCGCCGCTGATCCGATCCCCGGCTTTTGGCGAAACTCGACGCTGACACCGGTGTCTCGGTGTCAATGCCGTCCGGGGAAAGAGAGACACTTGTAACTCCGAGTAGCAGTTCGTTGGAGGGGCAGTTCTTAATATAATGCCATTATTGAGTCCGACAGATTCTGTTGCTAATACACTGCGCGTTTAAGGAATACTCGGAGGATAATGAAGATTTTGAAGATTTTGAAGTATTGATGAATAGTTGATGAATATACAGAGTATTACAAAGTGATGATGATTAGTTGATTCGATCAAAGATTCCATCTTTCCCAAGTGATTGATCTGAGTGTAGAAAGTACGTTGTAGCTAGAGTGTAGCGTAGAAGTAGCTTCTAGTGTAGAAACTATAGTCAAAGGACTTGTTTGATCTATAATTTTGTATTACTATAACTGTCAAGATGTTATTTCATTACTGGTGAATGCAAAAAGATAAGCTTAGGTGAAAATATCTATGAAACTAGATGGTTAACGACTGAAACTAAGAAAACCGTAAGTTATCCCGAGATCTAACGCAGACTATTCGTCAAACATACTTTTCTAGTCTCTGAATACAACTGAACTTCATGAAGAATTGTTCTGCGCATCGTTCCGATCGTAAAAGCTGGAGAACCTATATGATCGGCAGCATCGCGAGGAATCGACACCAGGAAATTCGTTCCGTGAGAGCCGGCCATCTTGTCGGTCATTAAAGTTCGGTCGCCGCGTCGCGTCGCGTCGCGTCGCGCGTAAGGAGCGCTTCTTCCTCTTCCTTCCGGCGCGTTTCACCCGGGAATCCGTAATGGCCGATCGGTCCGGGCCGCAAACAATACAGAAAATTATGTTCACGAGAGTTTCGCCGGGAGTTTCGCAATCTTGGCCCCCGTAGTTTCATCGCGGAGCTCCCGCGCTCGTTTATTCAGGACGCATGACGAGCTTTACACCGGCCCACGTATTTCTATAGGGGCTTGCGAGAATATACGACGCCGGCCGCGCGAACTTTCTCGATTTACGGGAATGATTTGCGAGGATCGCGCCGCCCCGGCCGTTTCTTCCCGCAGTTCCGCAGCCGCGCCGCGCGCCAAATTATCCCTATGATTTTGCATTTTCCGCGAAAACTTTTCCTCGTACGGGCCCCAGCCGCCGAAACCATCGCTGACGGACATTTACGGCGGAGGGTTTACTGCCGGTTACGAGTAATAAAGCTCCGCGCGCGAACTTTCCGCGGAAGTCGCTGGAAAACCGTCTGCAGCGGCTGCAACTCATTTTATGGCGGACAGTTTTCTTCGGACGTTATTCCTTTTAACATACTGCGTCTTGTTTTAATGAACGGTTAGGGGCATTGCGTTTGTATAAATTACTCCGTCGAGCTCGGAAACGGTTCCATTGATATTTGAGAATACGTTGAACTTCGATTTATTGTGGTTGCGGAGGTGAAGAATTTTACTTTTAGTTTTCAGAGTTCAGCACTGGACTTTCGTATAGTTCGCAACGATGGAAAAGTAGATATTAATTGGTACTAACATTGTTACTATCAAATAGAGAACTAAATGTAAATTATCATATGAATGCTTGTCTAAAGCTTGAATATAAATATAAATCAAGTAATCAGAATTTGTTGTATCCACAATACCAGTTGTCATGCAAATTTTACTTTAATAATACTCAACTTTAATCCTTAGTACTTCAGGTTGTTTCGTAATTTATCAGCAACTGCAACTAATTTTTATAGTATTTTTACAATGAGAAATGTTATAACATTTATTCGATCTGTTATTTTCCTTCTCAGTGGAAAATTCGGATGTGTGGAAAATCGAATAATTTTAGGGTAGTTTTAAGATTCATTAAAATATTTAATATTATAACTGCTGCAATACTGGAGTCTACAGAGTTCAAAGGGTTAATATCTACAACGAATGCACTGAGTAATATATATATCTGTTCAATCATGTTAAAAATCTTCACCACGAGTCTCACTCGTTGTAGGACTAGTTTTTAATGAGGGAGGGAAATTGAGGAAAATTCGGAGGGATGAAATTCTGGATGAATTCAGTGGGCGCCGTTGCGTGGGTGGTGTGGCGGGAGATACGAAAATAAATCGACGCGGCGAATTAATTCGATCGACGTCGGTGGCTAGGACCGGGCACCGTGAAAAAGGCAGGAAATGAATTATTTTCTTCGGCGTCGTGACGAATGATTCGTACGTGCTGACCCTTTTCCCCGGGCCCCGGTCATCATTATTCCGAGCGATTGAGCGCAGTTGTTGGCAATTGGTAATTCAGTACAATAGCACTGGAAGTCGCGGACAACCCGGGGGAGAGCGTGCACGAGAAAAAAATACAATGGAAGGTAAAATGAATGCGTTAATACTCTGGGAATCGGTGTTCCGTGCGCCTTCCGAAAATCTTAGTTGAATTCGATAATGTGATCATTCCAGTCCAATTTGATATGCGTTCCTTCCGCTTCGCTGCGTTATAAATCTCGAATGATGAAATACAAATGATCAAATTTCTTCAGGAAAATAGTAAATTTTTACGGGAAATTCTCTTCATTCTACTTTATTACAAACGGAATTAAATTTCTTCAAACTACTTATACATAAAATATATAAAACTATATGTATAAAATTAATATAAATATATACTTATATATAAAATTTTCTTTAACACGTTGACTGCTGTGGTCACCGATGACCGGAGCTCCCAAACTGCTTCAGAACGAGCACAAAGAAAATTGATATTAATAATAAATATATGCAGTAGCACGAATATTTAAATAACAGCGTAATACCAGTACGATACCAAATCATTGAACATTCTTTCTACTACCATTCGCCTTTGTCATGAAATTACCATACTACCAAAACCAAAACACTTAAAACTCTCTTGGCAGTCAACGCGTTAACGCGAACGTCGACTGAGAAAATCCCATTTCATCGAAGCCGCTCACAAGGAAGTGAACGTATGCCAATTATGTCTCAACGTCAGCATAATTATTAATTTCTCAATTTCAGTTCCATTTCCGCGAAGTACGTTCAGCCCCCGTTCAGAAAGGGTACGCGCGCTCTCACACCTGACGTACCATTACGTCTGCTCTCGGAATCGCCTGTTTACCTGTTACCGGAGCCAGCGGCCGTGAAACGCATTGTAATTCATAAGAACAGCGGCGAGGGGGCCGCGACTAACCCTTTATGCTAATGCCCGCGGCGCAGGGGTGAGCGTCGTGCAAGGGTGATTTTTATCGGCCACTTTAAAGCCCATTTGCCTAATGAGCCGCGATATAAGCCCGCTTATAAAGCCAGCGGAGCACGTGAAACGTTCTCCCTCTGAGCGTGAAGGGGCCATCAGAAAATTAACTCGTTACCTGCGACGCCCTTCGTATTTTCACCTGTCTCGGCCGCCTCGCGGATATACAATTTAGAAGATAATACATTTCCCGAACATCAATCGCATTGTAGGAAACGGAATTTTTTTTCGCGACGAAATTATACAGATTAGTACACCGTACAAAGCTTTTTCCTCTCCATATTTCACAGACGGCTGCATTATACACAGTTCAATATTAAATACCAACTTTTATAATTCTACTTCATCAAACCAGGTGGTGACTGAGTTAACATCAATTTATCCTATCTCCTCCCTTCCTCCATTCTCATTCCCATCTTAACAATCACTCGTCCCTAACAAATAAAATCAAATTAAATCTAAACACAAAAAAGACAGACACTCGCTCATAGAGAATTCCCAAACACACGAACCACAGAGCTCCCGAATATTCCTTTTCCTCGGGACTCTAATTCTCGCGCGAAAATCGGACGGACGAAGCTCCGACCCGTCGCCATCCTAATCAAAACAGTTCGAGCGGCGAGATAAAAGCGCGAGGCAGGATCCGACGCGATTCCGTCGAGGGTTAAGCGTTCGTCGACCGATTTCATTCTCGTAATCCGTTCTTAAGCAGCATCCTCCCTCTCTTTTTACGAGGGCCTCCGCTCCGTTCACGCTACCCGCTCGAGATAACGCGGGCTTTATTATAGATTGACCCCCGCACTCGATCCCTCGTTTCGCCTCGTTCTCACCCTCCCCCCACCCGCCCCGCCGCCGCTGCACCTTATTCTTTGTCTCTGCCTCGAATCCCGAGGATTCTCTCCGACCGTCCAGTGGTCCACACCCTTTGGACCATTTATCTCGATCGTTTGCATCGAACGGAGGAACCTCGTGCCTCGCCTAACCGGGGATCCTTTCCTTCATCGACGGACGCGACGGACGCGATTCCTTCCGCCGTGAAATATCGACGCCGCGATTGCGGGAAAGGCACGAGCGATATTTATCCGAAATGGCAACCCTTTGCTATCCTCTTAACCTTTCTGCTTGTTCCCTTCTGGTGAGGGGAATTTTGTGTTTTTGTCGGATAGGATGTTGGTCAACAGAGGGTTGTAGTGAATTAGAATATTTGAAATTGAAAAGTTTCTGCGCTAACAATGTTCACAAAGAATAGAATATATTAGAAATAATACTGAACTCGAGCTTGAAATCGATAACTATACTAAATTCCCTTCAAACAAGGTTTATGGGCATTTATTGTACACTTCATTCTATTATTCCTAAAAGAATTGATGCTCGTTTATTTAGATTGTGGAAGCTGGAGATTCGATAGTATTGGGGTAGTCAATGTGATCGCATCAATCAAAATCGTAAACATTTACAAAGTAATATTTCTAAAATCCAATATGCGTCGATTTGACGCGTTCCGTAAACCTACTGTTAAAAACGAGATTGAACGACTCGCCAAGTCCCGAATTTCAATGAAAATTCAATATCCCTGTTCCTCCGATCCCAAAACTACGATCGGACAATACAATACTCTGGAAGCGGCGGAATAAAACAGAAATCGACTTCCTTCGACAAACTTCCCTCCAGCGACTCCATTTATCGAGCGTTTAATTTTACTGAGCTCTCGCGAACACGTTAGCCGGGACGGTTACGCTCAAGAAATAATCATTCCCGCAGCGGCGGCGGCGGCGAGGGTCGCGGAGGGGGGTGTAGGAAGAAAGAAAGGAACGTAGCCGAGGAAACGAGCCAGTAGGGTCAAAGACGGCGGAGAGAAGGGTGGATCTCGGGGGGAGGGTTGCCGGCGGACGGCCGAGGGGTTTCCACCCCCGTACGCCGGTGGAAGCGAACTGGGGGGTGGGTTTCGTGTGGCAATCAATGCCGTTGAATTAACGCCTGGCTGCCCGTTTGCGGGAAAAGTAAGATTAAAAGAACGAAGAAATGGACGCCCCCGAGCACCCTGCTACCTTCGCCGGGCTGGAGCGGCGAGAGGAGAGGGGCGCGGGGGGAGGTTTGGCCGCACAATACCCGGAATGTCTATAACAACGCTCCAGAAGCCGCGCTCCCGTTTCATCGCTTGCTTAATCTTCCGGCTGGCACGTAGTTACGTCAGTTTCTGTCACATACAAAGTGACCCGGTTATCGGCGATACTATCGGATGGCCGTTCATCGATCGCCGGGAATGAGTAATAACGCCGCCTCCGGCCGGCCTCGATCGATTCCGCGACGCTTCCCGTTTTAGTTCGACCCCGTGTACTGTTGGGAGATCGCTCGATGGTTGGGAAATGTCTGATCGGTTAGTGTTCGGCTTTTCTCAGGGCGTTTATGATATGAATTGTTTGAGATGGTTGGATGGTGGATGATTTAGATGTACAGTGATTTGCTAATTACTGTCGCTAGATGATTAAATGCTAGATCAATTCGACTCCGTGTACTGTTGGGAGATCGCTCGATGGTTAGGAACGTTGGCTAGGAAATGTTTATCGATTAGTGTTCAGTTTTTCTCATGGCGTTTTCTATACGAATTATTTGAGATGGTTGGATGGTGGATGATTTAGATATACAATGATTTGCTAATTACGCTGGATAATTAAATGCTGTGTGAAGAGTTTTGAGCTACTGAGTGTCGAAGGTTTGATGGTTTCGGGGTTGAGCTGTGAGTTGGAGCTGGAGAAACGCTTTGTGGACTTCAGATCTTGATGAGGGTTGAAAATTAAAGTGACATTAACTAGTCAAGTATTCGTTAAACATGGCTGTGCCGGGTATTATAAATCTTGCTTTAATTATTGCAGATTTTAACAGATGGAAATACGAACACGTGTATCTAATGGAAACGTTACATCTTCCATTTCTACCGTAACTGTAACACTTCCCTACATCTCTAACTCTACTCACATATTCCTAAACAACCATCCTCAAAAAAAGAAGCAAATCACACGAACAGTGATAGGGGTTCAACAAAAACTCCCCCAATCTTTCCACTTCCACCAATGAAAAGCACCGACTCGTCCGAAGGGATCGCGAGCCAATAAAAAGGCGGCCAGGCATTTTAAACCTGAAGGGGGGAAGAAAGAGCCACCCTTCCTTGAAAAGGGTTGCGCGCACATGCGCGCCCCGTATGCAAAACTCGTTGGGGTTAGTTCAATGGCCAATGACGCGTGTTTAAACTTCATAAAGAAGCCCGTCCCTCGAGCCAACCCTGGAATGAAGTTAGAATAGAACAGAGAGAACGAGAGAAGGGAGGAAACGCGAGGGTTGGATGGCTTCGCCGCGCCCTTATCGGGAGGGAGCAGGCAACAGGACTTAAAAAATGATCTATCGCTACCACCAATCACACCGCGGGTGGCGGCGAGTCCCTCTCTCTGATTGAGACGAGCCTCGAGCGCGCCTGGAAAACGATATACCCGTGGATCCGCGGGTGGAAAAGTGTTAGCCATAAAACATGGCGATATATCAAGAGGCAAAACACTCTGGGATCGATACTGTATTCTTTCTGCCGGCTGTACATGGATTTCCGCGTGTACAGGAATCATTGTCCTTCCCCGAATCGAATTTTCTTCATAAATTTAACCCTCTGCGCTCGAGATGCGACTCTCACCAATTGATTTTATACAATAAAACTATAAAATTTGATACTTAATATTAAACTTCGTACAATGCGTCAATTTGAGAAATATTCAAACAAAGTAGCTTTGTCGCTCAATGTAAGTGTGTCTCGAGTTAGCTCCACAAATCCTCTCTATCTCATCGGAAGTTAAAATATTTCTAATGAAAAACTTTCGAGTGCAAAGGGTCAATTCTTTCACGAATTCACGTTGAATATTTAACATTTCAAATGGAACTTTGCACTGCTACGTGAAATATTTAAACGGAACACCTATGTTGCTTAATTTATCTATGAATTATCGTTAAATTAGTTTCAAACTATCGCCTATATCTCGTCAGAAAGTGTTGAATATTTCCATTGAAAAACTTCCAAGTGCAAACGGTTAGCAATCATCCCGAAATTCGTATAATCCAAGAGCATTACCATAACGGGCGACGGAGAGGAGAATAAAACGCCACGACACCTCGGGACATCAGGTTCACGCGAGCCTATTCTCACTTCAGCGCGCGGTATCATCAGCGGCGGAAAAAACCGGCGATCCCTCTTCGAGTTTTTGCCGAAAAGCGTATTCCCTCGCGAAACGTGGATTTATAGGCGCGAGCTCGGTTAGGCGCGCCTGGGGCGACAGGACACGATAATTACGCGGCGTATCCTGCCTCCGCGTCTGCCCCCCGCCTCGCCCCCGGCCGCCGCGTTATCACGCGTTTCCGCGGTACGCGGGACTTTAAGTGCGCGAGGTACACGTCCGATACGCGTTAAAAGCGGCCACTAAAGATAAAGGAACCCGGCGGGATCCCCCGGCGTCCAGCGTTAGGCTCGAGAGCGCGTTCTATATCTTAACGAGTCTCGCAGGAAGACGCCCCACCGCGAAGATCCGCGCGGATAACGATAATCATTTTAAAACGCCTGGAATAATAGTAATCGTTACACGGTGTCGTGCTAATGATAATTTATCGCGGCCGGCCGCTCGCTCACTCGCGCCCGCGCGCGCGCGCGCGTGTTCGCCGCGAGCGAAAATTGCGGCACGCGATCTTCCGGTTACCGAAACCGCCCCCCGCCGACCGCAGATCGACGGACCGTGCTCGTGGCTCCTCGACAGGGGGTGCTTCATCCCTTCTCGACGATGGAACGATTCTGTGGTTTTGCATTTGTTCTGTGAATCCTGAGTTTCCTTGGGATTTTTTTTACGGCTGTTTGCTGAGGATTTTAACATAAATTATCGAGCAGTTCAATTGACTTTTTAACACTAGAACTATCGTACCAGTCAAAATGACTGGTTTCGATTTGTCTGTTTCGCAATTATTAATGACTGGCCTATGATTTTTCAACTCTGATCGATGCTACTTTGGCATTAATAATTTCTTAGAAAAAGAGAAAAATTCTAAGCATATGCCTATATTTCCTTTTAAGTGCAATAAATGATTGGAGGAATAATGTTTACTTTGAACTCGAATGAACTGAGTAATATATATATTTGTTGAATCATGTTGAAAATCTTCACCCCGAGTCTCGTTGTAGGACAAGGGGTTAAAAGTATTGAATATTTGAAATGATCTTGAAAATAAATAGTTCCATTTGAATACTGCAATGAATGTCTGAAGAAACTGAAAATAATCTATTGTTATAATTTTCATGGCGATCACATAGTAATCGTATTAAATGCTCGGTAGTTCTAGTGTTAAGGTTCCCCTATAAAAAATCCAAGAGTATAATTTATATATTTAATTTATTATATCTAGAAATATAGATTAATAATTTTCAATTTGAAAAATATCGAAATAAAATAGCTCTGCTCCTCAATGTACTGCAATTTCTCTTCGAGTTTCACAAAATATCGTCTTCGTTTCACCAGGAAATGTTAAAACATTTCCAACCAAAATCTCCGAGTGCAAATGATTAATATTAGATGTGAGACCCTAAAATTTCAGTACACTTAATTACGTGGTCACTGAGAGTCGAATATTTAATCATCGATACGTTCGAAGTAGAAAATTGAAACTAAGAAAACTAGCAAAACCAGTTGTAAAATTGTGAACCGAATGCTGTTAATTAAAATTCCTTCGTGTGATACGATGGAAATATCGTGTCACGATGGAAAGTATACTTGCTCATTCGATTGTCCAAGGGACAAACGCATCGGCGAGTATATCGGTCGGCCATAAATTTCGTTAGAGCCGCAGAGGGTGGTCGAGATTCGAGAAAATCTTTAAGCAAACATTTCCCTCGACAAGAGAAACGCGTCGTCGACCGGACGCGAGCCGTCTAACGAACCCGGCCGTCCCTTTCTTTCTCCCGCAGCATTCATCGTAAACGGATTTGGCTTCATTAACCACCCGTCGGCTCACCCCCGCGTGCCGTCCTCGCTATTTTCCCCGACACGGCCGTGGCTTTCTCTGGCATGGTAACTATGGCAACAATGGCAAAGGCAATCAAGCGCCGCATGGAATTAACGCCGCTCTCGGACGCCGGATACTCGGCCCAGGAAAATAACGGACGTATTCTTACCCCTAAGAAGCGGCCTCGCCGGAGGAATTGTTTCTTGGGGTGGATTCGCTGGCGTCTGGAAACTATGAATAGAATAATGCAAATTATTGTAGACGTGTGGTTTAATATTGATGTAAACCTCATGGATGTGCGTGCATATGTATGGGTGTAGCGTGCGTGTATGCGTTGTTTTGAATAAACGCGAAAAAAAAGGAGTTGTGTTGACAACGAAAAATATATATAAATTGTCATCGTTTAAATAAACGTCTATATCATTCATCTTTGAAGCTGTATAAATCCATTCGTGCAATGTACTGGAGAAAATGTAGAGAATAATTGAAAATGTAATTTTAGTTAAGTGGGAAATTTGAACGAAGACGTAAGGGAATTTTTATTTTTTTGAGAAAGATGATTTAAGATACTTTGTTAGGTTGTAATTGATTATAGAGAGTATTTTGTATATTATTGACTAATAGGTAGCAGTAATGATGAATATAGAGATTATTTTAGCGATGATAGTTGCAAAGGGGATGTTTTATGTAAGATATAGAAAATATTTGAGAAATTATGGCGTTGAATTGTGTAAGAAGGGTTTACGAGGACTGTGAAGTGATTTTATCGCCATCTTGGCGGGAGATGGCAGGCTTCATCTTTGAAATGGAGTTTTTAACATTCGGAAGGGTGAAATTCACCCTTCGAAGGGGTTCTCGGTGCTCATGCGCGGACGTATGCAAAGTGAGAGGGTTCGCGCAGCCAATGGTGAGCCTTTAAAGCACAATACCCCCTTGAAGCCTCCCATCGCAACGCACCCCATTCTTCATATTTCTTATAGAACTTCAACACTTCAAGAATAACGGCTGGAGAAACGATCAATAACAATAAAGAGCACGCCATATTATCTAAAAAATACAGAACTGTTCAAATCAGAAACGACGATAAACGTCGTCCCAATAACATCTGCTTCCCATACGCAAAATGAATACTCTCAATCAAAGAACACAATAAAACAATAATTTAATTAAAATATTCGCTCGAATCAAATATTGTCTACTTTCCTCATCATCCACATAAATATTCCATACTCAAGTTAATTCTCGAACAGCTTCGTTTACCGAATGTTCGCAATTAAATCGAGCAATTAACAATCCACCGTTGCACAAGGTGAAAGATACACATGCAATCTCATTAAATCTGACCACTGAACTCTCGCGGCTGAGCCATTCATGAAATAAGATTTTGCGAGCATGCATCATCTTTTTATTCATTCCCGGAAACGCATGGGCCTGAATTCGGATTGCTCCCCAGCGCGCCGGCTAGTCGGCGGCGTCACGGTCAGCACAGATCCGCCGCGCTAGGCCCGTCGAAGATAAGGGGAACGGCAGAGATAAAATTACCGTCGGCCTGGTTTCCTTGGGAGGCGAGCGGCCGCCTCCTCCTCGATGAACACGTCGTTTCACCCGCGATTTTTCGCAGCAATTTTACACGGCCGCGAAGTCGTAATTGATGCTCGTAGGCGGACGCGAGTGAACGCGCGCGCGTGAGCGCCTACGTGCATGGATATTAAATGAAATCGCGCGATTTCGTAATGAACGACCGCCCGAACTGACGCGCGGTTCGACACACACGCGCGCACACATACACATTCATATGTACGTAGAAACACTCGCACGAGCAAAGATAGACGGCTCGCCGGCGTGGTAGACAGGTATCTCTAGAGCAGCGCGTGCTGCTTTTCCGCGCCACGATTTTCGTTTCCGCTTTACGGGACGCGCGCGTTGCCGTTCTTTTTCGAGCGTGGAATATGGCATTGTCGTAACTCATCGATGCACCGGTTGTTAAGACGCGTTAACTACTCCCGGCTTCGCCGTTGGAGAAAAAAAACTGGGCGGTTACGTGTCTCTAGTGTTTACTGGTAGGCTGTGGTCGAAAGGAATATTGGGAGGAGGGATTTTTAGAAAGTTTTTTGGTACGATTGAGTGGCAGTTTTGTTGCTCAGTGATTGAATGTTCCGTTGTTTATCGGTATATGGTTCGATATGAACCGAGGTAATC
Organism: Nomia melanderi; assembly: GCF_051020985.1. NCBI lineage: Eukaryota > Metazoa > Arthropoda > Insecta > Hymenoptera > Halictidae > Nomia > Nomia melanderi. Next base: position 13,189,663 of record NC_135007.1, read on the forward strand.
GATATTTGGGTTTTCTGGGGGACTTCATACAGGTTCGAAAATTATTGAAATTGAGCGCTTTCTTTGTAATATTGAATTAATCATACAATGAATGTTCGTAGTTCCTGTTTTTTCTAATATTAGTAAGTATATATATTATATATTTAACATTGATAAACGAAAAATAGCAATGTGGAATTGATTACCTCCAAAACATCAGTCTACCGTTCGCTAAAAGCTGACAGGCAGCTCTAAAAGCATCTCCATTCAACTGAATTTTCAAAAATTAGCACCACTACACATCGTCCAATCTTTTTACCAACGAGTATATGAATACTATCAGCCTCGCACAGTGTGCAGAGAAAGTGTCCTACCCGAGGCATCCCCGACGATCGTTGATAACGACGTTCAAGGTGTGAGAGGACAGCGCGGCGGGTCTCGCCGAGGGAAAAGTTCGTCGGTCAGCCGCGAGATTTCCTCGTTCGCGTCGACTTCCTTCCTTCCCCTTTCACCCCGGCATCTTCCCTTTCGTTCCCGCCACCTTTTCCGACCGCCACGATCGCTGCCAGTACATATCCGCGGCGTACACGTACGTTCCGGCCGAGTTTACGGATAGATACATTTCGAGGCGACGCGTCTGGCAGCGAAGTTGCCCGGGAATTGCGGGAAAGGCGACGATGGCCGCGCTGTTGCTTGCCAGCAACTTGTTCCCCGTGCTCTCTTTCCCCTTTTTTTCCGGGAAACCGAAAAGACGCCGGCACTGTCATACGTGTAAAGCGAGCATGTTCTATTAACGCGCACGTGTGCGCTCCCACCTAGGCTCGCGACTCCGCCGCGTTTTTCCCGTCCACCGCTCGGACGTCCCCTTTGACGTCTTAACTAGCTAGTTAGTTTTGACGAGTATACTCGTCACGAACTAATAGCAAGACTCTGTTATGACAAGTATACTCATTACGAAGAAACGACGGGATTCTCCGTCGTAACGAGTATACTTGTCACCGTTTACTTCTTGCGACATTTTAGTCACTCCCTTTTCAGGTCGCTCTGTAAATTAACCGATTAACACTGTTTCCCGCAGCGTCCAAGGTATTTTCAACTATTAAGGCTCCTTTATTGCGCATAAAACGTCGCGGGGAAATTTTACGCGCGTTCATTGGAGCGACGAGCGCACCGCCGACGGCGTCCGCCGATTCGCGGGAACGTAATTGTTTCGCTAAACAGAGTGTTTTGTTCAAATTCACTAACAAAGTAATCGTATAATACTCGTTATCATTTGTATTTTCGATCGATATCTGCGGTTACCGATGCCTGCCGGCCGAGAGACGCCAATTAGCGTTCGCTGTTCGCAATGCGTTCAGACCGAGGCGCGCGAATATTTTCATTTTAATGGTTTATTATCTCGCTAGGTGTGGTGGGAATCTCGGGAATTTTCGTTTAGCTCGGCGAGCGATTGAAAAATAATATGGAGGCTTATTAATTCGCCACGGGCTTCTCGTTTCAGCGATCAATCCCATTTTTCTCTGTGATCGCGGTCACGCTCGCGCGACTCTCCCGCTTCTCTCTCTCCCCCTCTTCTCTCGTCTCGAGCCCCTCGCCGGGGATCTCCCTTTTTCTCTCCCGTTGTTTTCTTATTTTAATTTCCTCGCGCACGATGAACACATCATCGTCGCGAACTTTATCAAACCGTCCAGGGGAACGGCATTAATTATCGTTCCACGTACCGGTCCGATTAGACGGGCGAATCTAAATCACACGATCCCGCCGGCTATAATTACGAACGGCGGAGAGAATTTTTCCGTGCGCGTGCTCTCTTTTCATTTCCCGCGAGCCGTTTGCCCGGCGATCGACGATAAGCCGGTCGAATCAACCCCGGTGGAGTGCCTTTTCTGAATGGAACCGCAACTTTCCGTCGAAAAACCCGACGCCGACGAATATATATCGTTTCCTTTGCACCTGCTGGTGTTGATGGAAAATTTGTAAGCTGCTTTATGCCGGGAGGAAATACGGATCTTTGCATACATCAGTATAATGGCCGTAGGAAATGTAAAAACGTCGAGATACTTTGTTACTTAATTGAGGAAATGAAATCGTGAACCATTTCGTTAGATGGATCAGGCTATTGTGCGGGCAGATATCGCGATTCGATGATATTGTGATATGATAATCACATGATAATGGATTATACGATACGTATAGTTCTCTCCTCGTTAAATGTTTATTATAAATACTTCTTATTCAATTTTCTTTACTTTATATCGATGGGAATATTAATTATAGCTTTGGAATGTAGGTTTTCGCTGGGATTTTTCGGAAATCGTTAACACTGGAACTACCGAGTATTTAATACGATTAATATGCAATCCCCATAAAAATTCTAACAATAAATTTTCAGTTTCTTCGGACATTCATTATAGTACTGAAACTATTTATTTTCAAAATCAGTTCGAATATTCAATGCTTCGAAGATGTCAATAATTGCTAAACAAGAAAATCATCATTTTGACTGGTAGTTCTAGTGTTAACAATAGGTTCACGAGCATTTATTGTACACTTCATTCTATTATTTCTAAAACAATTGATGCTCGTTTATTTATGCGTGATCGCATCAATCAAAATCGGCGTAAATATTTACAAAATAATATTTCTAAAATCCAATGTACTTGAATTTGACGCGTTCCTAGTGTTAATAACGTCGGTCGAATCCGTCAGACGTTTCAATCCCGACGGACACTGTCCTAGCGACGGGTTCCGCGTGTGCGTGGACGTCTTACGCGCCGGTCATATGAAAATTCATCTGTTAAATAGTATCGCGGACGTCCATTAAGCGAGACTTTTATACGGAACGCGCGCTTCGGGGCCCTCCTTTGGTTTACTAATTAAGGCAGTAGCCTCGTCGGGTGCTAATGAGTAGGCGCAGCCATAACTTTGCGTCGGCAATTACCGCTGCTTTATTACGCTTAACGTCAACGTTATCGTTGCGCGAAGATCTCGCTCGCACCGGCCTCGGGAAATCATTCTAATTGTTTCTCCCAGTGTGTGTCCTCTCGCGACAGTTTCACCGAAAAGCGAAACCACTATTTCCCTTTTCTTCTATCGCGAAACCTGTGCATCGGCTGTACACGGTCACGTGAATTCTAATTTACGAGCAGCGTTGCAACCTTGCTTTTCATCCCTTATGAAGTTTCAGTCAATATAGATAAATTAGGAAATGTAATTGTTTTATGTCGACAGTAGAATTGAAGGTTCGATCACGAATTCTTTGTTGTGATCTTTGGGAATACCCTGTATACTGAAGTCAACCTATTCGTAACAGATGTGATAATATTAACCCTTTGCACCTGATGCGCAGCAAACTTATAAAATTTTCAATTCAATGTTAAACGTTGTGTAATGTAATACATTAAATGTCGAAGTAAAATAGTTCTGTCTCTTAATTTATAGAAGATAATCGATTGTGTTAGTTGTGAAAAATATCGTTAATATTTAGTTAGAAAGTAATGAATGTTTTGAATGAAAATATTGTCGAGTGCAAAGGGTTGAACAACACGTGTAAATATAATTTACAGAAGACATCAAGTGTCTTCGTAAATATATGATGTTGATACAAAACACGTTAATTCTTTGCATCCATGAATTTTTCACCAGAAGCATCCTCCAATATTCACGACGTCTCTAAAACGAATTAAAAACCCTATAGAAATCAAGAAACAAAACCATTTCATTCGAATATTCCACATTAACACTATTTCTACCGAAAGTGTCAGAGGACTCGACATTCTATTTTAATGCAACCTCTACCTGTTTTAACCCTTTGAACTCTGTAGGCTCCAATACTGCACCAGTTAGAATATTAAATATTTCAATGAATCTTAAAACTACCCTAAAATTATTAGATTTTCCACACATCCAAATTTTGTACTAAAAAAGGAAATAAAAGATCGAAGAAATCTTATAGCATTTCTCATTTTCGCTCGGAATACCATAAAAATTAGTTGCAGTTGCTGATAGATTACAAAACAACCTGAAGGGTTAACAATTTTTTCTATATTTGTTTGTATCACAATTGTACCATTTAAAGGTAACATTCCAACGACTCCCAAATATTCTTAAATAAATAGAGCGTCATATCAAGCTGTAATTAACCCTCTATGGGCCGAATTTTTGTTCATTATTGTAACAAAATCTATGCAGTACAAAATTAATAAATATCCACATATGAATACGAATTACCAACGTACTCAATAGTTTCAATAATTTCATCAAACGAGTATATTTGGTAACTTTCAAGTTACAATGACGTTAAACTTTCACGCCTGAGCGCATAAAACTTAAAGTTAACCGATTTCTTAATTTTATTCGCCACTTTGAGTGCAAAATGAAATAAACCAGCAAGATTCCAATATACTGACATGCGACTTCAAAGTTACACGAGCCTACAGAGGGTTAAATAAACTAACGTCGACGTGAACCTCAAAGCGAGAAACCAAGAGCACGAACCGCAAAGGGTTAAACATCGAACTTCCTAATTCCACCGTATAGAATCAACTGACAACCGACGGTCACCTCTCGAAGGGTTGAGCAAAGTTCGAGCGAGCCGAAGAGAATCGTCCGGCGGCGGAATTACGATGAAAGGAAAAGGACACTCGTAATTCATCGCTGTTCCGCCGGAGAACGTTTTTAGGTCGCGTAGTAAGCAGGAGGGGGTGTCTGGATGCTGCCGCATCGATCCGATACATCACGGGGGCATTTACATCCCCGCCGAGCCCCTTCTTTCTGTTTCCTTTCCCTCTCGCCAGTCGTTTCCCCGATCTTCCGTCTTCCTCCCGCGGCTGGGCCCAGCCAGCCTCGAGGGTAGTTTTCTCCCGTGCGGACGCTTATGCCGCCACTTTCCTGGGGGCGCTTGCGCAGCCGCCCCTACCCCGCCAGCCGGCGTATAAACCCACCCTCCGCAATTTTCAGCCCTCGCTCGAACCCCTCGCCTCCCTTTCTCTTCGTTTCTCCTTCGCTTCCGTCTTCTCCCTTCGCCGCCGCCCCCGTCGGGGATGCAACGGCCATTGTCCACGCGTCAAATCTCGACTAGTCGGACTTCCAAGATTCTTCTCCCTTCTCGTTGTTTTCTTAAACGGAGATGCACCGAGGGATCAGCGCCAGCAGCGAAGGAGCCTTCCGACGAATGCGAATCGGGAATGATCACTGCTCCATGGATTTGTAGGCTTCGTTCGCTTCGGAAGTGGACGTTCGTTGATCTGATGGGATTCGGTGGGGTTGTTTTAGTTTGGAGTTGTGTAGATGTGTCGCTTGAGTTGATGGGAGATAGAAGGGTGTCTTAATTTCCGCAGTGAGCTTTGTTTCAACCGAATGCTAACGATTTCATCGTGCCATCTCTTCGTCGATACCAAAGAATTCCTTCGACGAGACTAAAGACGATACACCAGTCGGGAACTTACAAATCTTCCAAGAACACTCGAACTATTAACCCTTTCACTCGGGAGTTTCTCACTAGAGATATTTAACGTTTTTCGACAAGACGAAGACGATATTCTTTGAGACCAACTCAAAGGGAAATCACGCGTGCATTGAGGACCAAAGCTATTTTGTTCCAATATTTCGTGTATCCGGTCATTGTACAAAGTTAAACATTACATATCAGATTTTATAGTTTTACTGTGTCAAATCGAGGTGACTGAGAGTCAAAGGGTTAACCCCTCACCTACAATATCGTGTCAGACTCGACGAAGATTCCAAACTGAATTCGAAAGATCTAAGTGTTACATCTTTTAAATGAAATATTACTTTTCTGTTATTAATCATTAGCACTAGGTTTACGTTTATTGTACACTTCATTCTATTATTCCTAAAAGAATTGATGCTCGTTTATTTAGATTGTGGAAACTGGAGATTTGATAGTAGGTAATTCGGGTAGTCAGTGTGATCGCATCAATCAAAATCGGCGTAAACATTTACCTTTGAAAACACATACATAGACTAAGCGTGAAAATTGTCTAATAAATTATTCACGATAGAGCATCATCGATCATTAAGAGATCGTAGAACAAGAAGTTAAAAATTGATCTCATCACCAGCAATTACACGCAGTTACAATCACAATGTAACCTCCACGCACGATAGCCCCAAGTTTCTTACCACACCAACAAACCGAACGAAGTTTCTCATAAATATCTGAAATTCCAGCAAAAGTCGAACCCTCGACTAAACACAGACACGTTCATGCGGGGCAACATCCTGTCCGCGGAGCTCAACGGAGGAACGGACGCGTGCGAGAGCCGTTCATAGGTAGAATCACGGTGTAATTTATGAACTCGAAGGAGCTCCCGAGTTTCCCAGCAATTCCAGTGTCAGAGGAGCAGAACGAATTTCACGGGTGTGCGGTCGGCTCGGACGGTTTCCTTTCGACGCTGACACGGCAGACGCGTTGTTGTAAGTATGTAAACCCGTCCGGCCGTCGATTCGTTTCTCCCGCGCTCGCGGATTTGCAATTCCCCCGAGATCGCGCGGCCGTAATAAATAAATAAATAAATAAGCAATGACGGCACGCACCACATACCTCACGCGAACGGCGAATTCGAGCGGGAGAGCAGACCTAGGAGCCGCTTTTGCTCATCAAGCGGCCACGCGCGCGCGCGCGCGGAAGAAGATCAAACAGACCGGGAGTTTTTCATTCTGATTACTCCGCGGCGGGCAATTACCAGATAACATCGGGCCACGGGTACTTTCGTACGTAACGTTCGAACGAGACCGCGGATTCCGAGGGAAAGATGTCGTCTGCGGCGCAATACCTCCGCCATATTTGAATTCCTCTTGCTCGGCCGTCGCTGCGATGAATACTGCCGGTCGGAGCGTGTGCTTTTTATTCGGCAAGAATTCAGCCGTTTCAGGGTAATTGAAATTAAATCGTTTGCGCCGAGCTAACGATGATATTCGACGAACTGTCGTTTCCTGTAATTTCTTTATGCGCTTAGACGCGAGTACAAGATGGCTGTTTTGTGTCGTTTGACCTGTTGCCATAGTTTCGCAACCAGGCTCGGCGAAGTGGGCTATCGCTAATTTGTAAACGCGAAGAAACGCTTCGGTCGTAGTGGACATTAACGGATTGCGTACCGGTGACGAGATTTCTTGTTTTTATGTACAGACACTTAGCTATGCAACTTTGATAATTACCATAGCATTGGAGAAAATAGAAAGTTTAATTCGAATTGATTGTCTATTTAAAATATATTACATAACGATATATCTGAGTTTTTCTGTGTATAGCGATATAAGTTGACCTCAGTGAAAATTGTCGTCACAATTCAGTTTTGTGAAAATTAGCCGGTACGCAATTTGTTAACTTTAGTGAAATATTGAAAATAAGATAGTCTTTTGTTTCGAGCAATATGCAATAAGGGTAATTGAAGTTCGTGAAATTAAATCTTGCTAATCTGCAATATTAAAGGCAGCACTCGAAAGGTAATTCACAATCGTTTGATTTGATATAGATTTAGGAAATTTAATATTCAATATTATATTGCATATAGTGAAATTATTCGCGAAATATTAAAATAAAATCGTTATATCCATTGATTCGTGTATTATTTTCAGTCAACAGAGTCAACGACTACATCGATACTTCATTAGAAAATGATGAATATACATAGCGAAAAATACTCGAGTGCGAAGGGTGGAACTTGATTATTTTATTATATCAAATCAAGTGGTCACTGAGATACATTCCGAGTGCAAAAGGTTAACCCTTTTCATGTTAGATACATTCGTCATGTTCCAATGAAATTTTAATGGAAAGATCAAAACAAAACAAAGGATTACATGTTTATGTGAAATAAAGAATTCATCGCTGAAAGAATATATCATGTTCAGCTTCACGATGACGTGTATACTCATCAAACACAGTTAACCCTTTGACAAAGATTCTCTGAAATATACAGGACACTGGACATATGAAACTAAATTATACATCGATTGCTTAGATAATTAGAAAAGGAAAACTACGCACTGACCTCCTGTTTTAGTAATTAAATCATTCGTTTGCGACGCGTTGCAAATATGAACACCTGATAAAACATCGACATTCGTCGCAAAGCGTTGACTCGTTAAAGTCAAGCAACAAAGTGCAAAGTCGGCCTTCGGAGAGGCAAGTGTAATCTTGTAGGTAGACGAATTATCGAAGGCCACGCCCACCAGGACGATTCTTTAACAAAGCTGGCATCGAGAAGCAGAAAGAAGTCCGGCCACGGTCCTGGAAGATGACGAAGGGTATCGTCGGCCGCGAGGGGCGGCGCGGGGGCCAGGTTCTTTGTCTCGAGGGTTCGGATTCTGGAGATAGAGGCTAATTCCCAGCTTCCACCCCTCGAGGAATGCCGAGCGTCCCTCTCGTCCACCTTTCCGTGTCCACCCGACCTCTTCCCTTCGCTTTGCTGGCTACTTTGATGTTCCTAATTTGATTGAAGGAATCCGCCGGTACGGATCCTAACTTCGTCTTTATTGATTGCTGTTTTGTTCGCCGCCGACCGGACAGAATCCGATAGATCCGATGTAACTGCGCGGGATCGTTGTCTCTCGGTGGCTTTTGTCGCGGGATCGCTGCCTTTCGAAATCACGGCGACCAGCGCGCGCCATTGTCGCAGCGGCCGGCGAGGCGGGGAAGACCCGCGCGAAAGTTGAAGGTTCGACCATTTACGAAGATTCTTCGAAACATACAAAACCTAAAGAAGCTAAATTATATATAGATTGATTAATTAATAGAAGGAAAGCAAACTACGTACTAAAATTACTCAACGACTCAGTTCACATTAATTGAAAATACTATCGGTAATACCATCTTCTCAAGAATAACGAATTATCGTTTACCAATAAATTTAACAACACTCCGTGTTCCCTTAGAATCTCCACGTCACCATCCAGGTTAGGATAATCTGAGAGATAGAGATAAGTTTCTTACTTTGAGGGTCACGTCGACGTTGGTTCATTCAATTACAGCTTAATATGGCGCTCTATTTATTTATTCAAGAATATTTAGGAGTCGTTGCGATGTTACCTTTAAATGGTACAATTGCGATTACAAAAACTGCAACTAATTTTTATGGTATTCCTAACGAAAATGAGAGATGCTATAAGATTTCTTCGATCTTTTATTTCCCTTCTTAGTACAAAATTTGGATGTGTGGAAAATTTAATAGTTTTAGGGTAGTTTCTTTGAGATTCATTGAAATATTTAATATTCTAACTGGTGCAATATTGGAGCCTACAGAGTTCAAAGGGTTAAAATTTCTATTCCTAGTTGGAATGGTATTGAATTTATGGTTCTACAGTCTATTCTTTGCAGGTTGATTGGGATAATATCAAGTTAACTTCCAAACTGCAGTATTTGAAATTTGGTTACGATAATGCAAACGTAACGGTTCTGAATATTCATCTTTGCAATTTGAATAGAACAATATTTAGATTCAAGTTCCCAATCTTCAAACTTTACAACTCGATTAGAACAGTATCGAATCTAATATTCACAAATTTTCAACCTTCCAATCTTCCCAGAGAAACATCAAATTTATAGAATAATTTCCCAGTTTCCTCAGTTTCCTCAGTCTCAGTCCCCTCTCGAAGGTAGCTCCATATATTCAAATCTACCAGAGTCCTATCCAACGATTAGAACGATCCCCCGCAATTTCGCCCCTGAAGGGGATCAATTTTCTAGAGGATTATCACCGGCGGAATCATCGGGACACTCGAAAGTGCAAGATCCTGGCCGTGAAAGGGATCGAATCCACGGAATTTCCGGCGGTCTAGACCCGCGGAGGGTGAAGGGAACGAGCGGCCAATTAACAAATCGCGTTTCCGATCGAATTTAATTAGCCGGCCCGGCATCGGGAGTCACCGGGACGAAAAGAAAGTATCGGTGGCCCGCAGGATCTCCTAATTTCCTTTCCTTTTTTCGCCGTTCCGCTCGCTCGTTTCTCGCGGAGCGGGGCGAGGGCAAAAAAAAGAAGAAGGAAAGAGAGGGAGAGAGAGGGAAACTTTATCAGGAAACTCGATAAAGGGGGTCCGCGAATTTTCTGCGAAACCGGAGAGATTCTGACTGGGCTGCGGTCGTATCTTATCGCGAGGCAGACGTCCACGCCAGAATCCCGGCTCCGGGTTTCATATAGGTACGTACCTGTATTATATCTGCGTCGTTCACATATCTGGATAGACCGCATCATATTCCGCCCTCTATTCCCCTGTCCCGATACCTACAGGCTGATCCAAAAGTCGTGTCCGAGGAATTTACGACCGCGACCGATGCGGAGGAATTTATCTTAACTGCTTCATCGTGTGATCGATCGTGAGACCTCTTCTATGTTGTTATAAGTTAGTGTGCCATCTTGGGATACCTCCTAAAAATGAAAACAGTTGTGTTAAATAATAAATTGCGTGGAATCGTTTGCTTTCGGGTTGAACATTGAAATAGGGGTTGAAATAGGAAATACGAAAATTGTGTGAAATTGGGTTTTATTTAATTTCTTTATAGTTTGTGATTTTAAGGGATTAAATGTATTATATTTGGTGATCTTGCGAATATTTACATTTATTAATTTTTGTTATTTATCTAGGTGGTTTCTAAAATTTTGTTTCGTGGAATGATAAGTGATCGAAATGGCTATTGGAGATTTTTTTTTGAATAAAAATAGTTTCGAAAATTGTGTGAAGTCCTTGGGTTTTATTTAATTTCTTTATACTTTGTGATTTTAAGGGATTAAATGTTCTATTCGGTGATCTTGTGAATATTTACGTTGATTTATTAATTTTTGTTATTTATCTAGGTAGTTTCTAAAATTTTGTTTCGTGGAATGATAAGTGATCGAAATGGCTGTTGGGGTTTGTTTGAATAAAAATAGTTTCTATGTTTGGTTCGAACGGTGACGTCGCTTTTGGATCAGCGTGTACATCCCACGCGTACCTAGTATACGTGTATCAATATTATATCTCGCGAAATATCGAATGGACGTCGCATTTCTCTATTATTTCGCGACGGATACGTCGCAACCAACGACGTTTCCCGAGCTCCACTGTTTTGTATAGACGCTCCTCGCATCTGCTCTTTATTTGCTCTTCGGCCTCTCGATGGATCGATTCTCGGAGATTTCGCCGGGCTCCGGTAACCCCGCTCGTTCATCCCCCACGATGGTTTAAAGAATTCCCTAAATCGCGCCGTTTGAGAGCTCCCCGAGCATTCACCTCGTCTCTCCATTAATTCCTCCGTATACAATATTCAACGCTACCTAAACTCAAACTCTGCCTCTTTGAACATCGAATTCTTTCTTTCGACTAAAAATATTCATACTATATCGCTACAGATTTCTTTCAATTTACAAAACTTTCCTCTTCCAACAGACAAACTGACAAATGAAGACTATTCATATAAAGGGTAGTAAATAACAAATCTTCAACATTATATATCAGAATATCTTTCAATATCAGTACTATGCATGACTATTATTACCATCTTCTATTATTCACAATCATTTATAAAATCCAAATTTCAAAACTTTCCTCTTCCAACAGACAAACTGACAAATGAAGACAATTCATATAAAGGGTTGTAAATAACAAATCTTCAACATTATATATCAGAATATCTTTCAATATCAGTACTACGCATGACTATTATTACCATCTTCTATTATTCACAATCATTTACAAAATCCAAATTTTACTTAACCCTTTGCACTCGAGAAGACTCTCAGTCATCACGTGATTCGATACAACAAAACTATGAAGTTGAATATTTAGTATTTCAAATTAAAGTTCGCATTGCTACAGGGAATATTTAAATGAAATAGCTTCGTCGCTTAATCTATCTATGAATTATCGTTAAATTAGTTTCAAATATAACCTACATCTCGTCAGAAATGTTGAATACTTCCATTGAGAAACTTTCGAGTGCAAAGGGTCAATTCATACAGAATCCGAACAATATCTCAATTTTCTCACTTACAGCGTTTCCCACGAGTTTCTGAATATTCATAACACGTAGAATCCATTTTTCCATGGAACGACACCCTTATTCCACCCGCGGAACGAAAAATGTTTATTAACCCATTCACCGGGGGTAAATATCGACCGGATCGAAATCGGATTACAGAAGCGGGAGCGAAAATCCTGGCGAGGCCGCGGCGAAACAGCGATTAGGTGGGCCACGGGGGGATGCCGGGGGGTCGCCGGAGTGACAGGACGAAGGAAGGGTGAGTTTCTCGCTGGATGGACGGCTTTTCTTGCGGCGAGTACTCGCCGCGACACAAATAGCGTATGATTGAGTGAGCGCCGCGAGGGATTTCCAGACGTGGAAACGGAATATCGCGGCGAGGGAGAAGAATGGCGGAGAGAAACGCCGACGTTTAGTCGCCGGCAAGGGTGGGGACGCCCCGTAGCGCCTCGCGGGACCGCAACAACCCCCGAAATCGACGGAGTTCGTCCTCCCCCGGCCGGCGTTCCTCCAGATTTGCGTTGTTCGCGACGACGACATTCTTGGATCTCGTCGGAAAACTTCTCCGGACAGAGCTGATACAAATTTCCTTTTCGGGGGTGCTCTTCGGAACTCGAAAAAGCATTACGCAGTCCTTCAGGAAGCTACGCTGATAAATTCGTGATTTTCCTTGATCACGGAAGGAAACGTTTCCTAAGGCACTCAAACTTTCGTAGATTTGTAAGTTGAACTTTATACGAGTCTATTAAACCGATACCAGAGGAATGGAAATTACTTCCAATTTACTTCTTACACGCTCCGAGTGTACTAATAATTGAATTAATTACACAGATCTACATGCGTAGAAAGATCTTTATCATACTGATTCACGGGAATTAGTACGAAATCAGAGATAAATTCTCCATTCGGGATCCCGGATAATCGTAAACGCTGTAAATGAGTTAGATCCGCGGTCTGCTTATGAACTTAAATGAAATGTAATTCATGCGATGTTCTTCCTTTAACAAACGTACGAATCAGAATAGAAAATCAAGAGGAAATCAGAAGGAAATCTAAGAGTCTAAAGGGAATCTAAAGGAACTTCGAGGCGTTGAGGGTTGAAAGGATCAACCCCTGGAAACGGTTCGTCACGAGGCCCGCTCGTTCCAAGGGAAGAAACATAATTTTAAGTAAATGTTACCCCGGGGAATTCATGCGTTCGGTACATTGTCTCGGGCAATTCGGTTTTTGTCCCGGTCCGGGGTAAACGAAATCATCGGTAGTCGATGGGAACGGGGGGAGTTGCGGGTGGGGTCGATCAGCTAGACGTAACCTCTGATCTCGGGGTCTTTCCGTCTTCGTCGCACGGCTCGACAGGAAAACTGGCGTTGGGGGGTGGGAGGTGGCGGTCTGAGTGGTCCCGGTTTATCCGACTGGCGTTTCCGGCGACGTATCGCGGTCCTATCGTATCGATATGACGGCCCTGAGGGTCGCCCCGAAGTAAAATCATTAGTAATGCGATTGTGCCGCCCCTACGGCCACCATTTCCACCGTCCCCCGGACAAACGTTCCGCCGAGTGTATATATCTGCGGGTCTTTGCAAAATTCCCGGGGTTCGATCGATGTTGATAAATCGAACACTCGATTCCTTTGATCCCGGCTCTTAAGGGTTGGCCACGTTGCTAGGGTAAATCGAGTTTAATTGATGTTTCGGGGGGAACGTTTGTACGCGGCAATGAGATTTCGGTGTCGTTCGTATGGAATGATTATTTGGAACGTTGGGATGTTAGAATGTTAGGATGCTAAGGTGGGTGTAACTAAAATGTTGAGGTATTGGGTTGCTGTGGTGTTGGAATTTTGGATATTTGGGTATTGGGGTGTTTGGGTATTGCTATATTGGGATTTCGAGATGTTAGAGTATTATAATATTGAAATTTTGAGATGTTTCACTATTGCAATATTAGAATTTAGGGATGTTTTACTATTACAATATTGAAATTTTGGGATATTTAGATACTGGAATATTCCACTATTGCAATATTAGAATTTCGAGATGTTTTACTATTACAATATTGAAATTTTGGGATATTTCACTATTGCAATATTAGGATTTCGAGATGTTTTACTATTACAATATTGAAATTTTGGGATATTTCACTATTGCAATATTAGGATTTCGAGATGATAGACTATTACAATATTTAAATTTTGGGATATTTGAATATTGCAATATTAGGATTTCGAGATATTAGACTATTACAATATTGAAATTTTGGGATATTTCACTATTGCAATATAAGAATTTCGAGACGTTTTACCATTACAATATTGAAATTTTAGAATATTTAGCTATTGAGATATTTCACTATTGTAATATTAGAATTTCGAGATGTTTTATTACTACAATATTGAAATTTTAGAATATTTAGATATTGAGATATTTCAATACTACAATATTAAAATCTCAAGATGTTAGAATCATAGCATATTCCAATATCAAAACATCACAATATCACAGCATTACATCACGCTAAAATATTCTAAACAGATTTCCAAAAATGAATCAGAAACTCCAAACTCCATTTCCCAACATCCAACCAACGATTTCTCTCGAAGCGCATGTAAATCTCTCTGGGAAACCATCACGAAACATTGTGCAACTTCTGTAAACACGATCAAGAAATCCTCCCGGCCGCCCTGTCTTTACGAATCCCCCGAGTTCCGTGACGGTGTGCACACGGAGAGAGCCACCTGTGTACATCGGCAACGTGCCCATTACCAGCATTCGAACGGTATTAATCTGGCCGGGCTAATTGCATGTCGATTACAGTGATCGTAACGAGCGCCGATAAATACACCACCGGCCGAAGTGAAAAGTTCCCGTTCCGCGGCGAACTTCCCGTGAACGCCCGGCTCCCCGGGAGTTTTACGAGCCGAAAAACTGTTGCTACAAGGCGTTCCATAGACTTCCGCCAGGCCCGTCGCGGTTTTATGGCAACGAGCCGGCCAATCTCGGGGCGTTATCGAACGGTAATTACACACGATTCGCCTCTCGCGAAACGCGGTTCGTTTCAGCAATTTGCAAAGTGATAATTAGTACAGCGCATCGAACACCTCTTTGTAATCTTTCATCGATGCTGCTGCGATCCCCGAGACCGAAATAGAAGGTTGCAACGGAAAACACACAACTCTTTAGAGGTGTTTCGTTAATCTCGTTGCAACACCAGCTTTACCCCCCCGACACAAAGCAGAATAGTAGGCGTGACTCGGTTCTGCGATATTGCTCGAGTAACAATGAATAACGTAGACTTTTCTGTTCACTTCTATACAAACCTCATCGAGCCTCCGGGACGCTTAACAATTAAAAATTTGAGTTATACTGATTACCTGCGTATAGTTGCGAATTTCGATTTGTAGTTCTGAATTCGAGTTGCCGATATTAACCCTTCGATATGATACAGGATTATAAAGATTAATATCTAATATTAAACACTGGAAAATAGTTTCGTTTTTTCATTCGTGTGAACGATCGTTAAGCTTCGGAAAGCATCGTCATTAGGAAATACGGAATATTTCTAACGAGAAACTTTCGAGTGCAAACGGTTCAAATAATTCGAGTTTCTCTATTTCGAATTGTAGAGGATCTCACCGTGAACGGTGGAATAGAGAAATGTTATTTTGAAATAGAGTAGATAGGTTCGAAACAACTTTTCGATTTTTCGCCCGTCGTGAGCCGATGGAACAATGGCTGCCGGCGGCGTCGGGGAGCAGGGGGGTTCATGAATTATACAATCCGACATGGGTTTCCTCGTTTCGATCTAGCACACCATTAATTATAAGTTAAGTTTACACTATTCAATTACTTTATAAATAGTCTAATTAATCCGGACGCTTACGCATCAAAATTAATTACACTAAAATGTAAATACCGGTCTCATTAAACATTCAACGATCATAAAATCCCACTATAAAAGGTAAACCGATACGTGCTTCCCGTAACACAACGGCAGCGCGTGTTCGCTCGAAAATCGTATGAAACCAAATGAAGACGTGTTCCCGCGGCGGCGGACGTGCGCAACGCTTGCACACAGCAGAGAAGGAACGGCGGAATGCGTGCGTGAACGCGCGCACACGGAGGATTGTCCGCGTATTCGGTTTATTAAGACATTGTGCATCACTCGCTGTGCCTACGCTGAATATTCCGATCGGCGTTGCCGCCGCGAATTATGGCGCACGTTCAGCAATTACTGTTCGCGGATTAACATTTCGCCGGCTGACGATCGTTTAACTGCTCTCTTTACAATCGATCGTTAACAGCTGGAAATCTGGAGTGAATCTAACTGCCAGACTTCCGGCTCGTGGTGCGTTGAGAAACTCGTTCCCTCCGAGGAAACCTAAAAATGACTCGATGATCTCGCATTTGATTTTCTGCGGTTACGTTGGACGCCATGTGGTCACCGGTGACCGAATTACCGTGATTCCACTTAACCCTTTGACGACAATTTTGGCAATTTTCTAGGAAACGTGATTCTTTTCAAATGTCCGTTCCTGTATTAGAATTTTTCTTTTGTCAAACAATCTTGTAATCTCCTTCAATGAATTTTCTAGGAAACGTGATTCTTTTCAAATCTCTTCGTTTCTGTATTAGAATTTTTCTTTTGTCAACAATTCTTTGTTTCCCTTTCTAATTTTTCTGTTGCTAAAATTTCCTTCTCTCTCTATCAGAGTATTTATTTACCGAAACTTCATTTCTCTACCGAGGCTGGTCTATTCCCAAAACTTCGTGTTTCCATCGACGTTTGCCTTTACCATAGCTTTTATTTCTCTATCAGAATTTTTCCCCAAGCTTCTTTATTCCCCCGTAAAACCTTTTTGTTTGTCGGCCGGAATTTCTATTGTTTAAAGCGATAAGGTCTTCGCGATCGGTCCCAGCCTCCTCGATCGCTGAATTTCTTTTTGTCCCCGAACGATCTGCTTTCTCCCGGCAGCCGGGAATGATCTTTGCGCGTCCACGGGAACTGACTGACGGGTGGAAATGGACGATTAAGAAGCTGACAATCCCGCGAGGAATTGTCTGGCAGCGTTTCCGCAGCGTTCTCGCGGGACGAGGCCGAAACCCGGCAAAACCTGCCTCGGATCGTTGTTTCGCGGAATAATCGCGGCTTCCATCGTTAAATTCAATTTTCTGGATTGAATGGGGAACTCGAAGCGCGGAATGGTGATTCTGTAGTCCTTTGTTCAGTGGCGAAAAGGAATTGTGCTCATTAACTGATTTAATTTCGCGGTTGCACTGGTTAGAACAACTCAACCTTGGTATTTAATTGGAAAAACTGTGAATGGTTCAATAGTTTGAATATTAATATTAACATTAACTGAATATGAAATTGTTAATATTGAATATCTAATACTAACTAAAAGTAATTTATTAGAAAATTTCGAAAAAATATTGCTTGTTAAAATAATCAAGGACATTTAAGGGCACATGAAAGACGAAAAGGAATTATGCTCATTAACTGATTTAATTTCGCGGTTGCACTGGTTAGAGCAACTCAACCTGTATTTGATTAGAAAAATTGTGAACAGTTCAATAGTTTGAATATTAATATTAACGTTAACTGAATATGAAACTGTTAATATTAACCCTTAGTTAATTAACCCTTAATTTTTATAGTATTCCTAGCGAAAATGAATGCTATAACATTTCTTCGATTTATTTTCCTTCTTAGTACAAAATTTGGACGTGTGGAAAATCTAATAATTTTAGGGTAGTTTTAAGATTCATTAAAATATTTAATATTATAACTGCAGCAATACTGGAGCCTACAGAGTTCAAAGGGTTAAATGTCTAATACTAACTAACAGTAATTTATTAGAAAATTTCGAAAAAGTACCGGCTGTTAAAATAGTCAACAAGAACATTTAAGGGCACATAAAAGGCGACGTTACAAAAATGTGCAAGGGTACGTGTACCATACCTCCATGAAATTACAAGGATCGCCTTGTACCGAGTATTATAGTAGCACTTCGCGAGCCCTCCATTCGCTTCCATAACAGCCAACCGTTTTCTTAACACTGATAATATTAAACTCTCTCCAATATCGACGGTAATTTCGCTCCACGGTTTTCGTAAACACGTTTTCATGGCTGTTCCCCCTATAAAACAAATTCGACGATCTTATTCGACATTAACAATTTACATCTTGTAAATCCACTAAAATATCAACACAGACTAACTCCAGTTTTCCAAACATATTCAACACATACAATAATCTACATCATCGAATTGCATATTAATCGTATTAGATGCTCGGTAGTTCTAGTGTTAATTGCTACTTTATTACTTTATTCTATTACTACTTTATTTTTTACTCTATATTATATAAAACATCAAGAGCTATTAACACTAGAACTACCGTACCAGTCAAAATGACTGGTTCCGATTTTTTTGTTCATCAATTATTGATATCTTCGAAGCATTGAATATTCGAAATGATTTTGAAAACAAATACCTTAATTTGAGTACTATAACGAATGTCCGAAGAAACTGAAAATTTATTGTTACAATTTTTATGGGAATTGCATATTAATCGTATCAAATGCTCGGTAGTTCCACTGTTAAGGGTTAACCCACCCTAACCCGGGGTACCAACAGGTAAAACAGAGGAACACGAACAGCGGCGTCCCCAATAATTAAAATAAACGGCTGATGCGTTCTGGAGAGCCTGATCGTGAGAAATGTCTCTCAATTCCGAGTCCCGACTTACGTCTTCCGTTTTCCGCGCGGGAAAACGCTGGAAAGCCGGCAGACACGGCTCGCGATATCCGAAAAGAGATACGAGGTCCGAGCGGAGCGTGGGACACGGCCGAGAACGAGGAGAGACGAAGAAGAGGAAGAAGAAAAGAAAAGAGAAGGGCGGAGGAGGAGGGGGAGGAGATATTATTTATGGGACGGTCGGATGGTGGTGCCGGCGTGCCATGCATAGACAGCACCTCGTTCTAGCCGGCAAACGAATGGCCCGTTTTCCGTCCGCAAATGTACGGAAATGCCGGTCGAGAGCTATTTCTTAATATTCGCCGATATCGCTAGATCCCTCGCCCCCTTCGGCGAAGAAGAGGCGGTGGAGGTGGAGGAGGAGGAGGAGGGCTGAACGTGCCTTTTGTACGTTTCCATAGAAACCCGATGTCGCCGCGGTTTCGCTCCGATTCCGTTTCCTCGATCACGGCACTGTTCCTTTCTTAGTTCTGATCGGCGCTTATCATTTAAGGGAGGGAAATGGAGGCTTGATACTATTGCGAAGGGATTGTTTATGATACTATGAGATACTTGGATTGTGTAGTTTTTAAGTTTCTGATGTAACGTAACGAAGACTTAACCTGTAGCCACGATTGTAACTTTACACAATTCCAAACCCCATCAAATAGAACTTCGCATTATCCAACGAGCAACGTTACAACCATCGAACGCGAATAATCCAGAATTGCAAGCATTAAACAACGTTAACCAAATAATAACACAAACAAGAACAAACCACAAGACCCAGAATCAACCAGAGAAAAATTCCAATTTTTTAAACAAGATCCTCCAATCCATAATCCAGAAACAAAAGAAACATCATCTTCACACGATCGCAAGACTGTCTATCATTCCACAACCTACACAATCCCAAATCTCATCTAAAAATTCACATTATCCAACGAGCAACGTTACAACCATCAAACGCGAATAATTCAGAGTTGCAAGCATTACAACGACGTTAACCAAATAAAAACAAACAAGAACAAACCAAAAGCCCCAGAATCAACCAAAGAGAAAATTCAAATTTTTCAAGCAAAATCATCCAATCCATAATCCAGGAACAAAAGAAACATCTTCACGATCGCAAGACTATCATCCCACAACATACACAATTCAAAACCCCATCAAATAGAACTTTACATTATCCGAGCAACGTTACAACCATCGAACGCGAATAATCCAGAATCGCAAGAAGCACCCCGCCCACCGGCAGCCTAAACACGAAGAGGCGGACGACGCGATAACGCCGCGTCGCGTCGTTGAAATGTAGCAGAGGGCAGCTTTCGATGGGGACGGATGCAGCTTTTCACGAGAGCTTTTACGAGTCGCATATGTGACCGGCGTCTCTTTTATCCCTCGCTTTATATTCCTGGCACCGTGTCCCGACCCCCCCTCGCGCGCTTCCCAGCGAAGAACGGCCCCACCCCCGAGCACCGTCCACCCTTCTTCCTCCCGCGAGAGCTCCGCCGACCGAGAAATCTTTCTTCATATTCGCTGGGGAGTGATAGTCCGACATAACGTAACAAATTTCCTCGAGCTCCTCGCACGCACCCTCTGCGGCGTAGCCACGCCGCATTTAAATCGTCCCGCGGCCGTCTTTCTTTTCTCGTTTCCCGCGGATCGACCCTCGACGCCCGACACCTCCGCCACGAGAAACATGGCGGTCGACCGCCACGACCGTCCAGGGACCGATTCCTTCCCACGCACAATTTACAGTTTCACATTTTATTCCCATCTCGCGTTCGACAACTCGGGGATGATGCTCTCGGATAAAGTCGTTTCCACCCCGGTTGCCAATCATCTTTGCGGCCGCTCGTGGGACGTTCGATCTTTTGGAGATCGGTCGTTCGTCGTAGTGGACGGATGATTTTTATGTTGAGACACGGTTCTCGAGATGGGATTGTAGACGAGTTGTTTGTTCGGATGAATTTGGGGAATGATGGGGTTGAATCTCAGGGTATGAGAGACGCGTTGAATCTGAGGAATGGGGTTGAAGTTTAGGTATGGTAGATCGTTGGTTAGTTTCATGGTGGAACGGGGTTAGTTGGTTTGATAGGGTATTAACCCTTTGCTTGCAACGTATGAAGCTAAATTATGCATCGAATTAACCCTTAGCACTGCAGATGGTTTTGTAATTTATCAGCAACTGCTAATTTTTATAGTATTAGCGAAAACGAGCAATGCTGTAACATTTCTTAGATCTTTTATTATCCTTGTTAGTACAAAATTTGGATGTGTGGAAAATTGAATAATGTTAGAATAGTTTCTTTAAGGTTCATTAAAATATCTAGTATTATTCCTGGTGCAATATTGGAGCCTACGGAGTTCAAAGGGTTAAACAGTAGTAAAAAAGGGAACTATACACTGATCACTATTCAAGTAATTAAATCACTCGTTTGCAACTCGGTATTCCAAATATGAAAATTTCTAGGTATTGTCATTCGTTATTATCTCCTAGGAGCAACTTATGTTTATCTGAATTTGTAGATTATAAGAGTCCTCAATCTTAAAACTGAAATCAGTCACTTCGACTAATTTGCAAAATGTTTCATTCGAAAGCTGGCAACGTAATAACATAGGAACCATGAAGTAATTACCTCATTATCCTGATTTTTTGTGGATCAGTAAAATCAGTACAAAGATCGAAAAACGAGCAGAGGTTCGTTCTCTTAAAGAAACCGAAAGTTTGATTCGTAAAATGATTACAATGCTCCCGATTCACTCGGCGACCGAGATTCGTTTCCGTCGGAATGGTTATTTTTCATTCGACTTTTTTTTCCCAGGTGGAGAGATTCCGTGGGGTGAACGGATGTCGCAAGGGCCGAACACGTGGGCCAGGTTTAGGCGTTAGAAGCGAGCCCGTTGAACGGGCTGCGCGCAAGAAACCGGGCGAGCCATGGTCACTTCGATTAATACTTTATCGATTCGACGCGGCGCGAGTCGGCCGCGGCAAAAACTCCCTTTGCGGAGATGCAAACTACCAGGCGGATGAGCGATCAACGAAGAAATTGGTGGTTTTTGCCGGGCGAGCCAATCTTTCTGTAGCGTCATGCTGAGTAATTTGAAAGTAGGTGTTAAATGTATTTGTCACGCTTCTAACAACGCTTAAGATCTCCCGCCCTTACGGCCAATTCCACCGTATCGTGCCCAGTGTGCCTTGGAAAAATTCCGTGCGGTAGGAAAACAGGGAAACGTTCGGCAAACACGTTTTTCTTTGCAACTTATATACTTCGGCGAGATAATAGTAATTATAGTTATTATAATTCCAAATAATTATTATATAAGATAATTATAATTATTATATAAGATAACTCTAATTATTATTATTCTAAATAATTGTTATATAAGATAATTATAATTATTATAATCCCAAATAATTATTATATAAGATAATTATAATTACTATAACCCCAAATAATTATTATATAAGATAATTATAATTACTATAATCCCAAATAATTATTATATAAGATAATTATAATTACTATAATCCCAAATAATTATAATATAAGATAATTCTAATTATTATAATCCCAAATAATTATTATATCAGATAATAATAATTAGAACATTCCATATTCTACAATTTTTCTATTCTCCAATATAGATATCTCCTGCAATCAATACAATTTTTTCCCTTATTAACACTAAAACTACCGAGTTCAATTGACTTCTTAAAATTTCGCTATAGAAACTCCAAGAGTGCATCTGTTCAGGCTTCAATTGATTCACAATTCAATTTACGTAGTACTAAATAAATATCTTTAATAATTTCTCAGAGAAACATTTGTTACCTTTCTAGTAATTGCAAAAAGAAGATATCAGGCACAGTAGTCTTAGTGTTAAGTAGATGAATTCTTACCGAATGAACGAAGCTCGAAATTCAGTAATAGCTTCACATTAAAATTCAATTTAACAGTTGATTACAAAGAAGGACTTCTGGAACCGTTCGTTAGAGTGAAAGTCAAGTACATCGAGTTTGATACTGACAAGTGGCGTATTGGAAAATTGATGGAAGTTCAAGGGTCATCGAATTTTTTCGCTAGACCGTTTTCGGATGCACGTAACGAGGAGACAGTGAGAGCCACTGGTGGTTCCGGTTTATTAATTTCGTAAAAACTGTGGGACGCACGTTCACCGCCTTTTTCATGATTTAATTAGTTACCATCGACCGGGGGCTGGCCACCTGGTTCGAGGGGGGACCACCATGGGACTCTCGAACCCCGGACGTAACCTCGGAGTCTAACGACGTGGAACACTCTTGTTCTTCGGGCAAAGTGCCGGTCGCGGTTCCGTAACGCGTTAAATTTATCGACGAGGAAGTTTCTTCTTCGTCTCATTATTCACGTAAATCGATCTCTCTATCTCGGCCTTCGTGCCGAACGAATTGCCCCAGATAAACTCGCCGCGCTGATCCTCTTGAATCCCGACAACACTTTATTCTTAAACCTTAATGGCGAACGTGTTGGGACTGAAAATTTGAACGTTTAACAGATTGAATTCTCGTCGAGAAGCAAACTACAACGAATGAAGTTTCTATTTGTGAATGTTAAGTTAGGAAACACAAAATTGTTGAAAATTTCAATCTTATGGTAGTTATATATTTTTTTTCTATTAATTGTGCTAAGCTTTGTTCTTGTTTAGCTGGATAACAATGATTACAAATTAAAATTTCAACGTTTAATAGATTGAATTCTCGTCGAGAAGCAAACTACAACGAATGAAGTTTCCATTTATGAATGTTAAACTGGGAAACACAAAATTGTTGAAAATTTCAATCTTATATTTATATATTCCTTTTCTATTGTGTTAAGGTTTGTTCTTATTCAGCTGGATAATAATGATTACAAACTAAAATTTTGAGTACTTATTAGACAGCTGAAGTTTAACTCTATGTTATCGTTACTGAACAAGATTAATGAAATATTCATAAAATATTAATAAATGTAGAAAATAATTCTAGAAGTACGAATTATCAAAGAGGTATATTTCCGACGAAATACGAAGATGAGAGTATTAAAATCTATAATGAAATATATACTTCTAATTGCGAAATGACACGCAGATTTCATTCTACAGGCAGAGATGAACCCACCACGCGATCATGACGCGGAATCATTGCCGATCGTCGTCGCCGGCACGGCGAGCATGTTTCACTCTCGGCCCGGCGAGTTGTTTCACACTTTCTCAGTTGTCAGGTGGGCGGGACGGATCGGTAATTAGTGTGAAGAAATTGTGGCTTCGAGGGTGACGAAGCAAGCACGAGAGTTCCCGCGGCAACGTGAACAAGTCTGGCTGGGACGGTCCCAGAGTTCTTGCCTCCGCCTTGACTTTGTTGTTTTAATCGAATGGAATTAGTTAATATCCTCGTGCCCCTTTCTTCTCTCCACCCTACCTCTTTTTCCGCTACCCTCTGTTTCGTCTCTCGAACTGTTCAATTTCGTTCGTGCCATGTGGATACACGAGGGTAGTGTAGTCAAATGTTTGCCTCGAAGCTCGGGGGATTAAACTGTATGGCTGAGACTTCGAAGTTGTGAGGCTCAAGTTTAAAGGCTGAGTCTTTAAAGATTCAATATTCAAACTTAAATGCTGAGTCTTCGAAGCATCAAAGTTCAACCTTAAATGCTCAGTCTTCGAAGCTTCAAAGTTCAGCCTTAAAGACTGAGCCTTCGAAACCTCAAAGTTCAAACACAAATGCTTAGTTTTTGAAGCTTCAAAGTTCAGTACTAAATGCTGAGTCTTCGAAGCTTCAAATTTCAGCCTTAAAAGCTGAGCCTTCGAAACCTCGAAGTTCAAACACAAATGCTTAGTTTTTGAAGCTTCAAAGTTCAGTACTAAATGCTGAGTCTTCGAAGCTTCAAATTTCAGCCTTAAAAGCTGAGCTTTCGAAACCTCAAAGTTCAAACACAAATGCTTAGTTTTTGAAGCTTCAAAGTTCAGTACTAAATGCTGAGTCTCTGAAGTTTCAAAGTTCAGCCTTAAAGACTGAGCCTTCGAAGCCTCAAAGTTCAAACTTAAAAGCTTAGAGTTCTATAAAACTCAAGCTTCTGAATTTTCAAAGTTCAACCGAATAGCTAAGTCTCCAAAGCCTCCGTCCTCAACTTTGAACCTCCGAACGATTTCAGCTATACGAGTGTTCAAGCCCAAGTCATAATGCTCGAAAAACCAAACCGGTTGCTATATTCACACGGTACAGTGTTCCACTACACGTGCATATAGGCTGCACGTTTTAAAGTTCGGTCAGGCGCAGAAGACATTTTTACAACAGCGCACGAGCTACACGTTTTCACGTGCTCCGATCGGACGGAGATCAATCGATCGATGTAACTTTCATTAAACGCGTTGCCCATGCCGCATTGTGCTTTATTATACCGGCGTGCGCGCTCGCGCGGCCATTCAATTGACCGTGACGAAATACTTTCCCTTAATTGAATAATCAACGGTTAATCAAACGGTTCGGCCCATTAAGATAGCGATCGGCCGGCCCACTTAGCGCGGCGAGCCGGCCGAATAGCGAGTAATTATTCACCCAGTCATCTGAATAATTGCGACCGGGGAAATTGGCCGGTCAACGGCGTATCGCTTATTAATGGCGACAAGTTTTCGATGCAACTGCCATCGGTCGCCGAAGGCACCGCTCCCTTATCCGTTCATCCTTTTACGAGCGGACCGTTTAATTTCGTTGTAACCGCGGAGCGTTCGAATATCTTTGATCTCTCGATACGAATTTTAGTTAAAATTTAATGCGGAAGGTGCTCGATCTGGGAAGATTTATGATCGAATACGAATAGATGAAATATGTGAAATTTATTTTAGAACGTTCGTAACGGGAGAATGTTACATAAAATTGAAACTGCATATGAAGACTAAGCTCTCAATCCCGTTATATCAGAATATTCCTATTTTCAAAAATCAAATCGACAATATTTCTCATTATAAATATTCATTACTTTCTAACGAAATCTCTAATACCAATCACAACTAATATAAAAAAGAATCTTACATAAATCAAGGCAACCAGCTCATACCAATTCCCCACAAAATTTACAAAATCTCAAATCTCACAATTCCACGTATTAGACCGACAACTAAAACTATTCTAACGCAAAGCGTCAAACACACCAATACAAAATCAACATCCACTATCCTTCCTCATTACTCTCACATATCATTACCCCTTAGCATCATCGATCCCAGAGGAATATAAGCAGCACGCCACGTCTTGTCCGCAGATCGAAGACGCTTCTAAATCTAAATCTCACAATTCCACGTATTAGATCGACAACTAACTATTCTAAAGCGTCAAACACACTAATAGAAAATCAACATCCACTATCCTTCATTATTCTCTCACATATCATTACCCCTTACCATCATCGATCCCAGTGGAATATAAGCAGCATGCCACGTTTTGTCCGCAGATCGAAGACTGCAGGCCGATCGATCGATTAGAGGGAAAGATTAGATCGAAGAATGGCCAGCAAAGAAGACTTCGAAGAAGAAGAAGCAGGAGGAGGTGGACAGGAACGCGGAAAATAGGTGGGACGAGCGTAGAAACAAATCGTAATGATAGTCGGAGGCGGGAGGGGGTAAGAAGCGGGATGAATATTGATCGCGAGATACCAGTTCTGGTCCGGGTATTCGCGTTACAGCGCTTTTTCCGTCGGCAGGGATACGGGGAAAATGTTTCCCATGCCGTCGCCGGGGACAGGTCGCCTCGATCGGCCGGTCGCCTCGATCAGCCCGGCTCCAGATCGATCCAACATAGGATGGGGCAGCGACGCCCGATGCCCATTCACGGAAAAAAGCGTGCCAGAAGGGAAACCGTCGCGTACCGCGAACACGTTTTCACGATTTCTCGCGGGCCTCATATTCGCGGGGCAACATTTCATTAAAGGGCCGAGGCGGTGGGAACCTGCGCGGGACGAGTGGAACTTGCTGCGTGTCCAGTCCGCTTCCTCGCAGCGTGTTGTCGATGAATTTTAATATTCAGGTTGGTGGGAAGCTCCGAGCTGTGGTTTTCCAAAGAACCTCGAAGACAGGTTTCGTTTCAAGTGAGGGGTTCGTTTGGTTCTTATGAGCTCGTTTGATTAGAGTGCTTAGCTCTGTGTAATGAGACTGATGGTTTTAGGTGTTTCGAGGTTGAAACTGAAGAATGGGAATTCAGCGTGTTGATGAATTTTAATATTCGGATTGGTGGGAAGCTTCGAGTCGTTTTCCAAAGAACCTCGAAGACAGGTTTCGTTTCAAGTGAGGGTTTTGTTTGGTTCTTATGTACTTGTTTGATTAAAGTGCTTCGTTTGGTATAATGAGACTGATGGTTTTAGGTGTTTCGAGGTTGAAATTGAAGAACGGGAATTCCAGAGACATAGTTCGACAGGAGTCTAGCTTCAAGTTCCTCCAAGAGTAAGTATATCAAGTTGCAGTGAAGATTCAAACTCTAATATTGGAATTCTAATAATTTATTCTTCCAGGTCTACAAGCTGCGAACGAGGAATCGCGAAGAACAACAGCATCCAGGAAGAAAGGTATAAAAGTTCTACATATACAACACGACTCACATTACGTATTCCAATCTAAAGAACAAAGTACTCCGAACCAATCTTGAATTTCAATTGAAAGCCCACCCAGCAAAAAACACGTTGCTCGAGGTATAAGTGAAACAAAGCACGATAAATCACGAGGAAGAATCCCGAACGTTTCCAAGGTGTTGCCAAGTCGGAGTTTCATCCGGGCATAGGAATCTATCGAACGGTATTAATCGAATGCGAGGATAATTAAGACGGAGTGTCCCTATAAACATTTCATTGCGTCGATCGAGAACGATCGGGAACGCTGGATCGCGGGCTAGCGCTCGACGATCATGCGCGGCGCGTTCGTCCGCGTGGGCGGTCGGTGATCTACGATCGTGACCAATCGATTACCCGGCGAGATTAAAATACGCGGTAATTCAATTTTTACCGGTCCGCGGTCGGGCTCGCTCCCTTTTTCCACGGTCCGCCGGGCATTTTACTAAATTACTCCGGGGGCTACTGTGTAAAATATCGCTGGCGCCCGATGATATCGTCGTATCGTCTCGCGACGGGACTCGTTTAATTTCCCCCCGCCGATAAATTTTCGTCGGGGCACACACCTGTCCGCAGTTTATTAAAAAGTAATTGGCCGATGTGTATCGTTGGTTCGCGCGCGTTTGGCAAACACAACGTGCCCGCGACTGTTATCGCGGAGAAACGAGGCAGGGCGGGGCCGAACGGCGACCGTTCAATTAAACCCTGAATAGACGAAATTGATAAGCCATCCGACGCGCGGAATATTTCCGTCGGTGCGAAACGGTACACGATCGTCCGTTTACACGACGCGAGCTTAATGTCCGTTTCAATGAATAAGCGTAAACGGAAAATCATTTACCCTCGAACAAAAGGGAATCTATAACCGGACACCGGAGTGGATATAAATCATTCCGCGGAGTGTAATCGAATTAATTCCCATTCGAGATCAACTGAAAGATCTACAGTACCGAGGAATCCGTGACTGGCACGCCGGAATGAATCACAGATACCTCCTTGACATAATTGATCTCGTTTCACAGCTACAGATCGATCTGTTCCCGAGAAATCTATGACTCGCGACTAGATGCTGAAATAAATCACGGATAGAGATCGGTCTGTAATATAATCTATCTTGCTTCGGTTTGAATTAGGGCTGCCACTCTGCCCGGGTACCTGAGTATCCGAGTATCCGACAAGGCAGGTAGTAGTAGCTCTAATTATAGGTTGTAACATCTTGTAAGGTACTCGGGTAAGTTTTCTCTACGGGTACCTAATTTCTAATTCGGGTACCTGGTAGGAAATTCAGGTACTTAAGGTGTACTTCAGGTACTTGATGAACAATTGAATATTTGTCAGGAGATCCGAGTACTTCAGAGATGAATCGAGTACCTGATTTATAACTCAGGCACCCGACGGAAAATTCAGGTACTCGACGTACAATTCAGGTACTCGACGAACAATTCGGATATTCGTCGGGAAATTCAGGCACTTTACAGATAAATCGGGTACCTAATTTCTAGCTTGGGTACCAGACAGAAAATTCAGATACTCGATGTGTAATTCAGGTACTTGATGAACAATTGGATATTTGTCAGGAAATTCGAATACTTTACAGATAAACCGAGTACCTAATTTCTAGTTTGGGTACCCGACGAAAAATTCAGGTGCTCGATGAGTAATTCAAGTACTTGATGAACAATTCGAATATTCGTCAAGAAATTCAGGCACTTTACAGATAAATCGAGTACCTAATTTCTAGTTCAGGTACCCGACAGAAAATTCAGATACTCCATATGCAATTCAGGTACTTGATGAACAATTCGGATACTTGTCAGGAAATTCGGGTACTTTACAGATAAATCGAGTACCCGACGAATAACTCGGGTACTTGACAAGCAACTCGGGTATCCAAGTAACTTCGTAAGTCACAGCCCCAGTTCGAACGAAGAAGATCCGACGAGAGATCCACGATGGTGGGTGGAATCGTCGTCCAGGTATCCAGAAGTATAATTCGACCCTCCTCTTCCCACGTTCGAAGCTGGAAAGTTCTGGTTAACGTGAAAACTTTGTTTCCGGAGTGCCGCTCGGGAAGAGCCGCTCGTAAAATCGTCGAGGAACGTCGGCCGCCGTTAAATTACAGAGGACCGAACAATGTCTGAATCACTTCTGTCATCGCGCCCCTCCCTCCTCCTCCGCCAACCCCCATAGCCCATTCTGCCGCCATCTTCTTGCGACGGTCCCGCGAGTACCATTCCGCGCGATGATCACGGAAATGGTCATTGATCGGTACAAGTTACGACGCCGTGAAACGGTTTACAAGTGCGTCGAACGGTCGGGTGACGGATCGTCGTGGAACGGCAGGCGGACCTCCTCGGTCCTGGTTAGGAAGAACTCCATTATGGCCGCCGCGGTGACGCTCTTAAACGGGGGAATCTGGATCTCGTGGATCCGGCAGCTTCGAAATGCGTTTCGACGATTTCGGCGTCGTCTTTTCGGACGGATTAACCCCTTCGACTATGATATATTTATTATTATATATTTCTCAACTCTGGTCCGTACGGCTGCTTTGTAATTAACCCGTTGCACTAGAGGTCACTCTCAGTCTTCTGATTTGGTGCAGTAAAACTATAAAATTTGATATTAAATATTGAACTGTGAAATATTGTGACAAAACGCTTTGTTTCTCAATTCACTTGTTTCTCTTTGAGTTCATTTCGAAAAATATCGTCTGTCTAGTTAGAAAATGTTAAATATTTCGATAGAAGTATTTCCGAGTGCTAAGGGTTGACCCTATGAACTCTGTAGGCTCCAATATCGCACCAGTTCTAATATCAAATATTTCAATGAATTTTGAAACTACCTTAAGATTATTAGATCTGCCAAATGTACAAAGTTTGTACTGAGAAGGGAATTAAAGATCTAAGAAATGTTATAACATTGTTAATTTTCAGTAGGACTACTGTCAAAATTTGGATGTGTGGAAAACCTAATGATTTTAGGGTAGTACCTTTAACATTCGTTAAAATATGTAATATTTTAACTGGTGCAATATCGGAGCCTACAGAGTTCAAAGGGTTAGAAATATACTTCGTGCTGATTTTCAACAGTTTCGAAGCTCGTGAAGAACAAGTGAAGATATTCCCAGAATCGAAGGACGTTAAAAATCGACAGACCCCTGGACTCGCGCCAGAATTAACCAGAGGAGGAGCGGCCGATCGCAATTTCCATCCAGCCCATAAATCCCAATTTTATTCGAGAAATCTTCGGGACAGAGTGCCGAGCCAAAGGGCGCGGGACGCGGTTCGCGCGGTAACGGGCTGCGCCCAGCGATCCTTCCAGCAATCAATGATAAACAAGTCCCGGGAAATCGGTGAAATGCAACCGGCCTAAGTGTTAATGGGAAAAGGATTTATGTATTCGTTATTCCATGGACGCTGCCGTATTTATTATTATTCCTGCGGATCGCACGCGCGCCGCGGGTGCGTCGGCCGGCGATAAGTTAATTAGCGATGCGGTGTCCGAGCCGTGGCGATTAATCTTAACGCGTTGCGTTCGCGTAAATTAGATGTCCGCGCGAGAAACGACCCGTTAATGGTTCCTCCCATTATTTTTACCGGCGCAATTTTCTCGTCCGGTGATATTTAAATTGGCTGCCACCAGGAAGAAACCATTGGTCAATTAACACTTGCTTTTAACCGTATCTCTTAATGACGGCGATCGAAAGAAAGTGAAGTATTCGAATCGATTGATTGATTTCACATTTACCTTCTATGTGTCTCTGAGAAAATTACTTTTTCTATGTCTAAAGAGGATCGAGTCGCTGGAATTTGGATAATGTGCAAGATTATTATTGGAGGAATTCGGAAATGTTATCGTTTTTGTTGAAATTAATGGTTTAATGAAGATTAGGAGGTGAAAATGGGTTTAACCCCTTGCGGACGAAGATTCTCTGAAATATACAGAACACTTGACAGATGAAGCTAAATTATATAGCAATTAATTGAACAATAGTCAAATAGGAAACTACGTGCTGATCTGTTGCTATTCGAGCGATTAAATCATTTGTTAATCATTTGTTAAAATATTGGGATTCTCGATGGCGATCGATTCGACTGATTGATTTCACATTTGCCTTCTATGTGTCTCTGAGAAAATTAGTTTTTCTGTGTCTAGAGACGATCGAGACAGTGGAATTTGAATAATGTGCAAGTGAAGATTAATATTGGAGGAACTCGGAAATGTTATCATTTTTGTTGAAATTAATGTTTTAACACTAGAACTACCGTACCAGTCAGAATGACTGGATTATACAGACTCGACAGATGAAAAATAGGAAACTACGCGCTGATCTGTTGCTATTCGAGTGATTAAATCACTTGTCCACGACTTAGTCTTTCAAACACGAACATTTCATCTCGTCGAAACGTCGACATTCGTCCGGAAAGGGTTAAATTACTGTTGCTTTGTAATTGGCCCGTGTTTGTATATCGTCTCATGGATATTTGACTCGCAGCTGATCGAAAGGATTGTGGCAGGATCGTTTTAAGCATTCCCGTCCAGTTCCGTGGACAACATTCGATCCTCCCTGAGCAAACGATATTACATTAGCAACCCGTGCAAACATCTGACAACATTTCGGCCGCGGTGACGTGTTGACGCGTGTTCCGGTTCCTGTCCGGGACCGCCATCTTTGTTTGCTCCTGATGTCTCGGCGTGCCGTTCACTTTCTCGTCACGAAGTTCTTTCGATTGGACTTTACTCCATGGATTTCATCGACGATATTCATTCAACAATTCTGGATATCGATCAATCGATTGAAATATTTAACACGTTCGATGCTATGGGGGTCACCGGTGACATCAACCAAATCGAATTACTATAATTTATTCAATTAAACGATGATTATTTGGAAACCTTTATTACTAGTAATACTACTTAATGTGACATTCAACAAGATAAACCTGCAATAATAATGCATTTCAATTACATAATTTGATATTAGATTATTTTTGTATATTTTTCTCGGAAAAATCGGCACTCAACGTGTTAATCTTCGAAAAAGATTCAAGTATTCTATTATGCCTCAATCAGTAATCGCAGACCTTAACCAGTTAACTGTGTTTGACGAGTATACACGCCATCTTAAAACTCTTAATGATGCTAACTTTTCCAACGATGAATTATTTATTTCTTGAGACAAACATGTAATTCTTCTTCCTTTCGCTTTAGATTTTCGTTAGGATATATTTTAAGTGCGTTTTGCGTGCACTTAACGAGTATACACTTCATTATTTGATTTTACTGCGCGCATAATGAGAGATTTTTCAAACTAAATTCCACACTTAACTGGTTAAGGATCCGAATGATTAAAATGCCAATTGAATTGTAACTGATAATTTAATTATGATTAAGTTTACTTGTATCCTTATCATTTCGTTGATATTTCCTAGACAAGTAAATCAAAGCATCAATGCGTTACTTCGAATTTTTCGAAGGCTCCTGTCCTCCGAGTGAAATAAAAATTGATTGTATTCTATTTCAGGTATATCCGCAGACGAAGACATTTTTCACGGAACATTTGCCACTTATCACCCTATAGACAGCTTAATTTCCACGGAAGAAGGACGCACCGACAACCACGTGTCTCGAATTAGGTGTTCCCCATTAGGCCATACCGGAACGTTTACATTCGCCGTCCGGTAAGTAGCAATAAATATTTGTTGGCCGACTGTCGGACGCCATTAGGCAACACATGGCCCGGCAGACGTGCCTCTGTCGTTCCATTTAACTGTCCTCTCGCACGTTACACCGCCATCTTTCTCCTCCCGGTCGCGGTTGCCCCGTCCCAATAATTCACTTTCGAAACTCCCCACGAAAAAGGAGAACTTTGTTTCATTTTCCAGCAAAATCTGATACACGCTGCTGGAACATTCAGAAGAGAATCGAAAAGCGGATAAAATCGATAACCCTAGGTGCTTCGTAGGTACAACGATTCTTCAATGAAACCTATAGGTTACCAAGCAAATCTTATACAAAGACACTCATCAAAATAACAATATAATAAATAGCAAACAATTTACAACAGAAAACTTGATTCTTCTAAAATTCTTCTAAAATTCATCAATCCCTAAGCGCAATCCTATATTCCATAAACTCATCTTCTCATTAGAAGCCACTGAACTTGATGCTAATTTTATATATTTATAGATGTTATAACATTTCTTCGATCTTTTATTTTCCTTGTTAGTACAAAATTTGGATGCGTGGAGAATCTAATAATTTTAGTAGTTTCTTTGATTCGTTGAAATATTTGATATCATAACTTTTGCAATTCTGAAGCCTACAGAGTTCAAAGGGTTAATCCTTTGCACTCGGAAATATTTCGATAGAAATATTTAACATTCTCTAACTAGACAGACGATGTTCTTCAAAATGAACTCACAGAGAAACAAAGCTTTTTTGTCACAATATTTCACAGTTCAATATTGAATACCAAATTTTATAGTTCTACTGCACCAAATCAAGCGACTGAGGGTGACCTCTCGAGTGCAAAGGGTTAACGTAACAAGCTTCCGAGTGCAAAGCGTTAATAACGTTACTAACTTGATAATACTAACACAAAGATTGTAACACCAAAGAGTGAATAATTGTTGCTTCTTGCTAAAAAGGTTAACTTACAGAAAAATGTTCAAGATTTTGCTTCTGTTAAACTCTAAACCATTCACTTTGACCTTTCTATCTACCATTAACATAAACCGATCAATCACTCGTACCGTAACCACTATATTCTTTCCAGGTGAAACAATGAATCCCGATGACCTAAGGAGCCATCATCTAGACCCAGGCGAAAAGCAGGATCCGCGTTTCCAGGAGCCAGCGCGCGGTTCAAGGAGCCGGAAAGCTGTGCAGGGCTGGCCGTCCGTCATTGATCTCCTGTTAGAATCGAATCGGCTCGATGTAACAAGATAAATAGTCAGCGGGACACCGGGGATCGAGGGCGTGGATCGCGGAGTCATGCTGACTGTCCGTTCCCGTTCGCGCCGGCACATTCTACGCGCGCGGGAAAGCGGAGGTCCCGCGCGTCCATCGCGCGACAACCAGCCGACAGCCTCTCTCTTTCTCTGACACCGTCCGATCGCCGCGTTTAATTGATCATTAAATTACCATTTAATGTGATAATTAGACTGCGAGCCTTCATGCAAATTCGGCGCTTTTATTGACTCGGATATATAGTCGTACAGCTATATCAACGTTTAATTGTTTTACGAGGAGCACTTTTTACCGGAACCCCAGGACATTCTTATTTGAACGTCGATTATTAATTACCGAAATTACGCGGCTTCTTTTTGTACTCTCTCAACCCTTTGCGGACGAAGTTTCTTTGAAACGTAGAAAACCTTCGATGGAGCTAAATTATATATTGATTACTTATATAATAGGAGAAATAGAAACTACATGCTAATCTCTCGCTGTCCGAGTAAATCATTCGCCTGCGACTTAGTCTTCCAAATATGAACGTTTCATCTCTCGAAAGCTTTTCGCTGGAGACATTCGTTCATGAGGCGCATGACGTTTCTCGAAATCTAATTACATCAAGGAACAAAGGAAATGTCTCATACCGACGCACGAAGCCTACTATGTATAAGATCTCAGAATTCCGAAGCTTCGATAAATTTTCACTTTCGTACCCGCCGAGACGCGTCGTCCGTGTCGAAGCGTCGTCAATCCTCGAAACAATAGACCGAAAAGGAGGGCGAATCGTTCGCGGCAAAAAGCAGAAAAACCGCCGCGACCTCTTCACGGAATAATAAGTGTAAAACCCTTCTGTCGCGGAAGGCAATTGTTCGTTTCCACTATCGATGATTCCCAGTAAGAACGCTTTAACGAAGGTTACGACTCCCGTGGACCCCGTGAAACGGAGGAGCGACAAAAACCGAGGAAAAGAAACTACGGGAGGAACGGAAAAAAAGGGATCGAGAAGAAAGCCTGGGAGAAGGGAGCGAGCGGGGGAGGCGTGGGCGGAGGCAAAAACGGTAACGCCGTTGAAATGATATTCATCCGAGTCGAAACACCATAGGAAAAAGACAAAGGAAGCGTACGCCCGGGGAGGAATTCGAGCGCGGGGATTAAATAAAACATGAGTCACCGCGGTCGCGCGGCGTTTAGAAGCGTTGCTAGGCTGCCGGCGTTAATAGACCGAGCTGAAAGGACCGTAAAAGAATCGTTCGGGGCGCGCGGGATGGGCAAACACCTGTAACACCGTGTTCCCCGTGCCTCACGTGCCCGGGCGTGGCCGTGACGAAGGTGGCGATGATCGCGCAAAAACCGGCCGCGGCAAAAAGCCGATCAGCTCGTGCTGATCGAAAACTCGGAATATACCGCGGCGCGGTAACGGGCCGCGTTAAAAACCGGAGAAAACCGGCGACCTTGCCCCGCTGGATTCTGGATCGGAACTGTTACGTAACGATCGCCGCGAGTGTGAGAACCGGCGGACACCTCGGACACTTCAAGGTGTCGTTGATCGCCGACTGACATCGTTTTTGGGTGTTGGGACGATTTAGGGGATAGGCTCTTAGGGAGATTTTCGTTGGATTTTTGGAAAGTGGAGTGGGGTAATGCGTGAACGAGCTCTTGTTAATTTGAGTGCCGAGGACGCGATAGCGTTTCTGTTTGTTAGTGATTATAATTTTCTTACTAGGTTCTTCGAGAAGTAAATCGAAGTGAATTTATTTGAATAAATGTTATTTTTTGATATTCTCTCTGCACTCGAGAGGTGACACTCACTCACCATTTGATTTCATACAGTAAGACTATAAAATTTGATATTTAATATTATACTTTGTATAATACATTAATTTGAGAAATATTGAAATAAAATTGCTTTTTTTCTCAATGTACGTGTGATTTCTCTTTGAGTTAATTTCACAAAATATCGTCTTTATCTCATCAGAAAATGTTCAAATATTTCTAATGAAAAACCTCCGAGTGCAAAGGGTTAAATCTTATTAATCTTATTACAAGTGAAATTGGCGTTTTCGTCGATGTTAATTAAAGCATATTAACTCAAGTATTCGTTGATTTCAATAAATGTTAAACCATTATGAAACAAATTAAAGATACATGGGTTGAAAGTCAAACTTACTAAAAACTGGGATGCACTTACCCCACTCCATGTTATTTATTATTGGTGGTATTTGTTGTTGGAGAAAAGTTTGAAGATAGATGGTTTTGATTCTTGATTGTAGTTGTTAATTTGATTACTTGTATATGAATTTTTCTGTTGAGATCGTTTGGTACTTTTCGAATTAGGTTATTGTTCAAATCAGATAATAGTTGGTATTTTACTGTTTAAGCTTCTATATATATCGAACAAACCTCCCCGCCTCGTCTATTTTCAGAAACATTTCAATGAAGCTTTAAGGTTCATCATCTAGACTCAGTAATTTCGAACGTTACTAATAACTGTTCGATAAGCTATATCTCATGGCGCAAAAACTCCGAAGTACCCTAGTACCCTGCTATCATCATTGCTGAGGCAACGCACAACCCCTGAACGAGCAGGATTGCCATGAAATCGGTCGCTTCCGTTGCAACTAAGTAACAACTACCTGCAGATAATCTACAACATTCATCGAATACCTTCATCAAGCGAGTAACATCTTTTTCCTCTCGTGTTTCCGTACGAAGACCACCATGACGATGCCAGTCATGTTCCTCCGGCCAAAAACCAGCTATCCAGAGTTCTGAAACGAATAAAACGATACGTTCAATTAAAAACGAGACGCCTGCTAATAAGAAATACTATAAGTTCCTCAGAGAATACTAAATAAATACGTAAATACGGAAATACACGTAATAATAGACATTAAGATCAAATTCTCCATTAGCGAACGCATCATTTGAACAACTGGTTTATAGATATAGATTGTCTATACAAGACAATCATCATTTTTCTGTGGAATTATCAATACTCATTAGCGATTAGCTTAATTATCAGTAATCATTAATAAGCAGTTCTTCAGAGAACATCTGATTATTACTAGAAAATCAGATTATCTTCGTTTATTCAAACGATAACCGTTTGAGTGCTGAGTGTTCCTGTGTTGTCAAAATTGCGGAGAGCTCTTCTGTTTATCAGAATTAATTATAATTTTCTTACTATATTCTTCAAGAAATAAATCAAAGTAAATTAATTCGAATAAATGTTATTTTCTGATACTTTTTTGTAATAACAATCTTTGTGATCTCATTAGATAACTCATTAACCCTTTGCACTCGAAAGGTGACTCAGTCACTTGATTTGACACAGCAAAACTATGAAGTTGAATATTTACTATTTTAACTCTAGGTTTACGAATATTTATTGCTCAGTTTATTCTATGCGTCTTAACAAATTTTATGTTCGTTCATTTAGATTTTGGACGTTGGACGTTTAAAGATTAGATGATTAGAGTACACATTCGTGTTACTTAATGAAAATCGACAGAAACATTTACTAAATAATGTTTGTAAAATTCAATGTGCGTCAAATTGACGCGTTCCGTAAACCTAGTGTTAAATTAAACTTTCTATTGCAACGTGAAATATTTAAATAAAATAGCTTCGCTTAATTTATCTGTGAATTATCAAATTAGTTTCAAACAACGTCTTTATCTCATCAGACAATGTTCAAATATTTCCACTGAAAAACTTCCAAGTGCAGAGTTAATTTTCGCATACACACCGCATTTTTGGTGAATATCCACAAAAGTTGTTTAGCATCGAAACGGTTAAGGACTTCTGACCGGTGAAATCGCGCCGCTCTCGGGGTCCGGGTAAAAAGTAGCCGGTAAAACAAGCGAAGTGTGATCGGTTATGGCAAAGGGTGTGGGCAGGTTCGATCGAGGGGGTGGTCAACGACGATTGGCGAGGAGCTCGTCTGCTCGGCGAACCGTGGATTAAGATAAACCCTTCATCGGTTTCTTGTCGAACGATTCTTCTCGTTGCGGCAACGCGAAGATAGCACCGGCTTAAAGTACTTTCCGTCGTTCCCGCGGAAATTATTTAACGCTCGCGTCGCGCCGCGCCGCGCCCGACAGATAAAACCGCAGCTGGAAAACAATTCGACCGTGCCGGGAATTAAAACCGCGGGATTGTTGTTATCCACTTTCCACGGTTCACTCGATTTCTTCTCGATTCTGGTACACGATTATTCCTCGGCAATTCCGCTGCCTTCCGCGGAAGGGAATCTGTGTCCGCGTCGCGCAAGATTAACCGTTTGCCGGGGAGCGCTGTAGCGCTTCTGTTTGTCAGTAATTAGAATTTTCTTATTGTGTTGCTCGAGAAGTAAATCGAAGTAAATTTATTTGAATAAATGCTATTTTTTGATGTTTTGTAACAGCGCAATATTTGTAATGTAACTAGATAACTATTAACCCCTTGCACTCGAGAGGTGACTTTCAGTCAACATTTGATTTGATTTGCAAAATTATAAAGTGTTGTATATAATATTAAGCTTTACACGATGCATCAATATGTGGAATATTGAAATAAAATAACTTTCCTTCTGAATTTATATATGTTTTCTCATTAATTAGTTTCAAAGGACATCGTCTGTATCTCATCGGAAAATATTGAATATTTCTAGTGAAAAACTTTCGAGTGCAGAGATTAGATTATAATATATAATTTCTTAGATCTTTAATTCCCTTCTCAGTACATACTTTGTACATTTGGCAGATCTAATAATCTTAAGGTAGTTTTAAAATTCATTGAAATATTTGGTATTAGAACTGGTGCAATATTGGAGCCTACAGAGTTCAAAGGATTAACCCTTAGCACTCGGAAATATTTCGATAGAAATATTTAACATTTTCTAACTAGACAGACGATGCTTTTCGAAATGAACTCAAAGAGAAACAAGTGAATTGAGAAACAAAGCTTTTTTGTCACAATATTCCACAGTTCAATATTGAATATCAAATTTTATAGTTCTACTGTACCAAATCAAGTGACTGAGAGTGACCTCTCGAGTGCAAAGGGTTAATGGTGTATAGTAATTGAGAATTTTTGATTCAACTTCTGTGGTGAGAATTTTCGATTTAACTTCTTTTCTAATAAAAGTTTCCTTTAAGCTTCGTTTAAGAATACAAAGAGAGGTTTGACTAGCTTGTTAAAATGGATTCTCATATTTTATACAATTTTCTAAGGAGATCCTGCAGAATTTATCGCGCACAAGGAAATTTATGTATACGATACACGCTACCGTGTATGAGATGTGATATGTTTAGTTTCTCAGTTTGTTGTGTTTCCGGAGAATGTTTAATCAGACTGCGAAGAATTTATCGCGGACAGGAAATTTTCTCTCGGTGTTATTTGAAAAACGTTTTATAGAGCGTGAAAGACTATTAGACTTTCATTGTAGCAATCCTCTTTATGTCTACTGCGTGTACACTCCTTTTTGAGGGAACAAATGCTACTGGTAGATACAATCTTCATGTTCTGCTGAAGACTACTGAAGTCGGCTCGCAATTTTTCTTCGGTTATCTTCTATCTCGGAAGTATTCTAAGTATCTTCGCGCTTCGAAAAGACGGATAGTTAAGATTGATTCTATAGAATCACGCGATTATACCTGGTTATCGGTAACGAATAATTGTTGCAGCAGATATACGCGCGAGAAATCATGGAAATCAATCTAACGGTATCAACGAAGTTCCTAGACACCTTGAATTTATTCATCTCGAACTTCTCCATTTCAAAAATCAATTTACCAAAGTTCCATAAAAATCGACCGAAGTGAAAATTTTCCTTGTAGATCCACGAATTTCAGTTCAAAGTTCGTCGATTTCCAATAAAAATCGCAGTGCCGTCGAAAATCCGAAGAAATAAGTACAAGATAATACAATCAGATAAATAAAACAATAAAACAACAGATAAGAAACAAGGAAGAATTCTTCGATCAAAAGGCAACAAATAAATCGAAGTTATTCATTGCTTCAAGTAACTTTTCCTCAACATTGCACATAACAAGAAAATTACATCGCCTACCGAATTCCTAAACGCAAATCAGAAGCAACAGCGAACTAGCTAAATAAACCAAATAAAACAATAAAACAACAGATAAGAAACAAGGAAGAATTCTTCAATCAAAAGGTAACAAATAAATCGAAGTTATTCATTGCTTCAAGTAACTTTTCCTCAACATTGCACATAACAAGAAAATTACATTGCCTACCGAATTCCTAAACGCAAATCAGAAAAAAACAGCGAACTAGCTAAATAAACCAAATAAAATATCCCCTCGCGAATAACGAGTAATTAGAATAACGTATCGTCGGGCGGCCATTAATCATTTATTCGTTACCGTGATCGGAACAAAGTTTTATTCGAATCACCGGCAACATCGGCGATAGCCGCGGGTCTCGCAGGTTCATCTCTCGCCATTGCTCTCTTAATTTCACGCCGGCGAACGCATCCGAGGGAGGTGGATTTACGGCCGGTTTTGTGGCATTCTTTCATTCTCTCCCGGCGCAAAGTAAGGCGGTGTGCGCGCGGATTGGTTTCTCATTGTCGGGGGCGACCGTCCCGCGCGGGACTTAACAAGCGTTCCCATTGCGCGGCGCGTAAACGCGCGAGAGATCCTCTCTCGCCGGTTGCGTACTGGCCCGGTGCTCTGTCCCGTGTTATCTCCTTCTTTTTTCTGTCTGTTCCTCGTTACGACGAACCTTTATCGCGCCCAACGCGCGAGCCCTTGTTACGCAAGTAAACGGAATCTTCTTCGGATAATTCGAGAAATTAAAACCGTTTCAACGCGTTCGGGACCGGCGACGTTGCCTTGTCATGTTCGAAATTCTTTAGAACGTTCTTTATTCCTGCATGGCTTTTCAGTTTTTTAGAACTACGTGATTTTTATTTTTCTTAGGAGAATCTCGGTTATCTACTGCTACGTCATTCAATATCAAACCTTGTGTAATGTATCAACATATGAAACATCGAAGTAAAATAGTTCTGCTTCTTAAATTATAGAAGATAATCAGTTCTGTTAGTTGCGAAAAATATCATTAACCCTTTGCACAAAGGTGCCTCTCAGTCACTCGATTGGTGCATCAAAATTGTAAAATTTCATATTTAACGTTAAGTCTTGAGTAATCTGTCGATACGTAAAATGTGGAAATAAAATACCATTGTTCCCCTTATTTTGTGAATAGATTCCTCGTTAAGTTAGTTTTAAAAAATGTCATCTATATCTCATAAAAATAAATTGAATATTTCTAGTGACAAATTTTTGGAGTGTAAAGGGTTAATATTGAGTTAGAAAGTAATGAATATTTTTAATGAAAAGTATTGTCGAGTGCAAAGGGTTAATGCTTCCAGGGCGAAAATTAGAAAAATCTTCAGAAAGTTTATAGTACGTGTTAACATATTCGCTACTGATAATCTCTTACAAAAATTAAATATAATGTACAACTGCGTCACCGAGGTTCTAGAAAAATTCGAAACAACGTAGCACTAGCTTCTTGGATTCTTCTAAAATACAAATCACGTAGTATTAATTTTTTTAGAAGAATCCAAGAAAGCTAATGCTACGTCATTATCAATTTTTTTACAAGAATCCCAAAAAGATAGCGCTACGTTGTTCCTAATTTTCCTAGAACCTCGATGACGCAGTGGTACGCTACGTTCAATTTTCGTAGGAGATTCTCAGTGGCGAATGTGTTAACACGCACTATAAACTTTCCGAAGATTCTTTTAGTTCTCCTGCTGGAAGGATTAATATTTCCGTTTATTCCCAAGGCTAATATTAACGTATCAAATTCGCCCGGATTCTTTCTTTCGCCGTAATTATAGGATCGAATGCCCATTGGTTTATTATTACGGCTGCGAGAGAGGATCGCAGCGGTTCGTGCGATATAATTATCCGTAACACTTTTAATATCGATAATGTCTACCAGCGACGATTGTTCTATCGCTGAAGAGGTGTTACAATTTTATAGATTTCGTAATGAATAAATAATCTCACGTGTAAGAATCGCATTGTTTCGCTGGCTCGGTCCTTAATGGGTTGAGGGATAACGATACCGGCGCAATTGCAATTTACATGCAGTCCCATATAAAACGAGGCCGTAAAAGTGGCGGGCAGGTTAAACTTATACCGCACGCTTGCATCTGATATCTATTTTATTGCATCAGGCATTGAAACCGCATTACGTTGCATCACGATGCCCCATCATACCATCGGGGGAAATCACGAAGCGTTTTGTGTACATAGTTATTAAACGAGAGGCTTAGATAGTGGCCAGCGACGATAACAGAATCGATTAACTTTTAGTGCGCGAGCGCTTATTGGAGCTGAATAGATTTGAAATATTATTTACGAGCCTTATTACCAAATAGAAGTTGTAATACCCGCGGGAGAAGAAAAAAAAAAAACGTTGAGTATATCATTAACAATAGCACAGCACCAGTAATCAACTATATTTTATCAAATTTAATATTTATCCTTTTTCACCTTTCAAAAAACCTTCCACGCTTCTTTCGTCTACGAAGGTATTACAGTTCTACTCGTGTTCCGATGTTAGGTATTTTTATTTAAAAAAAACAATCATCTGAAAACATGCTTTGCATTTGATACTAGATTTAACACTGCAATCATCTAGTAGAGGAATTATCTATAATTTTCTTTTAGGAATCACAAGAGTTATAGAAATTTCGATTGATTTATATAGCTTTCTGAAACAATTTAATTCCTTTAAATTGTTTGCATCTTTCCAATTATTCTAAAGGAACATATACAGAGTGGTTTATTTTAAAGTAGTTAAGATTTATCGCAGTTTATTCTATTTTTAAGAAATTCAAGTTCATTACTATTTTTAACATTAATGGTTTACAAATACACAATTAGGATATTCCTGTAACTGTATCCATCAGAATCAACGTTCGAGAAAGATTTGCAGAATAATCTTTAGAAAATCTAATATCTCAATGCTTATCCATAATCCTAGCCTGAAAGAGGCAGTTCATCAAGGAAACAATGAAACATTGATTACCGGGCCCGGTAATTAGAAGAAAATCGATTGCGGGGATCGAACGGTTGTTCCGCGCGGTCGGTACGCAGGACCGAGTGAACCATCCCTGAAATCGGCCGCGCCGCGCGCGTAGGCGAAGAAAACAGCGAACACGAGGCCACGGCATCGCTAATTTAAACGAGATCTCGAATTAAGGCTGCCCCGGTAATTCGAGATAGCGTGGAACAAGCTGTACACCGGTGGTTTTCGCAGCGCTGCACATCGTCGACTAATAATTTTCTGTTTATCCACGACCATTACAATTACTAATTACCGCGATCTCGAACGATCTCGATCGTATCGCGCTGCCTTTCTTCTCCTCCCGGGAACAACAAACCCTTCCGGTCCCGTGCTGCTCGCTTTTCAACAACTTCCACGGCGAATCTCGACTAGCATCGTACGGCCAGAACAAAACACCGTAGCACGCGGCTCGGATCGCCGGCGATTTTCGAATCATGGCGGGCCGAGGCGAATCGGATCTGTTCGACGATCGAGAAATTGGAATACAGTCGAACCTGTTTTTGTGCGGTAGATAGGGACCGCATAAAAAAATTGTTCAGAAATGTAGAAAATAGTGAGAAAGTGCTTTCAAACGAAATAAACAATTAAATTACACGTGGCATCATTTTAATGAAATTTAATTTCTCATAGATGGAGAGATTTTCACAATGCAGATAATTCACTACTCGTCGTAGTCCGAAACGCGTCTTCTTGTGATGAACTGGTTCAAAGTCGCTTTCGTCACTTGAAAAACAATACCGTTGAATTCATATACCGCATAAAAAAATCGCACAAAATAAAACAGCTTTGACTGTACTGGAGTGTTAACCGTTTGAGTGTTAC
This sequence comes from Nomia melanderi, assembly GCF_051020985.1. Classification (NCBI taxonomy): domain Eukaryota; kingdom Metazoa; phylum Arthropoda; class Insecta; order Hymenoptera; family Halictidae; genus Nomia; species Nomia melanderi. The sequence continues at coordinate 13,233,830 of NC_135007.1, forward strand.
GGGTCTTCGCAAAAACGATCGAAAAGTGCCAAAGCGCGATCGCGTTTCTTTCGTTTCAGTTTAAAAACTGAATGACTTCTATTGATATATGAAAAGATTGCAAATAGCAATTCCGCTTTCTCATTTATAAGCAGATAATAACAAAAATCAAAACAAATAATTAGGAGGAAGACAAATGAATAAAGTTCATTTGATTCTACGAACCCATGTGCCATTGCGATATAACGAACGCAAACTAGATTTTCGTTACCATAGTTCACCCTGTATCGAATGATATCCATTTGTCACTAGAGATTCAAATATTTTCAATTATACGGTACTTAGGAGAAATGGGAAATTGTTCAAGTAAACTCTATAATAATCTTCAATCTCCCAATAAGTCACCTAATAAAGTTTCTGCATACAAATATATACCTCGATACCATCAATTTCAACTCAAATCATTCAATTTTTTCAAAAACAGTGTATTCCACTGACTACCAACATCAAAAGCCAGCTCCAAAATACCAAACAAAACATCCAATTTCCAAAATCCACCCCACCTAATTCCCCATCATCCCCTAAAAAAGCTGTCTCCCAGAGATCCAGCTCGAGACACCCATCGAGGACTCATAATTCCTGGATTCTTGCTTCCGTAGTCAGCGAGGGGGCTGCAAAAAGCATAGTCGGGGGTAGTAGGGGGTTGGCGACGTCCGGTAGCGACTTGTACGTGTTTGGCGGCGGAAACAGCGGCATGATGGCTCGCTTAACCCGTCCCCGGCCCCCGGTGCTAGTTGTTTCTGCGTGTCCTCCTCTTTTTGGCCGAGCCCGCACCCCCGAGCCACCCCGTTGATCGAAGCGGGGCTCGGTTTTCTGCTCGCTTAAGAAATGACGTGTTTGCCGGCCGTCGAACGGCAGCCCATAACCTGTCCGACTGCTTGCCACCAGCCCGGACAGACATACGAAGCGCGGCGCGAGCAACCACCGGGCACGCACCACCGTCAGGGAATGACGACGGTGACACCGAGGACGCCACCCCGGCACGGGGAAAAACTCACGGGCAACTGGATCGATGGATCCGTCAAACGGATTTCGAGGCGGGGATTATTTATGGGATACCCGGGCTCGGTGATCGTTGCGTGACGGGTGTCCTTTCGGGCGTGATCCTTGGTACACCTGGAGAAAGCCGGGACAAGAAAGATGGATGCGGGAAAAAACGGTCCGCAGGGTTTCCTGGTGTCAGACGATGCTTGCTCCGTTTTTCCCGGTACTGTGATTATTAGGATTTCTCTTGGGTAGCTTCAGCCTCTGTGTTGAGGTCAGTGTGAAGATTCGGTCTGGGGGTTTGATTTATTGGAAGCTACGTTAGGTTAGAGGTGATAGGGGATGATAGTTTGTATGGATCTATAAAGAATGAATAGATATGTGAACGATAGTGTCGCAAGGTTACATCGAAGACACTGAGGATGTAGAAAGCCTAGAACATTGGTATTCACCCAATAGCTCCTTCAGAAAATTCATTCAGATTCCTAGATTCTCGGACCGATACACAGTGGAGCTATTCGAGCTATTCGATGTACCTTATGACATCCATAGATTCCCCTGCGTTGGATCCCGGCTTTTTTCCAGAGCGGCGAACTAGACCGCGTCATCGTCGCCATCATCTCTGGTCCTTGAGAAGACAGCGACGCGGCGGATCGCAGGCGGTCTCGGCGCGCGTCGAAAGAAACCGCGCAGTTTCCACGTACCGATCGATCGGTCCGGCCGATCAATATTCAACGTGCATGTTAATGGGCAATTAATAGCGGCGCGCTGGTCGTCGGCCCGATCCGGGCCCCGTGTGCCCGGCATACGCGGCGTGCCGTCGCAGCTCCGTTTTTTTTCAAAAGAGGTTTTGTAATCGAGCGTGTCCACCGGCGCGCACACCAGCTTCCCCCCCTCGCCGTGCAACCCCGCCTCGCGCGGCGGCGGGTTCACTCATTTGTATGCGGCGTACGTGGCCGCGAAGGAGCTTATAAGTAACACAGTAATGACACAGCCTGTCATGGCGCGGAACAGTTTTCTCGGCTCCCATTGTCGTTAAGAGGCCGGCCGGTGCTGATTTATCGGCGCCGCCAGGGAAATTCCGCCGCGGATCTCTTCGCCGGATGCCTTTTCCAACGTGTATCTGCCTACGTGCATTAACATCGTTTTTCAACGGACGTCTAACGTCCACTGTTCTCTCGTTCCTACCGAAGGCGGCTTCCAGCTGCAGGGGTTCTCAATTGGTAGCCTAGTTGCTTGGATGATGATTCGTGAGAACCTTAGCTTGGCAATTTTTGGGATGACTGTTGTATCGATGATATTGGAGTTGCGTGTTTAATATTGCTCTTCCTTTTCTTCTGAAGGCGGTTGCTAGCTGCAGGGGTTCTCAATTGGTAGCCTAGTTGCTTGGATGATGACTCGTGAGAACCTTGTAACTTGGCCATTTTTGGGGATGGCTGTTGTCGTTTTGATAATATTGGAGTTACATATTTAATATTGTATTAATATTGTTCTTCAATTACTGTCTGACGTCCATTGCTCTTCCTTTCCTTCTGAAGGCGGTTGCTAGCTGCAGGGGTTCTCAATTGTTAGCCTAGTTGTTTGGATGATGACTCGTGAGAAACACGTGGCTTGACAATTTTTAGGATGACTGTTGTTTTGATAATATTGCAGTTGCATGTTTAATATTGCTTTCCAATTACTGTCTGACGCCCATTGCTCTTCCTTTCCTTCTGAAGGTGGCTTCTAGCTTCAAAGGTTCTCATTTGGTGGCCTAGTAGCTTGGATGATGATTCATGAGAACTTTATAGCTTGGCAATTTTTGGGGATGTCTGTGGTTTCGATGATATTGGAGTTGCATATTTAATATTGTTCTTCAATTACTGCCTGACGTCCATCTAACTGCAGGGGTTTTCAATTGGTAGCCTACTTGCTTGGATCATGATTCATGAGAACTTTATAGCTTGGCAATTTTTGGGGATGACGGTTGTCGTTTTACTAATATTGCAGTTACATATTTAATATTATATTAATATCGTTCTTCAAGTACTGTCTGACGTCCATTGCTCTTCCCTTCCTTCCGAAGTCGGCTTCTAGCATCAAACGTTCTCATTTGATACCCTAATCAGTGGATCGAAGGACTTACGAGAACCTTGTGATTTTTCAATTTTAGAAGATAAACGTTGCCATATTGCCGGTACCTGAATTGCACAATTAACGTCTTATTAATATTGTTTTTCAAAGACCATCTAACGTCCATTGTTCTTCCTTTTCTTCTAAAGATCCCTTCTAGCTTCAGAGGTTATCATTTGGTGGCTTAGTTGGTAAATTGAAGTATTCATGAGAACCTTCTGTGTCTACACATAGAATTGACGGTCGCGAGAGAAAGATTAATCGATAGTTTCCTTCTTTCTTGACGCTCCACGAGTCGACAGCCATTTCCGAAGACAATCATTTTCCCCGATCAATTCGCTTGCGAGATTCGACGCAATTACGTACGCTTACGTTTGAGAACCTCTGAATCGGCCCATGGAAAAGTCTATAGAAATTGCTACCTTTATAGATCAATTAATTTATAGGTTAATTAAATTTACTGTCCTTATCGTTAAGGGTTTAAGTATATTACAAGCCATGTCTCTTCGGAAGTATATATATATATATCTATATATATATATATATATATATATATATATATATAAATATATATATATATATATATGTATATATATATATTTTGTATGAATCGCAATTGAGGATCGGTGTTGTTCGAAGGAAATTAGCCGCAGTGATAGGAACGGTAGCAGGCCAGCTGCAGTATCATTTCCTCTAAAAGGACATAACTCCCATTTAAAAGTCTTAATTCTCTGATTGCTAACGCGATTCTTTCATTAAGACATTAAGTATGAAGGAAATATATTACCGATCATAAAAGTTGATCATAGAACGCAAAGAAAATATAAAAGTGACGAGGATAAAACTGCGTTGCTCATTAGAAACAGATTTATATGATTAAGCCTCCGCGAAATAATTGATCGTATAAGATAATATTGTTTTTCATTTGCGACGTGGATCATAGAAATTCGTTCGATCCATTCGATTCAGAAATACGTGCTCGCACACATTCGTATCACCTTTTTCCTTTCCACTGTAATGACGATCGTCCCATGCAAACAAGAAACACGCTTTCGTCGCAGCGAGAGTGGTTATTTACCAACGAACCCGCTTTCACGTGGAATCAACCTTTTGCAATCGACAGTTTTTCAATAAATATTCGACGCTTCTCGATCAGATATAGACGACATTCTTTATAACTGACGAGGAAACATACGTAAATTAAGAAACAAAGCCATCTTATTCCAATATTTCACATATCGATACATTACACGAAGCTTAGTAGTATATAAAACTTTCTAATTTTGCTGTAGTCAATTAACCCTTAGCACTCCAGATAGTTTTGTAATCTATCAGCAACTGCAACTAATTTTTACAGTATCCCTAGCGAAAATGAGAAATGCTATAACATTTCTCAGATCTTTTATTTTCCTTAGCGCAAAATTTGGATGTGTGGAAAATCTAGTAATTGTAGGGTAAGATTCATTGAAATATCTAATATTATTCCTGGTGCAATTTTGGAGCCTACAGAGTTCAAAGGGTTAACCCTTTGCACTCGAAACTTTTTCACTGGAAACATTTCACATTTTTCGAGATAAAATTCACAGATAAATTAAGCGACGAAGCTAATTTATTGAAATATTCCCTATAGCAATACAAAGTTTAGTTTAAAATACTAAATATTCGACTTCATGGTTTTGCTCCATCAAATCAACTGGTGACTGAGAGTCATCTCTCGAGTGCAAACGTGTAACAGAGTTTACACGCGACGAACTTTCGAGAGACAGTCCATTCGCCGGGGAATAAAAAGTCAGGCTATCGTGCGTCGCGTATACGTGATGCACCGATAAGAGCATCGCCGGTATTCAAACCGCTTTATTTCCCTTCTTAGACGAATCCAGCGATAACGGACGCGGTAACGTGGCACGGGCTTTTTTAAGTCGCGGCCACGATAAGCCGCCGAACGGATCGCGGATAAGGAAAATCGTTGGCTGCATTTCGCGACCGAACAGCGAAATTCGGAAAGCGAGGGATTTTGTGCATTCCGTCGCTAATAATCGTCGATTCTATCGACTCATCAATTTCATATAGATAATATACAAAGATGATCTAGAATCCTTCTCTTCTTCAGTGAATTATTAATCACAAAGTAGTTCTATCGATTATAATCCACACAGAAGTCACAAGAGAATGATCTAAGCTCATCAATGAACCCTTCCAATACATCTCAATTTTTCATTCTAATCCTGTCATAAACGCATAAGCAATGAATAATTATCATAGAAGCTCGCTAAGCTCGTAGATTAACGAAGCAAAAAGTTCCGGCGACAGAGAAGAAAATTTTTGTGAACCGTGCGGGCCTGAAAGTGTTAATAGTCTTGCATATTATGATATTTTTCAGATTAATTCGGAAAATTGCAGAAGCATCTCGACGTGCGTGGCACGTCCTTCCACCGCAAGGGGTTAAAGATAATTTCCAGATTTTGAACATTCCACTATTCGTGTCAAGGCAAACTTCGCGGAATATACCATTGGATGTAACGCGTTGATGGAAATCATTGAGAAGAATGAAGATACAACCAAGAACAAAGGGAGAATGGGAAGATATGATATTTTTCAAATCAATTTGGGAAATTGACATTTCCGTGACAATTGCCTGTAACAGAAGCATTTCGACGTTTTTCCAGATTTCGAACATTCCGCTATTCGTGTCAAGGCAAACTTCGCGGAATACACCATTGGATGTAACGCGTTGATGGAAATCATTGAGAAGAATGAAGATACAACCACGAACAAAGGGAGAATGGGAAGAATCGGAAGGAACGCATCTAGCCCGATAACACCGCGGCGAATGGTTTCCCTTTAACAGCGGCCGGTCGGCTCCCAGCAGGAAGGGATAAATATTCCCGACAAATGATCGTTCCAGATATTTACGCGAGATAATCGGCAGCGATAAGGACGCGTGCCTACAAAACTGTCCGAAGTGTAAGACCGAGAAACGATACGACGCGTCCAATTAAAAAACTCGCTTCCCAGCCGTGATGCGTCGCGCCCTCCCCCCTCGCCCGCCCGCCCCCGCCGACCGTCCACCCTCGGCGCGTTGCAACGTTCGCCGCCGCGCTATCCGCGCGCGCGTTTCTTTTTTTCCACAGAAAAACCGCGGCATCTGGCATCGTTAATTAATCACGAATATTTATTGCGTAGCCTCATGCTCATCCGCCGCGGCCTAACCCGCAATACCAGGCAATTAGCGAAATTATTGCATGAAAAACGAGTGAAAAAAGGATTATATATATATCTATATATGTATCTATAAATATATATACATACGCGTGTGGACGATTGCGTACAATGCTGGCCAAAAGTTTGGGACCATTACGTTGCGAAAGAAACATTTGTTTTGCGCGATGAATCTTTTGTTTGGGAATTTTTTTGTTTACTAATGCGATGGTGTGTCTATGGCTATTATCGGGATAAAATTTGCTTCTGGTGGAGGTAGGAAATAATTGTTATGGAAATCTTTGTAGTAGATAATAGATTCTATATTACAATACTTTCATAGAATGCAAAAATGCAGCTGACTTTCATTTGATAAGAGAAATACTTCTCTAAACGTCTGTTTACATGAATTCTTTTACCTCATTTCTGGTGAAAAAGGATTAAGCTAGTATCTCCAGAATCTCGATTTCGAAATATTTTACTTCGTGAATACATTGTCAACACGCTGCTGGCAAATAAGATAAAGTGATTCCAATGTTGCAGTGTTCACACTGAATATTCAAAGCCCGATGCTACATATAAATATTTTCTAACATGGTCATTTAACATTCGAATGTTGCGTTCATATGAATAAAATAAAAAGAATATTCAAAGCTTGTTACCAGATACAATATACAAATATTTTCTAACATGGTCATTCAACACTCGAATGTCGCATTCATAAAAATAAAATAAAGAGAAATAATGAGAATGAAGTAAAACGAAAGGCAGGAAGAATAAAATAAAAGAAAAAGGCACCAAACTTTTGGTCGGCAATGTAGGTAGGTGTGCAGGTGTGCAGGTGTGCAGGTGTACGGAGACGGCGCGATTTCTTCGCCGCGATTCACTGGCCCGTGTGCGGCTACGGCGGCGGCCTCGTCTCGCTGGGAGCACTCCAGACATCAACCGATCGTATCCTCGCAATAATTAGCTCATTAATGCCCAGATTCATGCGTTCCATACAGTTTCCCGATTGTGGGGCCCCTTCGTTTCAACGGTGAGTTCCACCTTCGCGGGTCGAACGTTCTTCCTGGGTTATTCTTTTATTTCCCTCCCCGCTGAGTCTTCCTGCCTCTTAATTTCAATGCCCTTGCTTTCAGCAATAGGTTGAAGTCAACGAATTAGCTTACAATAAGGAAGAGATAAGAAGTTTTCGGAATTATGCAGTTTAGAGTTGAAGATATTTCCCTTTCCGACTTAATTTCAATGCTCTTGTTTCCATAATTAGTTTGAAATCAAAGAATTAGATTAGGATGGAAAGGAGATTTGAAGTTTTCGGAATTATGCAGTTTAGAATTGAAAATATTTGCATTTCTGACTCTTAATTTCAATGTTCGTGCTTCCAGAATTAGTTTAAAATCAAAGAATTAGATTAGGATGGAAAAGAGATTTGAAGTTTTCGGAATTATGCAGTTTAGAATTGAAAATATTTCCCTTTCTGACTTAATTTCAATGACCTTGCTTCTAGAATTAATTTGAAATCAAAAATCTAGCTCACGATGGAAAGGAGATTCGAAGTTTTCGGAATTATGCAGTTTAGAATTGAAAATATTTCTCTTTCTGTCTCTTAATCACAATGCCCTTGTTTCCAGCATTAGTTTGAAATCAAAGAATTAGCTCAGGATGGAAAGGAGATTCGAAGTGTCAGGAATGATGCAGTTTAGAATTGAGAATGATACGGAATTTTTCCATGTAACTAGTTTAGAATTAATAATCATTCGGAATTCTTCCGTGGAACTAGTTTAGAATTGATAATCATTTGGAATTCTTCTGCAGAACTGGTTTAGAATTGATAATGATTAGGAATTTGCTAGTTCTAATGATTTGCAACTTGCCTATAGAACTACTTCAGTAATTTGCCACCTGAGTAATATTAAATCACAGAGAGTTACCTCGAGAATTTTCATATAAGCAGATTTATTATTAGTATATATTAATAATACATTTTTCGAATATGATTTATTTAATATCTTTCGATTCTTTGAAATTTTAGAGAATTTTCTAGAATTTTGTAGGACGATCAAAGACTCGAAGAATGTACCTACAATTCGTTGGATTGTTGCATCGATCAGATTAGAGTCTCCCCTCGAAGAGTATTCGCATATTTGAAATGTTTCGCAACCAGTGAGATATATAAGAGGTAAATGCTGTAGTATATCTTTTCCATGGAATTGTAATATACTCGGAGAAAAATTTAATTAGTAGTGGAATCCACGGGGCGTGGATGATATGTTGGGCCTGGCCGAAGATACACTACTCGGAGAAGTTTTTTTTACACGATTCCACGGTGTTTCTGGTATTTGTTGTTGGTTTTATGGAGCAGAAATGTGTGTCAGATCATATTTGCACTCTATGTTGCGATCGTATCTCGGGAAATGGGGACGTTGGCTGAAATACCGAACGATAATTCAACTATTATTTAACGCTGCGGTGAAAGAGGTCGTGCATACGGGTATCTATGGACATTTGCAAATATAATTCTAGTTCCGACGATAAACCACGGAAAATGTTAATATAAACAACGCAGCGCGGAGATTATCTGTACTTACACCGCACTCGACGATTCTTCGGTTCGTCATTGAATTCAGATAATGACGAATAGAAGAATTTAACGAACTTCCCAGTAGAACTTAGAACAAAGTAACAACATTATGTTTCTAAAATAAAATAATTTTAAAATTTTTAAAACAGTAAAACATGTAGATCAACTCTAATTTTTATTTCTGAGTTTTCGAGGAAAAGCTTCTATGAGATATTCTTGAATTAAATATTTCTATTACAATTTTACTGATAATATTGTAATAGAAATATTTAATTCAAGAATATTTCATAGAAGCTTTTCTCTCGAAAACTCAGAAATAAAAATTAGATTTAATAATTTACGTCACTAATAATATTCACTATTAATTAATATTAATAACTGCAAAGTTAGTATTCAATTATTTCAAGAATATTTCACAAAAGCTTTTCTTCGAGAACTCAGGTTGATGATAGAGGACTATTATTCTAAGCCACTCGGACAGCTGATCCTATTACCCAAGCCGAGAATTTCAGTAGAAACTCTGCGTCACCGATCAGACGCGAGCAAAGTTCGGTCTCGCCGCGAGTTTCGGCAGGGAAGCACGTGGGAAGTCTGAAATTTCGTGTTGCATGCAAACGTCGCTTTCCTTGGGCGGAGCTCATGCAATATTAAAAAGAGCTCCGGATTCATTTGCGATTCGGCGAGACTCTTAATTAGGGAAATCTCGATTCCCAAGGTTTTGATACGTTCGCCTAGCCCAGGCAGCGGCTCGTTCCACGGTGATCCACGAAATTCGAATTACTTTAAATTGTAAATTGATTCGCGTCATGATTGGCTCGCAAAACCGTTCGCTAATTGGCTGCTCGAGCTTGAACCTATCAGTTCGATAATTAATACTTCTGCGTCGAAATCTTTGTCCTACAAAGGAAGAAAGAATTCGAAATCATTTTCACTGTGCAATGAATTGATAGTATTTTTAATCATTCTAATTTCCATCTCTATAATTCTATAATAATATTCTATGAAATTCTTCACCTATCCCAAAAATCTCAACACTCTCTATAGATTCCTAAAAACATTTACTCGAACACCAATTCCAAATCCAACATAAGTTCCAAATAGATCAATCATTAACCTTTTGCACTCTACAGGTGACTCAGTCACTTGATTTGATGCAGCAAAACTATAAAACTTGATATTCAATGTTGAACTATATATAATGCATCGGTATGTGAAATATTGGGATAAAAAAATTTTGTCTCTGAGGTCACTTGCGATTTCACTTTGAGTTCATTTCAAAAATATCGTTTGTCCAGTTAGATGTTAATTTCTAACGAAATACTTGAGTGCAAAGAATTAACCTTTAACGAACGTCGGAACACCAAGTTACAAATGATTTAACACTAGGTTTACGGGCATTTATTGTACAGTTTATTCTATTGTTCCTGGGAAGTTGATATACGTTCATTTAGACCTTGGAAATTGTAGATATAAAAATAGACAATCAGGATTCATATTCGTGTAATTGGACGAAAACCGATTGAAACATTTACCAAATAATGTTTATAAAATTCAATCTGCGTCAAACTGACGCGTTCCATAAACCCAGTGTTAACTATTCGAACAGTAAGAAATCGGTACACAGTTTCATTGTTCTCTGATTTAAGCAGTGAATGTTTAATTCGGCAGAATCTGCAAGAGATTTTGAATACCCCCAACGATCTTCGTCAGCAAAGGGTTAAAAAACTAACACTCTTAAACCCAACAGACATTTCAACATTTCAAAAGATCCAAACAATCGAAAGAACGAAATTTCGGCAGCGAATCTAAGAGAGGCTACTTGAAATCCAAATGGCGGCCTCTCGAATAGTTCGTTACCGGTCGGCTTTTTTCGCGTGGGGCCCGTTCCGTTCCGTTCCGTCCCGTCCCGTCCCGTCCGCATGCGCGGTTGCGAAAGAAGTCGCGGGATCGCGTCGTCGATCGGCGCAAATAAATCCGCGACACGCAGCGCGCGGTCCCCCCGGCTGATGCATGATTTCATGGAATCGCGGCGAGGCGAGGGCAGCGCGTGTGGGAAACTCGCCGGATGCATTATGTATTTATTGCTTTACTTACTTAGTTGGGAATTACTTTTGCCAGCGTAATGACTTTCAGGCAGGCCCGCTATCTTAGGAATGCAATAGGCCTGATTTATCGCTCGGCCGGTGTTTTTCTCGGGCCAGTTTGTCGTTATCGCTGTACCTGTCCTGCCTCGTCCACCGAGACGTCCGCCGCCTGGTGCTGTCTAGTGACCTCGAAACGATCGATGAGCGACGATCCAGCCGGCCGTTGGTTCGCCGGGATCCAAGGGAAATCGCGATCGAACGGGGAAAGATCTTGCTCGAGATCTGCAGCCGGATTTCACGTGTTTCCCATTGGTCGCGTGAAACCGGACGGTTCTGAATTTTGATGACCGACCCTACAGCTTTAGGGTATGCCGATCGTTGGGAGTTTTGTTTGTTGGTACTGTTACGGTTTCGTAGTTTTTATTGATTCGATAGGGTTCTCATTTGTTACTTTTGTGTTTGAAGTTGAAACTGGAGGAATGCATGGATCGTAGGATTAACCCTTTAAGGACGAAGACACTTTAACAATAGAACTACTGTAACAGTCGAAATCACTGGTTTCGATTTGTTTCGCAGTTATTAATTCCTTAATAACATTGAATATTTGAAATGATCTTGGAACTAAATAGTTTCACTTGAGTACTATGATGAATATACAAAGAAACTGAGAATAATCTATTGTTACAATTTTTATAGAGATTACTTATCAATCGTATTAAATGCTCGGTAGTTCTATTGTTAACACTAGGTTTACGAAACGCGTCAATTTCACGCAGATTGCATTTTATAAACATCATTTGGTAAATGTTTCAATCGGTTGTCGTCGATCCAATTACTCGAATATGAAACTTGATTGTCTATTTCTACATCTACAATTTCCAAAATCAACTTCCCCAGGAACAATAGAATAAACTGTACAATAAATGCTCGTAAACCTAGCGTTAAAGTACACAAAGCTGACAACATATGATGCTAAATTATACATTGAATGCTTAAACAATGGAACAAGAAAACTATACACTAATCTCTTACTATTCAACTAATTAAATCATTCGTCTGGAACTTAATGCTCCAAATATGAACATTTCTTCTCGCCAAAATGTCGACGTCCATCGCAAAGGGTTAACTGATCGCATAGAATCTTTTCTGAATTATTTTATGGGAGCAATTCGGTGATGCAAGGATTCGCTAAGTTCCCTAAAGGCTGAAAAGTATGAATTCCAAATAAATTTACAAGCTTTCTAAGATTCCTCTGTCATGTTCGTGAAATCTTACGAAAGTACTTAGTCAAACTAATTAAATCAGATTAGGCTGCAACAGGAGAAACGTTCGTCGAGGTAAAAGTAAGAACACACTGCTTAGAGTATATAAAACCAGGCGAACGTTCCGGAGGGTATACAAGATGCCGGAGTGATCAACGACTCATTACTAGGATACACAATCGACGTTAATCGCAGTCGTAACCTGAAAACAGCCGATGGAAAAGATACGCGGATCGCTGACCGGAAACCTGGCCGGTTGCGCCATTCGACCGAGAATTTCTGTTATAGATTGAATTATGCATGACTTCCAAAATATTCTTTAATATACTCCATTGTTCAACGTTCCTAACTTTCGGCAAGAAAATGGCAGTAGACAAGTCTGCGAGATAAGACCAACGGTAATTAAACATAACGGTAATTTTCGGCAAACCGAGTTATTTGTTTTTATGAAAACAGTGTTTACATAACAGCTTGCATCAGGTACAAAGCGTTATTAATAAAAAATGAAAAGAAGCAGTGTCGTAAGAATTTATGAGAGAAGCTCATAATTGATATGAACTCTTCTAATATGTCGATACTTTTCATGTCAATACTTAATATGTCAAATCTTTCGATTATGTCAATACATTGAATTCATCCCCGAAGACACGTTCACGCGTTCAGAAATAATCAGCGCACAGTCGAGTTTCATCGAATCGTAGAGTTAACGATTCACCATGGCTGGAAATGGAAATTCGGCGAGGCGATCGACGCTTGTATTAACGCGCGATCCTCGCGCAATTAGTAATCAGTAAATTGAGGATCGTCGGACGGATAGCACACGGGGGATCGCGTGTAAATCATTTGTATCCCTTAATTACGGGACTTGTTACAGCGAGGCCGGCGTCCGGAGATACTTTATTGCCCCGTAAAAGCTACAATGAGACATAACTATGCTCAGAAATTAAGGAAGCTTAAGCTAATACAAGTAATTAGCGTGGAGTGACGTGGCGGGATTTCGTTCTACTAATCAGAGCGATGCGAAGATACATATTGCGACGGCCGAAACTGGCTGCGCATGCGATCGCTCGTCTGTAAACTCATAAATAATTATCTCAATATTCGTGAAACGATCTACCAGACGAGCGGGCTAATTAATTAGAATAACGCTGAAGCTAGTGACGGCGAGCCGCGGACTGTACGTGTTCCTTGCAACACTGTTCTTTCCGAATCTTACAAGCTGCCTCGACACTGCGCGATCTTAATCTGATTGTTCCTAGTTTTACTTGTAACCGATATCTGTAACACCGTTAATAACGGCTGCAACAACGACTGCAGTGATAATAGAAACATTAAGTTAGACGAAAAGAAAATTGTCGTTGATCTCATTCTCGGACCATTCAATCGAAACCTAATAAAAGTTCTAGAATCACCAACGCAAATCATGTCTACGAATACAATCAGTAAAATTCACAAAATGATACCAAAACGATACAATTAATACAACAACTGCAATAACAATAGAAACATTGAATTACCAAAGAAACTCACTGAACTCTCAATCGGTCCAACCAGAACCCAATAAATCGAAAACCCGGTCGACTCGAAATCACGTCTACAACAAAACCCGCGGTTCTTTTATTTAAAAATTCGATACTCGCGAAAACCGAAGCCCCGGGATCAAAGTTTCCGAGCGTAATCCCGAAATCGAGAGAGAGAGAGAGCGGCTTGAAGTTCCCCGAACTCCGTGATCGTTCCATTGTTTTTCTCGTGGCTCGAGGCCGTTTCTCGCGGCTGTTTTCATTCGATCGAGGGGAACGCGCGCGACAGGCGGGCATGAGGCATCATCGGGAATCGAACGACCAGGAGATCGACGAGCTGGAGATAATCGGAAGTTCGAGGCGTTGCGACCGCTGCGAGGAAGTACGTTTCCGGCAACCCCCTTTTCAAGCTCTGATTATGCCAGCCGATTAAACCCGGCAAAAAAAAAACAGAAAAAAAGAAAAAAAAAACATTGTTGAGAACCTCCGTTGCGGCAACCGGTCGCTGTTTATTATTTCGTCGTGTAAGATCGCTAGACGGCCGTCTAATTGCATAATTGATTATATAAAAGCGCACCGAGCCCGGCGAGTTTCGTTACGTAAACCGTCGCCGGCGCGGCTTTCGTTGTTCCCCGGCCTCGCGTCCGCCATTTCTCGCGGAACCGTGCGAAATTATCTAATATCCTGCATACGTAATTATCCGGCGGAGATCGCGGCGGCCGATCCCGACGGAAAAACGGCGAATTTCCAGCCGGAATGAAAATCCTTCGTTAATTATTCGCGCCTCGCCTTCGTTCCCCGGTTATTCCGCTAGATTATCTGAAGCTCCTCCACATTGTTCGCGACGAGAAGTGGAAAAGTCTACGCAGACGGTGCGATCTGGGCAAATTACACGGTGCCAGGGATGATAACCTCGCTCTGAACGGGTTCGGAATGATTTACAGTGAGATTCTACCGTGAACTTCGTATTCGAGGACTTTCGCATTTTAATCCGGCTAGTTAGAGAGTGTTGCGGTTTGAATAGGATGTTCGTCGATGTTTGAAACTTTGGGCGGTAATTTTTAAATTGTGAATTTAGAATTTCTAATGCTTGAGTTTGAAAGGTTATTAGTTGTGAGATATAAATCGATGGAGAATGTTGGAATATTAAGTTAGAGATACAGGCGTGTTCGCAATTAACCCTTTGCACTCGGAAGGCTCTCAATGATCACTCGATTTATTGATATTAGATATTAGTATTTGATATAGTATTGATTACTGATATTTAATGTTGAACTTTGTATGCTTTGATACGTGAAGTATTGGAATGAAATAAGTTTGTTCCTCAATGTTCTTGCGATTTCCCTCCGAATTAGTTTCAAGGAATATCGTATCAAAAAATGTTAAACATTCAGAAACTTCAATACAAAATGAAATTACTAAAATGTTTGAATTCCTCCTAGATATAATTAACCTTTTGCACTTAAGAATACTTTTCTCAATAAATATTCATTTTCTGATGAAACGTCAATGATATTTTTTAACATAAAGAAATACCTTGCATGAATTAAGTGAGAGAACCATTTTATTTCGATGCTCCATGTGTTCGTACATCATATAAAATTTAATATTGAATTTCTAATTTTACTCTCGAGTGCAAAGGGTTAATATTATAACTAATATCATCAAAACACTTTGCTCTCCTATATAATGAAAACATTCCTTCCTGTTAATCCGAATTACTTTCCAATACCACGACGACTCCAACTCCGGTCTAAACGGACGCAAATTTGTCAAGGTGAAGATCAAGACGGAGATTCTCGACGAGATCGAGGATTTCTCGGCGAACGATGAGCTGGAGCCCGTCGAGATCGACGGGAAAGGGGAGACCCACGGCGGGGCGGGCAAAGCGGTCGGCCGCTGGTTGCCGAAAACGGAAGCCGCCATGCCGGATGAATACGTCGACTTTGAGGAGTACATCGTGGCGCTGACGAGCGGAAAGCGGCTGCTCTGCAGCGTCTGCAGAATCGAGTTTCCGGACGAGGCCGGCTTCAAGACACACATGGTCGGCCACAGCCACGGGAAACTATTCCAATGTGGCTTCTGTCGGAAACAGTTTTCGCGGTGGGCAATCGCACAACTTTTTCTACTGTTCTAGTCTTTCGTTCCACTAATCCTTTCACCATAGTATCTCGAGAAGCTGGACGTTTATAGTCGAATTATTTATGTTTCACAATTTTTATTTGCATGTTATTATTTATATGAATTTTAACAGATTGAATGCCTAAATTTCAGCTACTAGAAACGGGAGTGTTGGTGATTATATTAACACGTCGAGTGCAGCACGATTTCACGTAGCAGAATGCACAAAATGAAAATGTAATGTAATAACAAGTTATTTTATTGAATCGTTTTATTTTTATCGCACGTTTATCTTGCCGAATGTCACTGCGGTAGACAGCATTATTTGTAATATACAAATATTTGCAAATAATGATCGTTTAATTCACTGAATTATGATAATTCGATTTAGTCGAGGGTCATCGGTGACCCCCACGGCATTCAACGTGTTAATATATTTTTAAAAATCGATCAAACCGAAATTTGTAACTTTGTATTAGCTAAGATATTATGTCGAGTTAATTGTCATTAGTATTACTGATTTCCAGAGCGTCTGCCTTGAAAGATCATCTACACCTGCACGAGACCTTCAAGGCGTTCTCCTGCAGCCACTGCAATTTTCGGTTTCAGGTGGGTCTATTAATTCCTGATTTCTATGGATTTTTCAAATTTATTAACACTAGGTTTACGGACATTTATTGTACGGTTTATGTTACTGTTCCTAGAAACATTCATGTTGGTTCTATCCGGATTTCGAACTTAGATGTTTAAAAATAGACAATTAAGGGACACACTGGTGCAATGCATTAATCAAAGTCGGCGTAAACATTTAGCAAGTATTTATAAACTTCAATATGCGTCAAATTGACGCGTCCCGTGAACCTAGTATTAACCATTTCAGGTGCATAGTTCATCGAATCTTCTAGAATCTGAATTAAAATAAGATTGATGTAAAAAATTATAACTTAATTAGAATTTGAACTAAAATAAGATTGATGTAAAAAATTATAACTTAATTAGAATTTGAATTAAAATAAGATTGATGTAAAAAATTATAACTTAATTAGAATTTGAATTAAAATAAAATTGATGTAAAAAAATTATAACTTAATTAGAATTTGAATTAAAATAAGATCGATGTAAAAAATTATAACTAATAAATTGATGGCGTCATTTCAGAATAAGGATGAATTGAAGAGTCACAAAGCGGAGCTACATTCGGAGCGCAGGCCGTTCGAGTGCAGCGTCTGCAAGAAGAAGCTGCTGCACCGACAGTCGTTGCGCGATCACAAGCTGATGCACACGAACGTGAAGCCGTTCGAATGCTCGATCTGCAAGAAGAGGTTCCTGCGGCTGAGCAGCCTGAGGGCCCACATGATCGTTCACACCGCCGACCTGCCGTTCCAGTGTGACCTCTGCCCTGCGAAGTTCAAACGCGCGTCGGTCCTGAAGACCCACAAACTGACGCACACCGGCGAGAGAAGGTTCGAGTGCGACATCTGCAAGCGTCGTTTCCACTTGAAAGGCGCTCTGAAACACCATATCCTCTCGCACTACGGTGAGAACCTGAATTCTTTAACGATTCCATCGAGGTTCACGCGTTGGCTACCGATGACGCATTACTAGGTCATGCGAGGAATTATTATTTACGTATACAGATTTATTTAGGAGTTTATGGAGGTTGAAACTGAGACAAGTTTGGTTATATTTATTAAGAGAATTTTTTCGGTTTTATACCTACTTCTTCCATAATAGAGATAAATCGAAGTAATTAACTATTTGGTTCGGTTCTTACACTATCTAGTTATCTCATTTATATTACATTCAATCCCTTTATTACAATATCGTGAGATTTAACATAGACATTACTCGATTCCTCTGATTTCAAATTATATATTACTCTTCTCTCATTGATTATTATACTCTAGAGCAGACATACTTAGAATTTTTCTCTTTAATAAATTCTTAACGTCAAAGCACTACTGAATATATTGCTAATTCGCATTCCTATGTGGACATTTATTAATTTCGTACTGCATAGATTTTGTTACAATCGTGAACAAAAATTCGGCCCATAGAGGGTTAATATATTCTGTATCCTTCAAATTAGAATGACATTGAACTCTCACGTCCGCGCGTACAAAAGTTCAAGTTAACTGATTACCTCATTTTATTCACCACTTTGAATGCAAAAGGAAATAAATCAACAAGCTGCCGATATACTGATATGTGACTTCAAAGTCACATGGGCCTACAAAGGGTTAAGTCGCTGAATGTGTTAACGAGGAATCCCGAGGATTCTCGGAAAAAACGCACAGGAGACCAGGGCGGAACGGTGGGGGGGGAGGGTGTTTAGCGCGCAGACCGTTTCCCTCCGTCGCGGCTCCTGCTTTCCCATATAAACTTTCGTGGCGAGGTATTGAGACATAAAAATCATAGATAAGGCCCCGTGGCGGCGGGCTGCCTTGCCTTGCCGGCTGGTCTCTATTAATTAGAGAATCAAGCATCGCGGTGTTACACGGCTGCCAATTAACCCCTTCGCGGAATTCACGCGGGGGACCCGAGCGGAGCCGAGCCGAGCCGATCCGAACCGCGGCGCGGCGGCTGAAAGCTACTTAAACGGCGATAATGCCCCGCTCGCGAACACACCGCGGGTTATAATGTATATTCTACGGTTTGTTTATGGGCTACCGGAAGCCACGTTCGTAAATCTGCGGGCGCAGTTACCACTCGATGTTTACTAGTACCTTAATTTGCCTCGGCCGCTGGTCGGATATCATCGCCGGGAATCAAATTAAGCGGCGAACTGAGAGCCGTTCGAAAAATGGACGTAAAACCCCCCCGGTGCTCTTAAATTCCTCGCCTGGCTCCTGTAATGGATACTTCAATTATCACAGCCTTCAATTAGTAACGAGAACAAAACGAGGTTCGGGGAAAGAGCCGTGCGTCTCGCTCGAGACCGTTCGCCGCCGCGACTTTTCGGCCGAGGTGGTTCTCCGCTGTAGGGAATCGTCGTATCGTGTTTCTGAATGCGCTTTGCTTTTTCCGGAGGTGTAGGTTAGATGAAGGTAGTAGGGATGATGTTAGGCTGATGGAAGCTGTATTCGAAATGTGGTATCTAGAATTTTTAGCGTAGGTTAACGCATCGAGCGCCGGCCCCGTGAAAACGCGGATTCTGAGTCTATCGCTCGAGCGCCGCAGTAATGCGGGTTTCTGGATTTCCATTTCTGAATGTGACGAATATGCAGGTGTAGGACCGTTCAATATTAACATGACTGAGTGAGTGTGTGGTTGAGCGAATGAGGCGAGTGTGGATGAGAGAGAGAGAGAGAGAGAGAGACGCAAGTTAATAAAAGTTATTTACCAAATTGAAGAGAAGAGTTGTAAAGACCTTAATGCAGCACAATTAAAATGTACTATTTTACAAAAATGTATGTTTTGAGTATCTTTTTTGGCTACTCATTGATCAGATACAAGCGAATAAAGCCGTTTAGGCTAAGTGACCGATACGTTGGCTTTAAATGTCTCTTAAGTCGCCGGCGCTCAATGTGTTAAGGTATTTTTGAGAAGAGTGAATGTAAGAATGAGTGTGAGTGGACAGATTGTAAAACGGTCGAGGGAAAGCGATTCGTTGGTTGATTTCTTTGGAATCGTCAGTGTTTGGAGAGTTGATTGTGGTGTTTGAGATGAATTTTGATGTTGAATTTTGATCTTCCAGGTGTCCGGCCCTATAAGTGCGAGGACTGCGGCAAGTGCTACAGAAGGTCCTGGGGCCTAAAGGTGCACAGCTACCGTCACACAGGTGTGAAACGGTTCGAGTGCGACCTCTGCAAGCTGCGCTTCAGCGTGAAGACCAAGCTCGCGAAGCACATTTACGGGCACATCGGCGAGAAACCGTACAAATGTGGCTTCTGCGGCCGCCAATACGGGGAAAGGTACCAGCTCAAAGCTCACAAATGTGGCGCAGCAGTTCGGAACGCGTCGAAAACGAAGATCGAGCATCGCTTGACGGAGTCAGCCTCTCAAATCCGATTCTACCGACCGAAATTATTGATTCCTGCGATGAGAATCGGCAATAATATTATTGGTACTTGAATACCTCTAAGTTTCACCTACAGTGCCTTAAAGACAATTGTAATACTTGTAACATATAGAATGATCTAATCTCCAAATTTCCTTAAAAATACAATAACAATAGTGAAATATTGAGAAGTATCTGTAACATTCGGAATGAATCATCGATGAATGCATCGTAATTGTGATAATATATATTATTATTAGAAAAGTTATATCGATCGTTTCATGATCTCATTAACCCCTTGGCGTACCATTTACCTTCATTACTAAGCTCGTAACATCTTACTATCGACAATTTAGAAGAAATGCAGCAAAACCATTCTACTTGAAGTAAATTTCATTAGAAGATAATACATTGATAAGAGCAAAACAGTTTTGATCCGTGGGTAATGAACGTTGATTCTTGTTAACACAAATCTCGTTTTTATATAAGAACACTTAGCCAATTACCACAGCATTGAACCTGGGGTTCACCTCGAACTGAAAGAAAATAGCTTTACTTAATTTACGTATGATTTCTGGTTAAATTCATTTTACAGAATCTTGCCCACATCTAATTAGAAAATAAAATATCTCAAGCGAAAAACTTTCGAATGCAAAGGGTTCATAGAAACGTTTTATTTATTGAACAGCAGGGTTCACCTCGAACTGAAAAAATAGCTTTACCTAATTTACGTATGATTTCTGGTTAAATTAATTTCAAAGAATCTCGCCCACATCTAATTAGAAAGCATAAAATATTTCAAATGAAAAACTTTCGAGTGCAAAGGGTCCAAAGGAAAAACGTTTTATCTATTGAACAGCAGGTTTCACCTCGAACTGAAAGAAAATAGCTTTGTTACCTAATTTACGTATGATTTCTGGTTAAATTCATTTCAAAGAATCTCGCCCACATATAATTAGTATAAAATATTTCGATTGAAAAACTTTCGAGCGCAAAGGGTTCATAGAAACGTTTTATCTATTGAACATCAGGGTTCACCTCGAACTGACAGGACTTTCCAATGACTCCGTGTTCCTCGGCGGCTTATTGCCACCGGTAGATCACGTTTGCCTTTAATAGAGGCTCATCTATTCGGAATGGTAGACTTTTCCCGGCCGAGAGCGGGTCTTGCCCGATGTTTGCATGCCGGCGCAGCTTAATAAGAACTCGGCCTTAATAAGTACCTTGCCGCGGAACAAAAGCCCGATTAATTCCAGCCTGGTCCGACTCCATTCGGATCGCTCTCCCACCTATCCGTCCCCGCCGCCGATGGAACCTAGGTTAGGTTCGTCATCAGAGTTCCTCACATAATCATAGTGGTCGCCCGCGTATCGCCGGGACGTGACCGCGCGTGATTACCGAACAATCCGGACGATTTCGTTTGCGGGAACCGGCGCGGACCTGCGGGAGTAATTCTTTAATCGTCGCGCGGACAGACCGATGGCCCCGTTGCGCCGTTATTTTTCTAGTCTCTGATTGGACCGACTGATTGTCCGTCATCGATCAACGAGTAACGCCTTGTTCCTGGATAAACAGATGTTTATTCCTATTGTACTGTTTGTATTGTTTTCGTTATTGCTTCTGTTGGGAAGCTTTGATACTGAACATTCAGTTTGGGGTTTCGTAAGTTTCTTAACCGTTTGAACTCTGTAGGCTCCAATATGGCACCAGTTATAGTATTAAATATTTTAATAAAATTTTAAGAAACTACCCTAAAATTATTAGATTCTCCATACATCCAAATTTTGTGCTAAGGAAAATAAAAGAAAGAAATGTTATAGCATTTCCCACTTTCGCTAGGAATACTATAAAAATTAGTTACAGTTGCTGATAGATAACAAAACCTGGAGTGCTAAGGGTTAACAATTTCTCGAAGTATTTGCCTTTTTAGTAACTGTGAAGCAAGAAATCAGGTTATTCTCGTGTAGTAGTTTTAGCGTTAGAGGACAATTAGGAAATTGGACGATTGGTTAACACTAGGTTTACGGAGTACTGAATTTATAAACATTACTTGGCAAACGTTTATGTCGATTTTGGTTGATGTAGATACAAGAATACATATCATAATAACCTAATTTTAAATCCCTAATTTCCAAGATCTAAATGGTCGAACATCAATTTTCCTAGGAACAATAGAATAAACCGTACAATAAACGTCCGTAAACCTAGTGTAAACAACAGATTAATGAATTAATGCATTTCTAATAAATCTGCATCCAGTATAAAGAACAGAGAACCTTACAAGAATCCAAAGAAGACATATTGACCTCTCAAAGTTCTGGATCTTCTGCAAGAAACGAAAGTTCAACCTCTGTTCCCACTATCCCAAGAAATTTCAATTTTGCATAAACATCCGCGCTGCGGCCGCAGCCGATCGAGGCGACCATCGAAACAGGTTGACTCGCAATAATCTCTTCATCGCGATTTAATTGAACCATAAGCAGCCCCGCCATTTTTCGCCGGAGCTTTTTCCCGTTAAACCTGTCCGGATACCTGTCCACCTGGAATTCTTTCCAAGGGTACATTATATAATTTGCTTTTGATAATACGCGAACCGGTCGCCGCAGGTCGGTCTGTCGGTCGGTCGGTTGGTCGGTCTTTCAACTGTATCTCGAGCACGTGGGCCCTCCTTGTGTCGCCGCACGTGAGAATGGTACTTTAAGGTGCGTGGACACAGCGGGGGCTCGCGTACGGTAATCCGAGAAGAACCGCCCCTTTATCTGATTGCATCTGTGATTCGCGAGCCTCCGGGAGGAACCCTTTGACCGTGCCGACACGCATGTCGCCTCCCGGACACGTTTTCCCATCTCTATTCACGAATTCGCTGGACCTGTTCCGGACTCCTGGCCAGTTGAGACACTCCGATCGAATTTTTCAGCAGATATTGGACTGTGAAATGGAAGTTTACTCTCTTTTTAACCCTTTGCACTACGAAGTTTTTCAATAGAAATATTTCAACATTTTCTGATTCAATTACGTGATTATCGTCCCTAATAATACATTTTTAAATATTTGATTTCCTAGATCTAAACATCAATCTTCCTAGGAACAATGGAATAAATTGTACAATAAATGTAAATCTAGTGTTAACCCTTTGCACTCGGAAGTTTTTCACTAGAAATATTATTAATATTATATTTATTTCAATATTATTTCATTTCAATATTTCTCAAATTGATCCATTATACAAGGTATAATATTAAATATCAAATTTTATAGTTTCACGGTGTGAAATCAGGTGGTGATTGAGAGTCACCTCTCGAGTGCAAAGGGTTAATATTTCGTACGTATCACAAGAAAATAAGGAACAATTCCAAAGTTCTAAGATCACTTATAACAAAACGTCTCTTCCTAAGACGCCTTCAATCAGGTTAAACATCCGCGGAGCACAAAGATTAAAGATCTGCGGAATTAAAAAGACCTCGAGCTCATTATCACCATCTCATCCGCCACCCTCGACCGCGAACCACCCAAAAGCGCAATCATCCTCCTCCATTAAACTCAACCATCACACCTTCACGGGAATCCGAGAAATCCTAATCATCCTCGGACTGCGTTACGGTACTATTTCCACGTTATAACATTAACAATCTCCGACGCGGCGAGCCGTCGTCACAATCAGCAGCACCCAACCAGTCACGCCGACGTCACAGAACAATAGGCAGAAAAATAGGCGACGAATGCTCGACAATATAATCAGACAACCGCAGAATTAGCTTACTCTCGGCGAAGCGTGGGCTACCAATTAGAAACTCTGTCGCAGACGAGCGAGGTACAGTATCAGCGGCAGTATCTGCGAGCCAGACGATTAGCATAGACCAGCGAATGGAGCAATCGCGGGGCGCGGGGGGAGGATAATTAAATCCGCCGACGATCGCTATCGGAATAATTAGGAGTTGCCGTGACGCTGCACAAGATTGCGGCCGGACTGTCAGACCGTTAGATCCCGCGAGCCGGGATTCCGCAATTAAGCGAGAAAACACGCGGCGCCGCGCGCGGATATTCAAATCGGCTCGCGATCGCGTTCGAGCGCGCACCGGATCCGCCGGGTCACCTTCTCCTCGAGGCGAGAGACCGCGCGTGCGAGTGAATCACCGGACCGCGGGGAAATTGCACTTTCGACACGTTCGCGTAACCGCTTTATGAATAATCGCGCCGTGCGAACCGAGCGATCGCCTCGCCAGGGAAATACAAGGATCCGTGGCACCCTGAAGCGTGTCCGTTAGGAATCGCAGACACGAATTGCTCGTTAAATTCTCGCTGCCCTTGGATGGCGATTTTGAACTCTGAACTGGAGAGGAGGTTTGATCTCTTCAGTCTTTGATTCTGGTTATTGAAAAATTGAAGTTTTTAGTCTGCTTTGGATGTAGGAGATTATTTTGAGTTCCTGGTGGAAGATTATAATTTTAGGCACTGTGGAATTGATATTTGATATCTGGATTTTCAAGGTTATTTAAAATTTATAATGTAAGCGGTGTAGAGTCTGAAAATTCCCCTTTAACCCTTTTTGTTCATGGTCATGACAAAATCTATGCAGTACAGAATTAATAAATATTCACATATGAATAGGAATTAACAGTGTATTCAATAGTTTCAATAATTTCATTTTGTAACTTTCAAGTTACAATGACGTTAAACTTTCACGCCTAAGTGTATGAAAGTTTAAGTAACTGATTACTTAATTTTATTCGTCACTTCGAGTGCAAAATGAAATAAATCAACAAGATTCCAATATACTGATATGTGACTACAAAGTTACATAGGCCTACAGAGGGTTAAATGAGAAATTAAATAAACGTAAAGTGGTACCTCTAAAGTAACCTCTACTATTATTACAATTTTTATCATTAAAAGAATTATTTCGTGTTACCAAACCCAATATTAAGTGAATTCATGTCAAACATAGAACGTCCAACTATGATAAAATGTAAAGTGGTACCTCTAAAGTAACTTCTACTATTATTACAATTTTTATCATTAAAAGAATTATTTCGTGTTACCAAGCCCAATAGAAACTGAATTCATGTCAAACATAAAACGTCCAACTATGAAACCTTGCAAAGCTCAGAAAATGGAGTCAACCGATTCGCCTCGGAAGTTCAAATAACTGTCTTAATCCTTTAGTGCTTGCGAAAATAATCGAAAGAATTTTACTAAGGTTCGAGAAAAATCTCCTAAAAACCAAACTAAAAATGACATTTCCATAATCCAAAAAAAAATTCTTGCAACGAAATTGAACGATTGATAACATTTTATAAATTTATTTTCAGAGTTCTCGATCCGAATACTGAGGCGCGATTGGATGCGCAACGATACATCGTCGCCGGCACTTTTCGCGAGTGTTGCGAACGACGATATATCGTCGTCCGGCACTAAAAGGGTTAAATTGGAAAAGTGAACGTTCCATTAGCGGTTCCCAGCCGCGTTTCGCGAGGGACGCTCAAAACGCGAGGCTCGCCGTGGCCGGCCGGCAAAAGGAGCACCGCGTCGGGGGAATATTAAATAACGACGATGTCGATTAGTATTGACAACGGCGATTAAAGAGGCCGAATTGCCAGTCGGTAATGACCGAGCAGCCCCTCGCGAGCAGTGAGCACTGTAATTTCATTGATAATATTTAAATACGGGCTTTTGATAGCTGTCTACCCTCGGCTGGCATTAGCGCGGGCCCCGAAGGGTCCCACCGGCCCCCTTCCACCTGGCCCACTCCGCCCCTGGGACCGGCGGAGGCGCACTATTTATCGACCCGGTCCCGTCATTATTTCATCGAACTCTTTCATCGCCTCTTCTGGTTAATCGGCGACCCGTAAAGTCGGAACCGAGCTCTCGGTACTCTCCTCTGCTCCCTGTCCCCCCCATTTCTCCCCCCACTCCCTTCACTTTCACCGTTCTTTTTATCAGCTGATTGTATTATTATATTACGCAAATTATTCCATTACGTAAATCTGCTGGCCGTCGAGGAATTGCCTCGCGAACAAGCGATGAAGTTAAAGACTCTCATCAAGGTTCATTTCTGCGTCCCGGGTTCAACTTAGTTTCGCTTTATAGTCGGGTTATCGTTCTTCTGGTAATTTTCTAGATGAGAAATAGTGGAACAATAGGGGCTATTTGCTGTGTCGCGTCGCATTAGGAATATTTAAGGAACGACTCTTTCGTTGGTAATCTTTGCTGTCGTTTTACGTTGTAGCGAGTTATCGGAACCTTGAATTGGAGACTTGGAAGATAAGGATTAATCACTGCTTTTAGTGCTTGGCAATCAGTTTTCTTATCAAAATTTGATGCTCTTTAATCTGGCTAGAGTCGATTGGCTTAGTATCTTTGATCCTTTATCGTTGCACGTTGGTTTCAGTAAATCAGCTAAATGAATAATTTTTAATGTGTCGTTTGATTCGGTAGAAATAAGTGTAGTTTTTGAGAATAAGAATGATAGATTTGAAAGTTGTATTGTAAATGATATGTTATGAATGTGGATGAGATCTACAGCTTATAGATCGAGCGTAGATGCCCTAGATCGTCTATCAAGGAAGCCAGAAGCCGATGATAAAGATTCCCGCGACCTCCTCCGGGCCAGTTTCCGATGGCATCGACCTGGCGGTGCGGCCAAGGAGGACGCGGTTTATGCAGCAGCGCAATTATGCGTTTCTCCTGGCCGGCAGAAAAAGATGACGGATGCGCGGAGCGCGAGCGACGCTGCCCCCTCTATCGCGGCAGCCGGAAGATATGAATTTCAAATTCCGGCGCGGCGCTGGGATTTTTGCTCCGGGATTTCGTTGACTTAATTTCATATCCAATTAGATCGCGCTCGCTGCCGGGAAAAAGCCGACCGCCTTCTCGAAATTTATTGTGCCGTACGTACCCTACGCATGTACGTACGCTCGGTGCATCAATCGCGCGCGGGGACGCATACAGTCGGCTCCGGTAGCAAGCTAGCGCTGCTGGCGAACCGATATTGAGGTTCGAGTGAAGGGACGACTGTGATCCGGGGATGAATTAATGGAGAATTATGGAAATTTGGATTTTGAACGTTTATATGTTTGAAGGTTTGGATGTTTGGATGTATGGAAGTTTGGATGCTTGGATGTTTGAACGTTTGAAAGTTGGATGTTTGGGCGTATGAAAGTTTGGATGCTTGAATGTTTGAACGTTTGAAAGTTTGGATGTTTGAACGCTTGAAAATGTGAATGTTTGAATGTTTGAACGTTTGAACGTTTGAAAATTTGGGTGCTTGAATGTTTGAACGTTTGAAAATTTGAAAGTTTGGATGTTTTAACGTTTGAAAATGTGAGTGTTTGAATGTTTGAACATTTGAAAGTTTAAAAGTTTAAAAGTTTGAATGTTTGAACATTTGAAAGTTTAAAAGTTTAAAAGTTTGAATGTTTGAAAATTTGAAAGTTTGAACGTTTCAAAGTTTGAATGTTTGAAAATTTGAAAGCTTGGATGTTTGAACGTTTAAAAATTGAAAAATTTTAAAGTTTGAACGTTTGAAACTTTGGATGCTTCAATGTTTGAACGTTCCAAAGTTTGAAAGTTTGAATATTTGAAAATGTAGAAGTTAAAAAGCTCGAAATTTAGTATTAAAGAGCTTCCAACTTTTTCTTCGACACATTTGGATCTACTAGCACCAGAAGCTAAGATCATTAAAGTCCACCAGAGTTTCCAGCGAATAGAATAGGGAACGTTCGTACACAAGAACAGGCGACGATGCATCATAGGGAAGCACCGAACTTTCCCAAGCGACTGTACCCAGACAGAGCGCAGACGAAGACCATTGAACCTCGTCGCATTATCATGCGACGTTTTTTAATTATCCCTTAATCCGCAGTTTTACGAACTTTGTAGCGTTCTTTAACGAGCCGGCGGGTTTTCACTTTCAGCGCAGCCGCAGCCGGCTGGCATACAGCGCAAACCGTTCTTGGGATTGTTCTAATTAACGCGTATTAATAATACCGGCGGCCCCCCATCCCCATCGCGTTCTTAATTGCGATGAATTCCTAATTCGCCTGTCTGCCCGGCGGGCTCACGTGAGTACGGCCCTGCTGCCGGGGCCTCACCCTGTCTCCTTCCCTCTATTATGAATTAAATGCGCGTTAACTTTAGACCGATGTTAACGATTAGGATCGGGGGTCGCGCTAATTAGAGGCATAACCGGCCGGTCGTCCGTTCGGTATAATTCTATCGTATATTTTTCCGAGAATAAGATGCACCGTGTTCTCGCGCGCGCACACCTCGTCCTGATTAATAATTAACTAATCAAATGTTTCTCACACTTGGCTCCTCGCTTCGTCTCCTGCCTTTTAGTCGCTTCACCTGCTGTCGCACGATGAATACGCGACGTTCAGAAGGGTTTCATCAGACCGTGACGATTTCCCTAATCCCATACATAATCCCGGAGATAACAGCTCATTCTCATTAAGTATCCTACATATAATCTCCAGCCATGTTCATTACTACCACTATTTAACGAACTTCTCGCGCACTATGTAAAAAGCTAATTCAATTTATCTTGTATTCATTCAAATTCCACTCGTAGAAAGCGTTCTCCGAGATCTATCTCGTGCAGAAATAATAATTCAAACTATTATTTCAAGAGTCATTCCACGATCTAACTATTCAAATGATTTCAATAAATCTACACGTATAAACAGACTTTCACGACGTAGTCTTTCTAGTTGCAAATACATCTTAGTATCCGCGTTTTTACTGTAAAATCGAGAACAAATCTGATTTCCGTAAACTTCACTTTCACAGTTACTTATCAGCGATTCATTAATAGCGTTGCACAGGGTCCTACACTAATCGACCAACAGAAAATTCCACAGCGAGTGTATCTTCCCATTGCCACGGCGGTACGCGGAAGAGCGCAGAAAAAAAGGAAAAGAGTGCAACAGGGTAAGAGGGATCCAGGTAACGAACGGTTTTTCCGCGGCGCGGCCATCGATCGGCGATCCTAGACGGCGTGCAGGACCGTCGTTCCCCGGGACGTTAACGGTTCACGGTCACGAGACGGGGAAGCCGTCGCGTGGTTGATCGCCGCCGCGCCCAGCGCAGCGCATCGCGGCGATCCGCGCCGCGCCGATGTGAATGAAAGCGGACAGGCCGCGATCTCGCGGTCTCGTTTTGCGTCTGGTGCGCCGATCCACCGTCCCGATCTTGTAGCCTTCCGTCTCCGTTGACAGGCTTAATATATCTGTTCGCGACGCGCTTCATTCCCCGAGCGTTTAGGTATAATCCGACTTAATGCCGGCTTGATTCAATTCAATGAGCCCCGGCGGAAGGCTCGAAGGAAAAGAAAAAGAAAAGGAGGAGAAAAGGGAAAGATGAGAGAGTACAAGCGAGGGAAAAGAGAACGATCCCGCGCAGAAAGAAATCGAGCTCAATCCGGTCCGTCCGCCGATGTTCATGGAAATGCCCTTAATTCCGTCGATTATGGAAAGAGAGGTTTTCGTTCCCGTGATCCCGACGCGGCGTCGCGCGCGCGCAAAAACCCGGAGAACATCCCGGGGAATCCTTAATCCCGCCAGAAGAACTAGAATTTTATTGGTTCTGGTTTACTCGCGAACGGGAAAATCGTTTACACGGGCCGTGGCATCGTGCACGGGACGAAGAAACGCACTGTGCCGGCGCGCTCGTGAGATCTGACGTGAAATTACGTCTTCCGATCGTTGCACGACGCGATCGCTTGGAAGTTTCTTCTCCGATAAGTGGATCGGCCGATGATGTTAATCGATCGGTGAGTCAGCTCTCCGTACGACGACGTTGGAAATTGATAATTGTTGTTTCTTGTAGTTGTTATTCTCTCCTAAAATACATGTTCCTTTTTCTATCATCCTACTCTCTGAGAGTTCTTGAAGGCTTTCAACTCTTCGCTCCAAACCTGACTTAAATCCAACTACTTATTTCCATCGTTACACATCTTGAAACTAATGATCAATGTTTGAAATAAACTGTTACACCTAATAAATCTATCCAATCATTCGAATACCCTATAACCTCAAACCATCGCAATCATCGCTCCAAACGCTCGATAATCACTTGCCGAAGGAATCTCCCAAGATCAAAGCAAGCTGAGCAAATCAGCGCGTAGGGTCCGACTCAAGCAGAACCAGCACTCGGCGCAGCTCGTTTACATACGAAGCACGGAGGCACCTAACGCGTGATCGGCGCGGATCGGCCGAGATCGATCGCGTCTCACGGGGCCGGACAGCTCGAAGGGCGCTCGTTCGTTTTCGAGCGGGGCCAGCGCAGCGCTTGCGGTTCTTGCGGGGCCCCCGGTTCGATGTAGGTAATCATGCGCCGCATTCCCCGGGTGCCGGAGAAGATTTTCGGTTTCATTGTGCGCGAGGGTGGGTGGGTGGGTTAGGCTCTCCCCGAGCGGTGGCGGGGATCGACGCCGAGAAAAAGAGGAGGCCGGGAGGACACCTCGACGGAAACGAGACCGATAGAGGTGGAAAGAGAGAAACGGGCTTAGCCAGAAGTCGGAGCAAAAGAAAGGGCAGCGCTCGTCGAGAAAAAGGCGGACGGCAGGGGGGCAGGGGAAGAAGAAGAGGAGGAAGAAGAGGAAGAAAACGAGACGGCTCGCTCGGGGAGAGTCCAAGCGCTGATCCATCGTTCGGCGGGCCTCTCGGTGGAAGCAAACGACGCAAAAACTGGCGTGCATTGTCCCCGACCGAGCGGCGCGAGTCCTGTTGCCCGAGGGAGGAGGACGAGCGAAGAGGAAGGAACAGAGAGAGAGAGAGAGAGAGAGAGAGAGAGAGAGGCCGAGGAGAGCCAACGGAGAACCGGAGGAAGCTATGTTCCACCGGATCCATGCATACCAACCTCCTCTCTCCGCAGCATCGGCGATCCCGCCGAGAAAAGAAGAGTAGCTCGCCGGAGGTACGGGAATGGTAAGGAGGGCCGACGGCGGAGGGAAAGAAAGAGCCGACGGAGAGGAAGAGCCGACGGCGGAAGAAGAGGAGAGAGACGAGAGAGCGCGCCGCGGCCGATTTGATTTTTAAATGCAAACAAATCTACATCGTGGCAAAAGCGCCGCCGATCGACGACGCGAGCCTGCCTCAGAGGGAACCGACGTTGTTCCGCCGGCTACCGGGGGCCCTCGATGCGAGACCTCGTCGCAGGACGGGCCAGCGATTTTTTTTCAATCATCGAGGCCCGCCGCGAAGGCACCCGCTGATCTTTATTCCCCTCTGGCCGCGGGATCGGCCGATCCGCGAGAGATCGGGGGCCCCGCTCCTCCCACGGTGCAGCAGGGCCGCAAACTGGACACCGAGGTAAGTGGACTGACGATTTGTCGAGCGAGCCTGTCTCGCCCGACGGACTCGTGAGCTCGTGAGCTTTTGCTTCTGCCTCTCGATGAGGGGTTTGACGTGGACCCGGCGAGGGGATAGATTCTGATTGGAGGATTACTTTCGACTGGAAGGCAGCGTCGGTTTCATTTGAATATCGGCCGCGAGCCGGGTCACCGCTGATCCGATTTTACTGCCGCGGCGCAATTAGAGTTCATTAGTTTGATTGTCTCTCGCCGAGGGTATAATTCGAATTAAGATACCTAAATGATACGCATTAACCCTTGCCACTCTAGGTTGTTTTGTTATCTGCGACTAATTTTTATGGTATTCCTAAAATGAGAAATAATGCGTTTCTTCGATCTTTTGTTTTCCTTAGCACAAAATTTGGATGCGTGGAGAATTTAATGATTTTAGGGTAGTTTCTGTAAGATTTAAACCTTTGCGGGCGAATGTCGACATTTCGAGATGGAAGTTTCATATTTGGAAGTCTAAGTCGTAAACAAGTGATTAGCACGTAGTTTCCTATTTTTCTATTGTTCAAGTAATTATATAATTTAGCTTCATCTGTCGAGGATTCTGGATACTTCAGAGAATCTTCGTCCGCAAAGGGTTAGAATATTTAATATACCAACCGGTGCGATATCGGAGCCTGCAGAGTTCAAAGGCTCAAGCCGAGGGCTGCTCGAATAATAAACTGGATTCGTATCTCAAACCGTCGCGCCTTTTCTCCTCGTACACAGCACTTCAGTTTAACAAACTCGATAATTCCAACTCGAGTCCTCGGATCTCCGAGATCTCGAAACGTCCGGACACCTTCCCAGCGATCCCCTATCTTCAAGAAGGAACCCTCGCAGCCTTTAATCGTCCGGACACGTGTTATTAAATCTCATATTCCCGGCAAGCCGTCGAGGCTCGAGGCGGCCGCTCTCGATTTCGCCGGAGACACTTTCTCGGCATCGGCGCAGGAACGCCGCGGACCACCGGATTTTACGGAGGTACAATGACACTCGTTGCACGGAGGAATGACATCGCATTCCAGGGATGAACGCGGCCGGTCGAACCGGGGAAAAGGGGAGTGGGGGGAGCTCCCGAGCGTTTAGCTGGATCTTCGGTAATTGTCATTTCTGACCAGCCGGGCATACCTACTGCGAGGAGAAAGAGGGGCCCGGTCGCCTCTCCTTATAATAATATGCGACCGTGTCTCGGAGCGGTGTCCTCTGTCAGGACGCGGGCAAGTTCCAGTCAGTCCGGGGCCCCGGTCGCCTAATAAAACGATCGTCGATTATCGTGCAATTATGCCGTCTCATTAATCCACCAGCAATTATGTCCTCCCCACCCGTTCCTGCCCCTCTCGCCGGTCCGCTCCAGCCTCTCTCCCCTTGTCCGACGCCGGTCGCTTCTTCTTCTTCTTCCCCTGCATCCCGTCCCCCGTCGCCTGACCGCCCCACCGGCCTGTACCCTTTTCGTGCGTTCTCTCCCGCGGAGGGGGGCCGCCGCTCGCTGCCCGGCCAGGCCCTTATCCGCCGTTTCATAACTTATGAACGTTGACAAGCGCACGCTGCAATGTTGGGACAAGCTCGGGGACAAGCGGCCGTTCCGTCAGCGGCGGCAATTACACCCTACTTGGAACCCGGTGCCGGCGATTGCCGGACATCGCGGCATCCGCGGGCCGCTCGTACACGCTCGCCGCGACACGGCCGCCTGGTCTTTTTCGAACGGCGCTCCCTTTTTCGTGCGTCACCGGAAAAGAAGCTAGAATGCTGCGCGACAAATAGGCGGTTCACCGCTGAACAGATGCACGCTGCACGGCTTGCCCCGGCTTCTTCTCCGATGCTCGTACAACCTTCCGAATGGGATTTTTTAGTTATCGGACTTTAATGGTGTTATTGGATCGACAACTTGCGTCTAGGAAGGCAGGTTTACAGGGAACTCGAGAACGCAACATTCTGGCAAAAACGTTGTCCTTAGAAAGACTCCAGTGTTCTGTCCTAAACGGTGAACAGTCTACCCTAAATTGTTTCAAACGATTCCAGGTTGCTATCCAATCGACGGAAATCCTCTTTTAGCTTCCGATAAGAATCCCGATCGTTTCGCGTCGAAGCCAGGTAGCAAACGCTCGGCATTCGTCCTGCTCCGATTCCAAGGAACGGTTCCATCGGCTACTCGGCCGTTCTCCGGCGTTCCGCGCCGCTTTACTCCGAACTGGCACCGATCGTTCGGTATCATACCCCTTGCGTTCCAGAGCCGGGGCCAAAAAACGGTGCGCCGTCATCGTCGCGTATCCCGACGATAGCGCATTCAAATAAAGGCGAGGCCGGCGCGCTCTCGTAGCTGGTGACAAGGTCTGACGCTAGCTCCTTTTGATGTCGCCGCCGCGGTCGGCATCTGATTAGCATCCATCCTCCCCCTCCTCGCGTTTCTCTGGGCCTGCACCCCCCCACCACTGTCGGAGAGAAAGAGAGAGAGAGAGAGAGAGAGGACACGGGAGGTCGTGACGGCGGCGAACGCCGG
Organism: Nomia melanderi; assembly: GCF_051020985.1. Lineage (NCBI taxonomy): Eukaryota > Metazoa > Arthropoda > Insecta > Hymenoptera > Halictidae > Nomia > Nomia melanderi. Next base: position 13,267,569 of record NC_135007.1, read on the forward strand.
AGAGAGGAGGATCTAGAGTCCCGCGATGTCACTGCGGTGACTGAGCCACGTCTCCTCTCGTCCGTCCATCTAGCTCGCCTCTAACCTAACCACCGCGAGGGACCAGCGAGGAGGAGGTTCAACGAGGAGGCAGCGAGAAGAAGAAGAAGCTAGCCGCTGAGTTATTCCTGCCGCGGCATCCTTCTCTTTCTCCTGCCTCCCCTACCCGGCTCCTTCTTCCCCTGTGCGAGCGTCGAGCCGCGGCGACATCATTTAAATGTCCCTTTGCGGACCGTCCGCGGGTTTTTAGTCCCTCATCTCCGGGAAGCCAACGGCCCTGGCTGCCGGGAATACGAGAGGAGGCTAGAGATTCAGCTGGTATGCGATGAATACCGGCATACTAAGCAGCAGGCAACTTTTCCTCGACCTCGTCTTCCACCGGACACTTTGAGGTCGTGCGGTTTAGAGGCAGCGCAGAGGTGGCTGGGGGTCTTTCGGCTGAACGTCCCGATGGTTCCTCGGTTCGCAGGAATTCCACGATTTGCATTTCGTCGATCGTTCTGGGAACGTCAATCTCGGGCTACCTTGATTTGTTGAGTCGTCGATGATATGTGGCTCGGGCACCAGGGGAGAATATGGAATGAGCGTTGCTAGCTTTTGTTAGACGCCAAAGGCTGCCCGGCTCTCTCCGTTTTCCATGACTTCTAGCTTCGGATTCCGCGATGACTGCTATAGTCGTTAAACGCTGTTTACAATGTCTACTTCCTATTCCTTTTACCGCGAGCACCCATTGCTAGGACAAACGAATTCCAGAAAGAACGCGTCCAGCTTCGACACTACAGCTGGATTGAAGGCGATCGCGTAACCCGGACTACGAAGCTCCGCTGAGACTATCGATTACAGCTAACGACCCCTCTCGTTTCTCACGTCCTCCGGAAGCCAACGTCCACGACCGGTCCCCGGTTGGTCTCGGTGGTTACCGGGTTCCACGAGTAACACATCAAACGCGTGTGACGTGCGCGTATGTACGCGCACCGGAGGGAATATATCAAGGCGTGCAGGCAAGCGCGAGCTGGTTAGGGTTAAGAGCTGGGTATAAAGATGTTGTTTGAGGCGTCGGACACCTGTGCCCGGCCCGCCGAGCTCTGCATATGGACTGCTGCTTCAGCGACGCGTCCCTCCCGCGCCAGCCCGTCCTTGCTCCCTTTATCGGCCTGCCTCTTCTTCCACCTTCCTTCCTTCCTTCCTTCCTTCCTTCCTTCCTTCCTTCCTTCCTTCCTTCCTTCCTTCCTTCCTTCCTTCCTTCCTTCCTTCCTTCCTTCCTTCCTTCCTTCCTTCCTTCCTTCCTTCCTTCCTTCCTTCCTTCCTTCCTTCCTTCCTTCCTTCCTTCCTTCCTTCCTTCCTTCCTTCCTTCCTTCCTTCCTTCCTTCCTTCCTTCCTTCCTTCCTTCCTTCCTTCCTTCCGTCCTTCCGTCCTTCCTTCCTTCCTTCCTTCCTTCCACTGGACTGCGAAACATCATAACGTACGCCGGCCCAGCGACCACGCGCGCGCGCCTCTCGCTACGTGCGCACATGCGAACGGAGACGGAGCCGTAACGTAACGTATGTAACCCCCTGCATTAAGATGCAGACGGTGATAAGGAAGACTTTACGATCTCACGCTCGGACGATTCATAGCCCGGCGATGTATGGACGAACCCTGTTCACCGGTGTTCCCGCGGTACCCGCGGGCTTCGCCCGTTTCTAAGTCCCTTTCTGGGCTAAGCGACTCGGAAGACTGGGCCTGTGCAGGACTGATCGGCGAGGGGTATGATATTAGTGGAATTTAGATTGATGAGGAATTTTTAGAAGGCACGAGGATAGGGTTCATTTTGAGGTGGATCTTTGAAGGTTTGGAGTAAGCTTCTGGATGGTTGTAGGTAATCTGAAGTGTAGATGTGTTAGATTCAACGAGGGAAATAGGTGATTTGAAGAAAATTGACATATGTTAACGAGAACTGCCAACACAAACTGATTTTTCCAAGTTCCTTTGTAAAACTTGTAACTGTGTATTTATTAACACTTTACTGACCACTGTTACGTATACGTGATTGTCATTCCGACGCTTGTATAGGAATACATATTGATACTATTTTTAGAGAAACAATTGCTTCCACTGTTCTCCCTTCCCAATTTACCAGATCGTCTTTTGTTAAAATGTTTTAAGCAGATGCTTCTTCTGTTAGTTTAAACTGTCTTTGCTGTCTTCCTGCGTCATACTCACTCGCGCCAACCTAACGGCGATGCGATAATGTGCGGCCGGCAGTGTTAAGATTGCAACCGGCTTATATTTCAGTGTAGCTATTACTAAGCCAGGTGTTCAAACGATTTCTCAGAGAAGCATCTGCAGTTTCTCTGCAATTGTAAAAGAAACCAGGAAAGGGTCAATCTGACACTGGTAAATGTTAAGGAGAATCAGTGCGTATCCGAACAGATCTATGCAGCGTACTTCCACTGATCGCAGGAAAGAACCAGATCTCTAAAGTGCAGGTTGCACGCGTTAATTCTCGCATCCCGCCATTTCCCATAAATCTCTCGCACGTTCACACAGCGCAATCATCCACTTCATAAACCCGAGGTTGCCCCCGAATCCCGGAGAAAACGAACGAAACCGAGGCGCGTTTACCTTTATATAATTAATCCACTCTCCGCGGTTGAAGAGCCATAATCTGCGGCTAATACGCGCGTTATCAGGTGCGGATCGCTCGGATTACCGAAAACGGACTCGAACGGTCACGAGATACCCGGGACACGGAGAAACTTCATCATCGTCCCTTAACGCGTCATCAAAACCCCCAATTATTAGCTACCCGGCGGAGGATCGCGAGGCCGGTAATTGGTGGAAGGAGGGCGCGGCGTGTCGAGGGCAGGGGGCGCAGGTGCACACGCGAAACCGCGGGCGCGAGAGAGAGGTAGCGCGACGATTCCGGCGGAGACGCGCGGCCGGACGATGCGCCGCTCCGCGCCGGCGCATCCTGTTGCATATTTCACCCGCAGAACCCTTTTAGCCGTTTCAGCGTGGCTACGGGGCGCACGGGCGTGTAAATCAAACGCGCGCTGCCCGCTTGTAAATCTCCGGATAAATACACACCGCGGAGATAATTTACGCAGCCGTACGTCGTGGATCTTTCTCTCTTTCCATCTGTCCCTCTCCCTCTCTCCCTCCCTCTCGCCGGTTTCCGTCCTTTTCCATAGTCTTCCTCTCTGTTTCCGTACTCGTTTTTATCCTCTTCTCTCCCGTTGGTCGGCGGTTCGAAGTCGGTTTTCGGGGTCCACCGAAGTTGGACCCGAACTGTCCCGGAAGGCGAGCCGGGCTCTTGTCAAAACGCCTCGTTATGCCGTGGTAGTAACGCTCGTTACGCCGCGCAGACGTTGATACGTCGATAATACTCGGCGCGGAACGGAGAAAAAATATTAGCAATATATTACCCGGCGACCGATGCGCGCCCGGCCGACGCTCCCATCCTCCGGCCCTGACGGCGCTATTTGTCCGCCGCGTAATGAGAGGAATGTTTACCGACACCTTGAGATAATTATGGGTGAGCCGCGGACGAGATTTAGGGCTGGACCCGGCTCCTCGGACGTGGCGGGCCCTCGCGCAGGTTAATTTATTACTTTCGACGACTCCATCGGAATCGGCTGCCATGAAACCTCGCCGAGCTGAGGCTGGCGGTCGTGATGTCTGTATGATGCTGATACTGGGATCTTTAAGATGCCGGATAAGGGAGGATTGATGTTATCGGCGGTGAACCTCGGGGGAACCGCCGTGAACCGTGCTGATGCGGTTTCAGCCTGTGGGCTAGATTTGTTTGAGTATCGTTCGTATACTGGGATTTCTGGTTTAGCTTGTTTCGCGATACACTTTCGCCGTTGCGGAGGTGTGCGCTTAATATTGCGGGACGAATGGTTTTTGGACGGGTGTTTGGAAAATAGTGTGGCTGCAGAAAATCTTGAGTGGCTGAAAGAATATGAGGAAGAGTGTCTGGAACCGAGCGACGTGAATTTTGACTGTGGACGAAAGATGCGAGTGAGAAGGTTGCGAGGGTAGGAAAGACAGAGCGAATGGGGGTGTGCATTGAAAGTGAGTGGGAATGTGTGCGCGGGAGACATTTTGTTGCGTGATGTTCGATCGAGACTTTGCGTAATCGGCGAGCGAGCGTTTATATCCTACAACATTGAGGACTGGTACGGGATAATTCCTACAATATCGTAACTTCTGATGAGATGGACGTTATAAGTAAGGATCGTATAAGTTGAGATACCAAGGATGTATTTTCGTATCGATACCTGCTTTGACTATTAATGTACAGGTTGTAATTATAAAGAAGACAGAGGATCGAGCAATTTGCAGAGTCGCCGAGGATCATTTTCAGCGTCAAGGCAAGCAGGTATCCGATTCCATCGGCGATCAATTTCCCCATAAACCAATGAAAAATATCAGGAATCTTATCAGACGCCGGCCGACACGTTCCGCTCGGGATCATCCATCAGATCGCCGGCTCCGTATTTTATCGCGCGGATGTGCAATCCGTAAGTATCTAATGCACGTGTTGTGCGCTGGGGCAGATGCAGGCGGACAAGCGAGATGCGCCGTCTCGCGCGGAACGGTGAATGGAGGCAGCCCGGTGACGACAGGTGGGCCAGGGCCCTTGATAAATGAAGTGAGAACTCGCGGCTACTTATCCGCCGATGCATCAAATCTGTCCGGCCGGTATTAAAAGTGCATCGGGGAATCGAGCTTTGTCTCGCGCCGATGTTGCCCGTGCTAGGAACTAGGAAACAAGTGCATCTCTTACTATCATCGTGCATTCGCAACTTGAGTTCAAAATCTCGAGGCCTTTAAAATTTCATTTGAATAGAGTACTAATTTTATTTTCATTTCAGCTACTTTTCGATTAGCAGCTTTAGCAAGTTTAGGATTTTACGAAAGAATGCTAGGAACTAGGAAACAAGTGCATACGCAACTTGAGTTTAGATTGTAGAGGCCTCTAAAATTTCATTTGATTAGAGTGCAACTGAATCTTGCAATTTTCTGAAGGCAGAGTAAATTAATTAACAGAACAATCTTATTCCCAGTCTTCAGCTACTTCGTCGCTACCTCTTCCTAGCCTGCACAGCATCCTCAGAAACCTCAAAGACCTACTCCAACTCATTACAGATTAGAATCAAATAAAAAACATCTCTTTCCTCAATTTCAACCGGCAGCGAACTCTTCGAAGAACTTTTCCAGCGTACTCGAGAGTTTGTGTACCTCCGTGGACACCATGCTGCGAGGAGGATCTAGCACGGCGGACGGTCCGGGATGGGCGAGTGGCTTGCATAAAGCCCTGTCATGCGATTATATATAAGCAGACACGTGTATATGCAGAACCAGTTCGCAGTTATTTATCGGCCGGCCCGGCCACGAATATACTCGCGTTTCAAAGTGGCGCGTACGAATACTATGTCTCTCCGGCGGGCAGCCGGCCGGCGCGGCGAGCTGCACCGGGCAAGGATCAAGAGGTTAGCACCCGACATCCCGCGCAGTCGGCGGCTTGACACCCCGCCCCGGCGACGTTACCGATATTTCTCTCGAAAAACGGCCGCGAATCGACGCGAGACAATGCAGCCTCGCTCCTCCGCGCTGCCGCGCCGGCTTTGATGCTCGTTCGCGCGCCGGAAAACGAATGGACGCGTCCGTCCACGCACCCGGAGTGCGTGCGATCTTTATATCGCCGGGTACGGGGGCACCGAGCCGCGAGAAACTCGCTGCCCCCGGTGCTTCGGTGTCCATGAATCTGTTCTTGCGACCGTTCGCCGCTTGGGAACGCGGACTGTTAGGATCGCTCGGTTTTGTAGTTCAAGCGGTGGATTGTTCTCTAGTGGCGTTCGCAACGCATCTTTTAACCCTTCGCACTGGAAAGATTTTTACTGGAAATATTCAAGATTTTCTGATGAGATACTGACGACGTTGAACCTAATGTAACGATAATTTACAGATAAATTAAGCAATAAAGATATTTTACTTGAATATTTTACGTAACAATACAAAGTTTAATTTAACCCTTAGCACTCCAGGTTGTTTTGTAATCTATCAGCAACTGTACCTAATTTTTATAGTATTCCTAGCGAAAATGGGAAATGCTATAACATTTCTTTCTTTTATTTTCTGGATCTGCAATTTATGTAGGGTACAGAATCGTGTACAGAGTATATGTTCTTTCTACTTTCTAAATTGTACAATCAATGAAAAGTAAAAATTCGAACGAAAAATATTCAATCTTCCAAGTCTAAGGAATTCCATTGGAATAGTATTGCGTTCCCATAGAAAAGAGGACTATTATACCTATTCATCCCAAATTCTCTGTTTCCAATGAGACATTAACACGTTGAATGCCATGGGGGTCACCAGTCACCAAATCGAATTACTACAGTTCACTCAATTAAACGATTATTATATGAAAATATTTCTATATTATAAATAATGTTATAGTAATGTGGAATAATAATAATGTAATTCAATTAAATAATTTAACCCTTTGCGGATGAAAATTCTTTGAAATGTACAAGAGCTTCAATAGATGAAGCTAAATTATATATTAATTGCTTAAATGATAGCAAAAGCAGAAACTACATGCTAATCTCTTGCTGCCCGAGTAATTAAATCATTTGCCTAGGACTTAGTCTTCCAAATATGAACGTTTTATCTCGTCGAAATGTCGACATTCGTCCGCAAAGGGTTAATATTATATTTTTTCCATTTTGTGTATTTCTCTTTATAAAATCCTACGGCGTTCGTGTTAAATGATGCAGATATTCGAATGCACCATAACCCATTCGATCAAAGAGAGAAAGAGAGATGTCGAAGTCTTAGAAGGGAACGATGCAGCCACAGATCAGACGGCCGTAGACCGCGAGGACGATAGATCCCGATTTCGCTCGTCCAATTCGCCGTTGGCTGGCTCGATCGTGAATTACCATCGTGCAAACCTCGGATTGGCCGTGCGTCGGGATAGGTAGGTCGTAGTTTCATTTTCAACGGGAACCTGAGGCCAACCCCTTTTTCCCTTCTCCCTTTCGCCGCCGCTTTTTTCCGTCCGTCCACGACGGAAACTATAAGGCGCCCCGTAACACCCCAACACGATCGGGCGGCGGTGCTAACGACTTTTAGATCATTAGTTACTGAAACTACCAATACAATTATCGGGCCTGGATATTTATTCCCCTAATCTCGGCCCCAGGACGAGATTGCAGGGCCACGAGCAATTCGGCGCTAGGCTATTCGCTGGCTCCTACCGATCCGACCATTCCAGACCTGCTGTTATTCGGCGACCTTTGTACCGTGTGGTCTTAATTAACCCTTTGATTATCATAACAACTCGACCAACCCGCTCGAATTCCGCCCCGACTACGGGATGATTGATGCGACGTCCGAATTTCGAAGATTCCGAGACTCCGTCCGATGTAACAACAGTTATTTGTAAAAATCGCAGGCTGACGGTGTCCATTACTGTCTTTGATACTTCGCTTTTGATCCTCGGATTTGGAGGAGTAGTCGATCATAATAGTCGGAAGGTTTATGATTGTTTTTATATTGTTATTAATAGTTCCCCTTTCTTTGATCTTCGATTTTGGAACATAGTGGGTGTACAGGAATGTATAGTCGGAAGGTTAAACGCGATTTTTCATTACTCATGGTTCGCTGTAGGAGTTGCTCGTAGAGATGTTCACGATTAACTGCCGAATAAATTAGAATTTTGAGCAGCCGTTGCCCGTTCTAATAAAAGTACCGATAGAGAAGCGTTTGAGAGAAATATACGTAACTTTTAATGGCCGTTGATTATTCAGAGACAGAGCTATTGAAGTCAAAGACCAGATAATTCGTGCGGTATCTCCTTTGAGGAATGATATTCTCAGGCCGCGGATGGTAATAAAGGAAATCACAGCATTATCAATTTAAATAATATTCTTTTATGTCTTTACCGTTTGTTTGTTCAATTTTAATGGGCACCGCCGCGATTTAGCGTACGCGATAACGTGGCTAATGCGATGCTAAGATATTTGCCGAGTGGCGTATTTACATTTACAGCGCGGCGCGATCGCTGTGACGCGTGACTGTTATTATACGGGAGCCGGCCAGATCCGCCGTTAATTAATCTTTGAAATCTGACTCGATAGACATCTGGCTCCGATGCTCATCGCGCTGAATCATACTGTTTCCCGCCAACAACTTTCGCCCGCATTGCTCACCCATGACACCAAAACACGTTGCTCGCCTTTTAGCCGTTGCACCCTTGTAAACCACCCCTTTGCTTCGATTCAAATCCCATAAACTATAAAATAGAATCACACAATTGATTTTCAAATTCTTCTGGAAACAGTTCGATCTTCAATCTTGCTTCGATATAATACAATACCGATTAACAAGAGAATAATGAATATTTCCTTCATTAACAAAATACTGAAATACATAACAGTTATAAACAATACATATAGAATAAAAGCGAAGTGAACTAGAATTCTAGTGAAGTATAACGTAGAGAATAGTTGCGTACATTAAGTATTTTGTTAATGAAGGAAATATTAAATATTACTCTTGTTAATCGGTATTGTATTATATCGAAGCAAGATTGAAGATCGAATTGTTTCCGGAAGAATTTGAAAATCAATTGTGTGATACTATTTTATAGTTGATGCGATTCAAATTGAAGCAAAGGGTTGAAACACGGCTAAAATTATTATAAATAATAAATGATAAGTATACATGATAGTTACAAACAATACATATAGAATAAAAGCGAAATAAACTAGAACTATAGTGAAGTATAACGTAGAGAATAGTTGCGTACATTTATTTATAATAATTACACATTTATTTTCTCATATTTCTAATTTGTCATTTCTTCCATTTTCCTTCCCTCCATTATTTCTCTGGTGTAAGATATTCGCAAGATTTCTATGGAAGATCGAGGGGAAGATCCGCGAACCATGGAAGTAGGAAGCACCACTGTCGAAAGAGAGAAACCGGAGGCGGGTGGCCGGGGAATTCGACGGGGTTTGCAGAGCAAAGAAGTCATTATATTTTCCCGAAGCGTCGCGGGAAGCTTAATCAAGGTGGCAGCCGAGCGGAATCAGCAAAGACCCCATTAGTTTTACGTTTCGTCCTTTTTTATCCCGCCTAACTCGCGGCCGCCGCCATTTTCTATCTCCGGCCGGCGGCCGTGTCCCATGGGACTCATTGTCCAACCTAATAACGGCAACTTTTAATTGAATTTGCGACCGGCACGAATCAACTTTCGGCCCGTTCACCTCCTAACTGATTGGCAGCCGTTCCCGTCGATTACTCACCTGACGGGGATCGCGCGCTGCCAGATTTCTTCCTGTCATTGATCATCTCGAACGCTGGGATCAATGAGAATTCCCTGAATCTCCGACTGAACGTTGGAGCTCTTATCAAATCTGATCTTTAACAATTAAACTATGGATCTTAATGTATATTTAAATGTTTAAGAGTATCATTAGAGAAATAGAATGACGTTGGAAGATACTTTTTCCTGAAAAATACTATGAGAAACACTTTCGATATTTTACCTATTTTTGTCGTATCAAACTTCGAATTTTTGTCAGAATTTTCTACAGATATATCAGGATTCGTAGTGTATTAACAATATACTTCGAGTACTTTGAGTAAATTGAACAAAAGGAAATGTTGAGTTACGAAGAATTTGATTAATGATTTCAGTAGACAAGTTTCCGATTTGTCCTTAAACTGCTTTTCAGTTGAGTTTCCGTAAACTTGATTGACTCGTTCATTGATAATAAGTCAGATATCGTAGCTGATAATTTATATGGTGTTAACGCCGCGGATCGATCCGTTCGATGAAGCAATTATCCGCATTCGCGTCCGGTTAAAACTATAACGAAGCCGGGGAAAATTGAATTTTCTTGCGCAGGATGGATACGTATTCCGAATGTTCCCTTTTTCCTTCGAGAAACCGCACGCCAGGCGCCCCAGATTGTTCGCTGGTTAATGGGGGAAATATGAAATCCGATGGAAATGACTCGAGTTCAGTGTTTATATAATTCAGTGACTCATTCCGCGGCGGAAACGCGAGCGGAATTTATAATTGGACAGGATTTGAGCGTAGTACGAATGTAGAGGAGACTCTTCCTCCGCGTTCCTCGGATAATTATCGGTTGATAGATCGCTTTAATGCATCGATCCGGCCTCCGTTTCTTGCTCCCCGTTACTCTTCTCGCTTAATTAACCGGAGAGCTCCAATCGCGGGGATTATGAAATTCCATCGATTTTATTATTCGTACCGGTTCATTTCTGCCCGTTTCAAAATCACCGGGCAAGAAGCGCGCGCAGAATAAATAAAGATCTCGCTCGCGGTGTTCGCTTCGTTTCATAGTCACCTGGTTACACTTTAATCCGATGATCCTCCATCGAATTCAACTCCTTCGAGTATTACGCGAAAAACGCGTAAACTCGTCAAAGTTGATCCACGTTCAACCACTGCATAACACAATATAATAACCATAACAATATTTAAATCCTCAAGAACCTAAAATATTCCCTCAAATCGAATACCAAGCTACTTCTATTAGAAACAAGAGCAGATCCACCGAACAATCATCGACTATCGACGACTCATCGTTTCCACTGCAGACAAGGAAAAACACGTAAACTCATCAAAGTTGACCTACGTTAAACCACTAGATAACACAATATAATAACCATAACAATAGTTAAATCCTCAAGAACCTAAAATATTCCCTCAAACCGAATACCAAGCGTCTACTTCTATTAGAAACAAGAGCAGATCCACCGAACGATCATCGACTATCGACGACTCATCGTTTCCATCGGAGACAAGGACGAGTTCGCGTAACAATACGACCGCTCGAAGAGAGATCGCCTAAACAGTTCAGCGCGGGAGAAAAACACCGGCAAGTTGATCATTCGTTCACGGAAGCGGCGCGATCGCGCCGGGTGCTGACGATCAAGGCGTCCGATCGGTTCTTCCGCGGCCAATCAAGCCTGATCAAGAATGCACGCGCCGGATCGCGACGATTTCAAAGGGGGGCTGCCGCGGTTGCCGATCGCGTCCCGTTCAATTTGTTAATCTGTTCGTCACGTTCGTGCGGTAGCTGCTAATTCGAGAGACTAATCGAGGAAGGTGTATACGACGGAAGGGCGAGGGGGGCGGGGAAGGAAGAGGAGCGGAACGAGGAGGAACCGACGAAGAAGAAGAGGCAGAAACGGAGAGGGGGGCAGCTGGGGGGAGGGAACGGATTACGTCCACTCAGCTGGGCACGTTTGCACGCACCTGACGAGGAGGGAATCCGTCGGAAGAAAGAGAATGGCCGTTAATTACAATACACGATTCGCTTAATTGCATTCTTTATGCAGTCCGAGGCCGATTTCTTTTTCGAGCCGTGGCTTGCGCGAAGAAGTTGCACGGCCGGTGTCGTCCTCGCCGGCGGATCGTGGGATCAGTTGTTCCAATCTTTCAAGAGGATTCCTCTTTGAAGTCTTGATCCTCGTCGTGATCGTCATCGAAAGGAAACAAGAAAGGAACGAGTGACTTTTTAACCCTTTGTCTCGGGACACCGAGCCCGATGCTGAAGTCCCTCGATCGATGTTGGTAAATATGATGTTCCTGCTCGGTCCGACTGGAATATTGCACTTTTGTTAACGTTTCTTTGCTGCAGGAAATGTGGATCTATCGTGATGCAGGAGTAGGTTTACATTGGATCTACTGATATATTAACCCGTTGCACTCTGTAGCCTCCACTATGACACCATTTATACTGTTAAGTATTCTAATGAATAAATTTAGAACTACCCTAAGATTACTCCTATGTATCCAAATTTTCTATTAAGAAGGGAAATAAGGAAATCTAAGAGATGTTATACATTTTTCATTTGTCCTAGAGATACTAGAAAAACGGCTTGGTAATTACAAAATCATCAGGAGTGCTAAGGGTTAATATAGCGCGTTTCTTTCTAGATAATTATCGAAGATTAGCTTCGATGGAAAGAAAGCGTTAGAACTACTCAAGCTGGCTCATCGAAATTATTCTATAGCGACTCTACGAATTCCTCGAGACTTCGAATTTTCGATGATTGTAACAGAATTCAAGAATAGATCATTTCGATCTATCTGGTAACTCTTGTTTAAGTAGTGCGGTTTAATGCAGAAAAGGGGTAGAAGGCTCGGAAGAAGGAATGATCCTTTCCTCGGTTTGCCTCATTTTCCTTCGGCGAAACGATTCGAAATTCTAAAATGGTGGATTCCGAGGGTACGCGTGAACGCGATTCCTTGAATAGTCATTACGTTACTGTTGCGGATACGATCGTAGATCGGCCGACCCGCCGGCTCTTTCCATGAAGATCCTATTCGAGATTTAATCGTAACTCCCCGCGTATGCTCATAAAAGTGGAACCGTATACATTTCCCAGTCCGTTACTTCGACGGGCACATTGATTTCCAGCCGTCACGGAACTCGACCGGTACGCCCGTTTTCCAGGAGATGGCGGGATCGGTGCTTCCTCCCGGATCCCTCTTTCCGCGCAACACGTGACTCATCCGTCCGGCCACGGATGAGTTTTTATGGGGCGATTTTTCTGCGGAGGTCGCCGCAACTTTCGCGTTTCCTTAATTAGTCGAAGACTATTCACGCGGTCGTCATCAATGTTTCAAACGTCAAACTTGTACTTCGTTTTCCCTTCCAAACCTAACAGTGTCTCGTTAATCTGTAGTAATCTATAAAATTGATCTCTCTGCAAAGTACTTTCTTCTTGCGAATTATTCTACTCATTTGCAATCAAGATCTTGCGAACTTGATAGGTAATATTCTCTGTCCACGTAATTAACACGTTGATTGCCATGGGGGTGGCAGGTGACTCCGATCAAATCGAATCACTATAATTCAGTCGATTAAACGATGATTATTTGCGAAGACTTTTATATTATAAATAATGCTATAGAACGTGACGTTCAGAAAAATAAACGTGCAATAATAATAATAATAATAATAATAATAATAATAATAATAATAATTTGATATATTTTTCTCATTTTGCAGCATTCAACGTGTTAAATATCGAAAGCATTTTATTAATGAATATTAAAGAATTTTTTAGTTTCATATGAATTGTTGAAGGTGCTCGTAGTCGTCGGAACGAATTTGAAACGAACGATTCGTCATAGAGTCCAGAGTGATTTGTCGGAAAGTTTCATTCAGATCGCAGTCCATCGGCGCGCCATTAAGTCAGCCCACGCTATCGGTCGCTTTGATAATCAACGACAGCGTCACCGTTGGCTATCTGCTACGTGATACCGTACCGCGCATTCCACCGTGCATCGTGACACGGTGACGTCATATCCTGCGGGAAGCGTGACACGTGGCCGTCGCCGACGTAGGTGGCCTGTGTCACCTGGTCCACCTGCACAGGTGCATCGATGACCGCGAACCTCCTGTGAATGCCGATCTAATTGCGAGATATCCCGCCTCTCTGTTCGCCGGTGTTTAATGAAAAGTTAATGTTCCGTCACTTAGAGAGTCTAAACCAACACATTACGCAGGCAAATTTTCGGTATCATCAATCTTCGTCAAGAGTATCGTTTCAATGTTTTCTCCGTGTCTAATTATTCCATAAATTCCAGAAATCTACAAGTAAATCATTCTAATAATCAACATTTTAACTCCGTTGCACGAAGGTTCGCCGTTTTGGGGCCGCGGTTTATCCTTCGGAACATCGACCACGATATTTCAGTTTCAAACAGAAATAATTGTAAATTCAATGGAAGCTATGAATATTATAATCGTAACTCAAATAGAAATGAGTCGATATTATAATAGAATGGATATAAGTCGATATTATACCCACAATAATGTAAGTTATCAGTGTAATCGTAATTCAAATAGAATTTATCAATATTATAGTCATGATTCAAATAGAAATTTTTAATATTGCAGCCATAATTCAAATAGAACTTGCTAAGATTAGAAATTTTCCACGTTCTGCGTTGACCTCTTGAAACTTATAGTCACAATTCAAACAGAACTCGATAAGATTAGAAGTTTTCAACGTTCTGCGTTGATCTCTTGAAACTTATAGTCACAATTCAAATAGAAATTTTGAATATTGCAGTCATAACTCAAATAGAAATTTTGAATATTGCAGTCATAATTCAAACAGAACTCGCTAACATTAGAAATTTTCAACGTTCCGCGTTGATCTCTTGAAATTTATAGTCACAATTCAAATAGAAACGTTTAATACTGCAGTGATAATTCAAATAGAACTCGCTAACATTAGAAATTTTCAACGTTCCGCGTTGATCTCTTGCAACTCGAGTTCCATGCGATCCACCGTCGACTAGCAGAGAGCGTTCAAAGGCTAGCCTGAATGGCAGCGCTGAATTACCGAGTCACGATCCAACGGTTTTGGAAGTTCACCGCGCGGTATCGATTGCACCCACGGTTCAGCCCTCCGCGCGGCGAGGGCAGGATGCGTGCTAGAAAGTACGAGAGCGAGGCTGTTACCCGTAGCGGGCTTAATTGCCTGGTAATTATTCATTACGTTTATGTACCATGTTATTCAATAAGCCAGACCCTGTAATTTACTTACGATTGAGCATTTCACGCTTCGCAATGGCTCACTCAATTACTTGCCACTTGCGGATGCTCGGCCGCGTATGCCCGCCATTAGCCGGGGAACGTGCTCGTGCATGCGTGCGCCGTTTCGTATGCATGTTCCGCCCGATCTCCCGTTTCAACGAGCGAACCGAGCGATTTCGCCTGTCGGAACAATTGTTCGGACCCTGCGATCTGACTCCTCGACATCTTCTTCCATCCGGCAGCTGGATGATGAACGCTTCTGAAACAGAGGAAAGGAATCATGAAACAATGTCCATTGGTTCTTACAATCACTTTAGAAATGCTTCGAAAGGAAAATAATCGTGTCTCAAAGAAGCAATTGCAAGTGCAGTAATTAGGGAGTAAATTCAGTAATTTGTCTCGAGTTCAGTAGAGATGAAGCTAGAGTAGAGAGAGAAAAGTAGTCTGTAGTTTCTAATATCTATCAAAGATCAGAGAACGAGATTGAAAGTGACTGACGTTTTAAATAGACATTTGGTAAAGATCTAGGCCTAGGTTACGGAGAAGCAGGTTAGATAATGTACAAAGAAAACAAAAGAAAAGAGAAACCCAAATGTCCGATTCCCATTCCAAAGCGACGTAACACAATAAAAAGAACATACGACTTCCACCGAACAATCGCAAGCCGAACAGCCTGGGCCAGTTCCGGCAGCGCAACGATGGGCACACACAGCCAGAACAATTCCGATAATTCCGAAAGCGGCGGGTTAGAAAGTGCTTCGTCGAATCGCCGCGCGATTAGAGCAATTATTCCCTTTCCAACTAATAAAATTATTAATCGCGCGCCGGTTTCGAGGAAAGACCGCGGTGAAAATGCTCGTTAGCGGTCACCGGTAAATAAATAAACACTCTCGCGGGCATTGTCGGCGTTGTTTCCCCCCCTCCTGCCCGGTCTCGGTTACGTCACCGCGAGCAAAATCGCTTCCAGGGCCCGGCGCAACAATCGCGCCCGATAAATCGCCGGCCATTTTGTCGGTCCGACGGGAACCGGCGCGGCGGCGCGCGGCCGCGGCGCAAAAAATGGAACGCCATTTTCGCGGGAAAACGCCCTCGGAGCCGATTCCTTATTTAAAACGCGAAAGAAACGGTCCCCGGCCGGCTTCGATTATTAGCCGAGCGGCTTGTCCCCGGCATTCCTCGCGAACCAGCCGCTTATGATCCGGATAAGCAGGATTGTGCGACTTTGACGGGCCGGATCTGGCACGCCGGGGTTCCCGCATAGCTCTCCCACATTAGCGCGCCGATGGCCGAGCGCGGTTTTCGCAACCGATCTTGCAACAGATCCCCCAAGACGTTTGCATTTCGTTTACATGTGGCGCGGTACGCTCGCCACCCCCACCCCCGAACGATTTGTCATCGATCACGCGGCACCGATCTGATCCACGCGGACGTGAGGCGCGTGCAACAGGCCGCGATCTACCCTTTTATGGGGATTTCAGAGTCGCCGCGCCACTGCGAACCATGAATTTTCCTTTTTTTTCCCCCTCCCCTTCTTTCGTCCGGCCGGGACACGGATTGGCTTCGCTTCGCGCGACGTGTGGCAAGAGCAGGATTGGGAAAGGTTAATATTTATTTGTCGACCGATCGTTAACCCTTGTGATGTCGGACCGGTGACCGAGATTTCGAGCGGAGTTGAATATAATTGTTGAGTTTGAATTTTAGTGGAGGTGAACTGCAGTGAAAGGATACCGTTGTATCGTAAATGATGTTTTTCGTGCGTTTCTTGTTCGTGGAAGATTGAAAAATCCTTTTCTGTTATGATTTAGGGATAACGTAGATGTTGTTATGTATTCTGTTTTTATAAGTGAATTGTTAACGATGATTATCAACGATCATATCCGTGGATGAGACTGTAAGATAAGGGATAATGTTGTTCGGTAATGGCAAAGTACTTTTAATATTTATTCGTTCGTTGATCTAATTCCTTGTTAATGTTGTTTGCTCATGGTAAAGTGTATCGCGATATGATTTGTAGATTCCAACGGTAATGAGGATGATCTAACACTCCGGAGCCAGAGGTAACGCGATTGTTCAGCCTGTTCGCGTAACTTTCACCCCGTTTCGCAACGTTCCGCAGGTTTGCATTCCGGCTCGCGTCGAACTTGTTCGTTTGTCATCGATTTATTCGTCCGCCTCCACCCCCTCGCCCCGCGGCGGTTCCCATTTTCACGCTAATAACGGACGTCGTAAAGGGGTATCGTAAATTCCTGCCTCGACTTTCATCTTTTCCGATCCGTGACCCGTCATCGGGCCCCTGAATGGATATTCTCGGACTTCTTAATCCTGGGACAAAGATACTGAGATGTTCCCGCTGCGTTTGTGTTCGTTTTTTTTTATTGTGTTTCTGTAATTTAGTCACTCTGTATTAATAGAATTCAGTCACTTCGTTTTTCACTGTCGTTTTTATGTAACCTAGCAGGAGATTCATCTATAAAATTGAAATTAGCGCTGGAGCTTCTTGTTTTTGAGATTATACTATACGTATTTGAAAATTCTCACTATTGACAATGGATTTTGAGAAATTTAGTTCACCACTGAGTTACCTAAATTAGTTTCCATTGAATAAGAATGGTTTACAATTCCCGATGCATTGAATTTTATAGATATGTTCAAAGCGGAGTTGATGAATTTAATCTATAATAAACAACTGTTTTCGTGATAGATTATTCTCTGGGACATTTTAATGTTTTAAAAGAGTTGTATATTCGGAGCTCCAAGCAGAAATTAGCAGGAAAGTAGTCGTTCAATCCCGACCAAACGGTATGAATCGACGCGACTATAAATGGATCAAAGGATTTAAGGAAAGTGAATTATCAGGTGTTTACCACATAGGCGCAGAATGATTGGCGCAACGCCGGCTTCTACGGTGCTTGTTGCCACGGCAATAAAACGCCTAATACAGCTCCGTACAAGTGTCAGGAAACGGTCGAAAATGTGATTCCTTTCGTCTAGGCTCGAGCCACCAGAGAGATTCCGTCTTTATTTGCCGATTAATTGTCTGGTTTTGTAACCGCGTCGCTTTCGACCAGTTGCTACATTGTTCGGGAAAACGAAACGATATTGACGACAGCTGCAAATAAAATTCCTTGCCTTATCTGATGTCCGTAGAATTCCCGATATTAAGACAAAACGATTTCGAGCACCGAGCAATGCACAAATAAACCTCGAAACCAGTCTCTCCAATCTTCAATACGTGAACATCGTACAGAAAAATCCGACAAAAATTACTCAACGACTCAGTTCACATTGATTTACAATACCATCAGTAGTACCATCTTCTCAAGAATAACAAATTATCATTTACCAATAAATTTAACAACACACCATGTTCCTTAGAATCTCCACTATCCAACTCAATCACGCTTAACCCTCTGCGGACGAAGATGCTTCGAAATCTACAAAGTCTTCGACGAACGAAGCTAAATTAAACATCAACTACTCAATTAATAAGAAAAAAAGAAACTGCGAGATCTCTTGCTGTCAGAGTAATTAAATCATTTCTCTACTGAGTCTTCCAAATACCAACACTTCACCTCCATGTCGACGTTCGTCCACAAAGGGTTGAAGCTAACCCTCTCCGAAATATCCCCGTTGCCATTTCTCGAATCCAAAATCCCGAGGAAACCGCGGTATCTCACTTCTCGCTTTCACCGTGGAAACCAGGAAGCCTCAAAATCACGAGTCCTCGATGAAATTCGTTGGCCGGGGAACGAACGGAGACACCGGCATTCATCATTCCGAGAAAACCGGAGTCGAGGAAAAATAGAACGCCGCGTATGATCGCCGGCCATAAATCCGGGGACCACGGTGCCGGGGCGGACGATATATTAATAGGAAATAATCGCGGCGGAGACGAGCGCGTACCGGGGGGAGGGGAACGGGGCGGAAAGTTTTCCAAGTCCGCGCGACGCTCGTTCCCGGGGTCTGGCCGGCTTACAAACGACGGTAATTATTTAACCGTTGGCCGTCGCGGCCGAGGCAACCGTCGGTTTTTGTCGCCGATCGCCGCCCGCGAAGCGCGGATACGCTCGCGCGAGCTCTCCGCTCTCGCTGGCGGGGCAGAGAAAACGGATAAGCGAGAAAAAGGCGAAAAGGAAACCGGGGGATTCGTGCCGCGCGAATGGTGGGAGTAGCCGCGCGCGAGCTCCATAAGGGACACCGTGAGAATTGGAACTGCCTATGCGCCACGGCGACAACGACGGGCCTTCTCGACTAGGCTAGCAACGAGAAAAACTCACCTTCATTATGCTACCGGCATCGTAATATAATGGTTAAAATCGCCGTAAATGGCCGCGACCGGCCGCGCGTTATACCCGCGTAAGAGCACGCGCGTGCATGCGTACGGGCGCGTGAGACGCTCGGCTGTACAGGGTGTTGCAGAAATAAGCGCGGCAGATTAGACCGGTCGTTTTTGCCTCGAGGCCTGCCAGCGAGGTTTCAGTTTTTTCAACGAGATGCTGTGCAGGAAGAGTCGGGGGGGTTGCTTAACGCTGACGTTGCAGTTTTCGGTGGAAATTCGGATTCACGCGGGAGATGCGAGAGGGAGAGATGACGGTTGATTGTGGATTGTGTGTGATCGATGTAATTAGGTACGAGTGCAAGAATTTTATAATGTATGAAAAATGTAGAGAATAAGCTTGTTTATGAGAACTAGAAACTGTAGCATTGGAAATTTGTTGTGTATGATTATAGGAAAGTTAACACCATGCCACGGAAATTTCGGTTATGCTTATGAACTGGATTGATTTTTTCAATAAAATATTAAGTTATATTGAAGTTTTTTTAATTTTATATATTTTGATATCGTTTCTTGATGTTGGTGCTTTGTATACAGCTATTCTTGACCATGTCCCTTAAAAATATTTTGTTACAAAAATGTAGTAATATGGTAGTAACATGGGATGATACTGAATAAGAATTAATATAGCATCTAGCGAAGCGAATGCAGCGATCATAGAGGAAAGGCGGAAGGGGTTGCAAGGCTCAACGCCCGAACTACCAGTCAAATTTTCGAAATTCTCGCCGGACGACCGTAAACCCTGCGAGCGTCGAGGAGTCGCAACCCTTAGTCTCGAGTAGGTCGGGGGCGGTAACGGCGCGGAGCGAAAAGTTTGCCCTCCCGCGAACACGGGCTCTCCTCGGGAAACAATGAGAACGGCAAACAAAGGACTCCCGACTGGGTGCATTACGTCCTCTCGAAC
Organism: Nomia melanderi; assembly: GCF_051020985.1. Classification (NCBI taxonomy): domain Eukaryota; kingdom Metazoa; phylum Arthropoda; class Insecta; order Hymenoptera; family Halictidae; genus Nomia; species Nomia melanderi. The sequence goes on from NC_135007.1 coordinate 13,287,439, forward strand.
TCATAAGAAAACGAGACTTCGAAATAGTAATGATATTATGTTTGCGTCGCCTCGGCTCCCGCGGTGGCGAACGGAGAAAGGAGGGAAAACAAGCGAGAGCCCGCTCGCTGGAGGGGGAGGAAGTTTGCGCCGGGTTGAACGGCGTAAGAGGGAGCGAGAGGACGAACGGAGGAAGAGGAACGGCGTCCAGGGAAGAGGGGGTTGCTCGATGGACGGAGTGGAATCCTCCGACGTTACGGGAGGGTGAGGCGTAATATCCCGAGTAAAACTTTTCACTCAACGCGAGAATAGGGCTGGCTGCTCGCTGGGCGGACGGCGCGGCGGTGGGGGCGGCCGGGGGGGGGAGAAAAGGGGGGTTGGAACGGTGGACGCAGGAAAGAACGGAGGCAGGGGCCAACTAAGTACAAAGAATGTAATGTCCTCCTTCTACCGGCCGCTATACCTTTCACCGGATTTCACCCGGAGATGTGTCCCGCGGAATAATAAGGATGAGAATGCCGGGGAAAAAAGAGCGGACGGACGGCGCGGCCGGATCGCGCGATCTACGCGGACGAGGGGGCTTAAAGAATGGACTAGGAATATATAAAGGAATTAGCGAAAACGAGGGTGGCGCCGGGCTTCCTTCGAAGTATACGGGATTCTTTGGAACGCTGAAGTGTTCGGGAAATATATTTTTGAACGATGCTGACTTTCTGAGTTCTCTTTGGAGCGTTCGAGTGTCAGATTTTTGTAGATTAGATGTTCTAGGTTTCTTAGATTCATTGTATCTTCTAGACTTTGGAGATTCTTATAGTTCCTCACGCTTAACTCCAATACAGCTCATCAATATTGAATCCATCCAACTTTCCCAAAAAACCCCTAAAAGAAGCTCATCAACCCACTTCCGTCTAAACCTAATCAGAATAGAAATCTCTCGAAAATCCTCATACAAAGTCCCATGAAGCTCTCCGATCTCCGTTCTTCAGGAAACATTACCACTCCTCTTCCGAGCTCGGCGCGTTGTCCGCCATTTTTTCCATCGCGCAAACGACTGTAAAAAGATCCACCCTTGAAGGATCCAGCTGCGAGGAAGAAGAGCGACAGGATAGGCTGGTCGGTGTTCCAAGGGTTCGGAACGCGGAGGGTTGTAACGGGATCCAAGGTGGGGGTGGTTCTCCGGTTGGATCTGCATACGGACCAGGCGCACTCGTGTAAATCACGCTCGCGGGAGGGCGAGAGACGGAGCACGGCGGACGGAAAGGGAGAGAAAGTCGAAGAGAATCGTCGCGTTACTATCGACCAATCGTTGGCAGACCTGCGTACATCAGCGTGCCGCCTATAGGCCACCCCTAACCTGCCAGCCACCCCCCGGCCATATTGTAAAATATGGATCGCGGAGGTGTACAACACCCCACCTCGGGAGTAACCCCCGTCCTCCGCCCCTCGGCGCCGCGTCACCCTCCGCCGTTGCCTCGAATAAGAAATACTCCCGTCACCCTCTTCCACCCTCCGGCTCGCTCCACCTCCTACGGATCTTCCTCGGGGCGAGCTCTCCCCCTACTTCTTGGAATATTCTAAACGTGCTGTGCACTGTAAATTTTTGATTGCACCAAGTTTGCGGAAGGCTCTTGCGAATGCAGGGTTGACGTAGAAAATAAAGAAGGGGGTTTGCTGGTTGCTGGCAGCAATTCATTAATTGATCTGCTGGCTGGCTGGGAGTAGTTTAACTTTGCAGTCGAGGTCGGTCGCTGTTTAATATAGAAACGCTATGAAGTTTAATGTGTATCGGTGAACTAGCGCGTCGCTGAGTGAATTATTGAAATGAAATGGTTTTAATATTGTTTATGTCTTATTGGACAATGTTGAATATTTCCAGCGATATTGAAGGGGTTACTTTTGTATTTCCTTATTGTATAGAGGTTGGTGAATGATGTTTAATAATGTGTATTTTATATCTTCGAGGAAGTGATTTTGCAGAGTATCGATAATTCGTGAATATTTCTTCCGTCAGGATGTATAAAACAGGTTTCACAATAGCACCAAGTTTCATTGTAACTTTTTGCGTTATTTTATTGCTTGCAGGAAGTCCCGCAGCAGGATCGTAACCGGCGCAGATTTGAATACATTTTTCAATGCGCCGAGCATTGTTACCCGCAATTACAAGGTTTAAGAGGAACAACACTCGGAAGTGAAACGATTCGCCTCGGAAATTATGCCGGGGCACGATATCGTCGTCGACTTTACGAGCTCGACAGTTCGATTTTTATTAGCGTTTCATTGGTCGCGCGGATTAAGGGTATCCCGGAGTCGGGAACGGTCGGCCTCGGTCGTTCGTGAAACCTCGAAAAAGTTATTCGTCCGCGGGCGATGAATAACGAAGGGAAAAGGGAGGAGGCAGACGGAGAAGAGGTAGCAGAAAAGAAAGAGAGAGAGAGAGAGAGAGAGAGGAAAAAAAGAAAGAAACCGACGTCCGTATTTATTGGATATCCCGATAGAAACTCCCGGTGACTTCCCGGTAAACGCTTCGTTTCTAATCGTTGCTCTTTACGAGGCCGGGGAGTCGTTGCTAATAGGAGGAAAGGAATTCGAGCGACTTCCGTATTTCGTAGGATAAAGGAAAAGTTAGTGAACCGTGCGCCGGGGACAAGTGAACCATGCGAAGTTATGTTTCAGACGCGGCACCGTAAAACAGATATCGCGAGGCTAAACGACAAGAAGTGGATTTCGTTCATTTTTCATCGTCGCTGATACGGCTACGAGCTACAATTTGTCCCGCGGCCGGGAAGACACGTATTTCTCGATATCGCCGGAAATTTCGAGGCGTTCATACATAAGCTCGTATAACACTCGCGCCGACACGCGAAATCGAAATCCTCCGGGCGGGACGCGACTCCGGTCGGATTTCGCGCGACGACGGATCTCGCGTGTACCGAATTGTTGCGAACGTCGCGGCTGAAACTCGGCCCCGACGGTATATTTCGAAGTTAATCTCGACCGCGTTCAGCTACAATGCATCATCGTCTAATTGAAACTTACGTATCTCGGCCCGAATGGTTATTCAACGATATTAAATCAGCTTTCTTCGTGCACTCCGGTTGCCCGGTGTGTAAATTGCCAGTTACCAAGAATTTATAACTCATGCATATGCGGGGGAGCCGTGGAACAGGTATCCCCGGAAAAATTGAATAAACTCTGGTATTATACATTCCGGCGGAGCAATTAGAACAAAAAATGGAGTCGTACATCATTCGAGCGGCGCGTTATTCACCTGCGAAGGTGCGCGAGTCGCGCGTAAACGTTCGCGCAGCGCGGGGACGAGCTGCGAGTCGACCGCGCGGAGAGGAAACTGCGAGTCCCGTCGGCGTCGCGGGGAGATGCTCGGGTGTAAACTGCATTGGCAGCGACGGATAAACTGCTTTAATAAGAATACTTTCCATTATCGGAATTTTTGGCAGGCGACCCTGTCGACGGGACGCTGGAGAGGGAGCGGGGAACGAGGAAGAAACGCGGAGCGAGGAGAAGAGAGAGAACGAGAGAGGAATTCACGCCATTTTTCTCGCTTCGTGAAATTTACGACGGCTGGCGTCGCTCCAGACTCGTAATTCCGCCTTTGAAATAAACATCCGGATGAGATATCGCGATCTTATCGGATCGAAGAAGCTATCGGGCTGACATCGGTGTTCGTAATAAAGTTATCTCGGCTGGTTATGTATGCCCGCCATGGGAAACGGGTTTGCGCAACATATAATTCCCCCGTAGCCGGGTCACAATGGGCGAATTCAGCTGGTGTACCGTTTCGTCCCGTAATGATCCGCATCAACGCGTTAACTAGTAATTCTCATCAGCCTGCTGGCGCATTTGTAATTCGCGCATTAGCGGCTTCCTCCCCGGCGCTGTCTTCCTGCTTCGAACGTTACCTCCCCCGGCGCGCGGCGCAGTGTGCGGCGCGCGGAGACGGGTTCTTCTTCGTTGCCTCGCTTTCCTCTCAATCATTAGGTAGAGAATTCAATTGCATTACACTGTGTGTTTTTTTAAGTCAATTACGTATGGATGCGGTTGTTAACGGGGCTGCAACTGGAGTCCTCGAGGAACAATGTTCCCAGGTGCCGGAGGATTTGTGTGTGCGATGCTACGATGTGAAGGGTTCGTTGGGAGGTTTGATTTATTAGAAATGTTGTGATACCTGCATCTAACTAATCATTTCGCTCTAATTGTGCAACCAGATATTTAGATGCTACTGTTCTAATGCGCACTGTACCCTTAACCCTTATCTAATTGATTACCGCGAAATATGAATCATGCATCGGTGCTAATTACATTGTGAATGTTTGAACGCTGATTGCGAATCTAATCATCATTTGTTTGTAACGACGAGTAAATTGCATCGAAAGATTTTATCGTATTCTAGGCCACATAAGTATCTACACAAATCTTAAATTCCATTTCTCAAATGAGCCCTAATAACCCTTATACCTCATCCCCAAATTCATTGATTACCTCAAACTAAGATCCATTGGTGCTAAACATAACGCTACAAATATTTCATTCAATCCACAAACTGCAAGTTACAGTAAACTTTCTAATCTCCATTCGAGAAACACTTTAAACTGCACCGTGCCACATAAGTGAATCGAATGCACGAACCTCCCCCGATTCGACTCTCGTTTCACCGGCAGTTCCATGGCGTTTCGCGATTAGCGCTCTCGGCCCCGTATAATGCAACCTGGATGCACGTGCTGCGAATTACGCTTATGCAGCGGCGGGTCACTCAGCCGGGGGGCCGAGTTGCATACGCCGGTCATCCTGTACGTAGGCTCGCTCGCGCACGCACGCTTGATCCGACCACGGCGATTTTCACGTTTGCACGCCCGGCACGCGCGGCCGCGTACATTTATCTTTGAACATCTTTTACCTCGAATTTCGATCGTAGATCTGCCGGCAGTTTCCACCCTGTCTCGCCCGCTTTCCGCGCGCCACCGCGAAATTCCTGGCGACCGTCCTCGCAGCGAATCTTTCTCTTACCGGGACGGCCAGCTTTCATTTTACATTCGCTGAGTCGCGTGTTATTGAACTTTACAGATTCGTGGTTTATAGCTTCATTAAATTACATTCCATTTCGTTCTTCGTTCTTCCCTGAAGAACGTCTTGGCTACACTCCATCCATTGCCAAGGTCTACGTTAAATCTTCTGCTTGACTTTATTCCGTCGGGAATGTTCATTGCGTCGGATATTAAACCGCGTTGTAAATGAAATAAAGATTTTCGGGATGAACAGGAGTATCCGAGGGTCGACCGAGGAGCCAGGCTTCGATATAAATTGTAATTCTTTTCGACAGAATATCCTGGCTACGCTCCATCGCTACGTTTTACACTTGATCTTCCGCTGGATTCGATCAAGTTTGCTCACGAGTGTTTGTGGTTCAATTGAGAAACTGGGCTTGAATATCAATGAAATGCAATATCGCAGTGCGATTTTCGATCGAGACTTGCATGTCTCTTCGCCGACGTGATGGGTTCGCGAAGGCATCGACGGTGTACCGTTTCCCTCATTTTCTGGTTCGCGAGATATCGCGTCCCTCGATGAACAGTTCTCTGGGATGCAAAGTCCGCTGCGAACGTGCACAGCGAGCTGACGCGCTTGCACGCGTGCACCGGCCGGCAGGCGGCGACGGCTGGAACGAGACGGTGGCATTTCTGCGACGATCGGCCACGCGTGGGGGCGTCTTTTGATCCTCGCCGCCGCTTCGATCCTTGATGCGTGCCCGGGAACGTGAGCTTCTACGAGAACTGTCTTTGATCGTCTGTCCACCAATTTAGACGATCGTCGGTCGAATAGTGCTTTACATCCTCGAAAATTCTTGAAATTCTCTGATTCTACTCTGATCAAAGCAAAATGTTGTTTTACATCGACCTCACAATTACCCGAAAGATAATCTTCGTACGCAAACTGGTTTACAATGTTATAAAACGCAGTCGAGTAAGAAAAAGACAAGATTACACTGCAAAACGTGATTAAATTTCATGGACTGTTCCATTTGCAAGCGATCCAAAAGATTCGCCAGCCAACGGCAGCAAACGCACGCGATACACCTGTCACGAATGAAAATTCACCGAGAAACTAATCGGCATCGCGCGATACAGGCAGCATTCAACACCCGGGCGCGCGAGGGCGTAACAAAGCGTATCCCAGGCGTCTCCCGTGGCGGACTTCGGTTTAAACAATTAGACGCCGGTCGACGTAACGAGATAAATCTCGATTTTCAGCTCTTAAGTGACAGCGATGACCATTAATCTGCTCGATCGCCGGAATCGCGACACCGATCTCGCCACTCTAACGAGCAGGCATAACGCCAATCCTTCTCTCTCTCCCTCTCTCTCTCTCTCCCCCTCTCTTTTCACCCTTTCCTTCCTTTTCCCATTCCCATCGAATGTTCCTTCGATCTCTCCGGCGAGGATAAAGGAAACTTTCGGCGCGCATCATCTTCTCTCGATAGGTAAGTAAGGTCTCCGATGGGGCGGTTAGAATCTGCGAGAGACGTTCGGCGATAATCAATGGTCGCCACGGCTACGTATGCACCGTCTCGCGCACACTTTCGTCCCCCTGTCCGTGTGCCCTCGGCTGTGCGCGTACGTACGTGTCAACGTCGAACGGAGCTGGTGTGAACCGGCGGTATCGTTTCGGAAAGGAGAGGGGTTAGGTCGGAGGAACAGGTCTGGAGGGTGGTTGATATCTGCGAGAGGACCGGTGACCGGCCACCCCGCAGCCCGTATAACTCCGATAACGGCCGACCGACCACCATAAACCCTCGGTCTTTCACTCCGGGAAATACCACCCCTGCGCACATATTTCTACGCGGTACTCCAATTCCTACCGCTGGAATTCTAACTGTCGATCGATCCTGTTTTGCTTATCGGCGATGGCTCTTCGGGAACGCGAATTTTTGGGGTTGGTCGTTTTGGGGAGGGAAAATGAGGATGCCTCCCTTATTTGTTTCGATTGGTTTGGACGAGAGAGGATTTTTTGGTATACTTCTGTGAACTGTATTGGAATTGAGAAAGTTAGGGTTGATTTTAGGAAGCTGGAGCGAGTAGTTTGATATAGGTTATTGAAAGTATAGGAAAATATTCTTATACGGATCTTAGAAAGATGTGGAGTCTATGGGACAGAAGTGTTTAGGCTCGAAGGAGAATTTATTTGTTAGATATAGGAACGTAGGGTATAAAGGAGAATAAATTACACGTCTCGCGAGAAAACAATATACCGTGCGAGATATGAATGATACAAGATCGCCTAAGCATAGAAGCAAACCTAGCATTATTAGTACCAGTGGAAACGGCGAGTCATATTCAGGCGTACCAGCAAAGTCACGTTAGTCAATTACTTTTACGGAAGTCCCGATACGTTTATTAAATCTGCATCTACTTACTTCCAGATAGACGCCTGACGCAGCACTATTCCGCGAGCCTAGCAACATCCAACAATCGCGAACAAGATAATCAATTTCATTCCTTTTCTATTTTCTATCTTTTCATCGCTCCCTCGCCGTCTAACATCCTCATTAACTTCAATCCGAAACCTGCTATTCTTCGCAAACAGGTGAAACGAGCAACAAAATCTGGAATTTCTTCGACGAAAATCTCGATCCCATTACCGCCTCCATTTTGAACGCTCCTCGCCCGTAAAGCCAGCGGGTAACGCAGAAATTTCGCTAAATTTCGCGATAAACCGGGGAGCGTACGATGCGCAAATAAACGAATTACAAATAGCAGAAATTTCTCTAAGCCGGGGCGCAATAAACCGGGGAATATAAGTAAATTGCGCTCGTTAGTTAATACGAAGGGCGAAGGGGTTGCAGGGGGAGGGTCCGGCGGAACGAGGCTCGGCCGTTTCATATCAGAAATGCCCGGCGGTCGCGAAGGATCGGGCCGGGCCGCGTTTAACGCGGGTTTACGCAAGACCGCGGCTTTTTTACGAGCGCCCTGCACGCGTCGATAGCGTTCCCCGCGTCGCCGAGGAAAAATTCTCGGCTGCTTTCCGCTTTACGAGCCCCGGCTCCTCGTATAACCGCGTGACAGATCCGCGAGCCGGGGAAACGGCTCTCCCGCCGGTAAGTAATTATTGCCTCCCCCGATATATGACGTCACTTCTGCTGGGAAACACGCCTCACGACCGGAATTATTGTTCACCGTATTCGTTCCATGGATTTTCTCTTTATCCCCCTGTTCCTGTTTCTCTTCTTTTTATTTTTATTTTTTCTCCTGGTCCCCAGCTACGTTTATTGGCAAGCTCGACTTTCATTTATAATTATGACTGATAATGGATTTTTCGAGCAGCTTTTCTGATGATGAGAGAGTTTGTAGAATGTTTGGGATTTATAGGATGTCAAGGAAAATTCGTATTGAAGAGAGAATTTTTCTTATTTTCTTTTTGGAAGGGAGTTGATTTATTGTGAATTTGTTAGTTTAATCGTTTGTAAGGTTGTATAGTTAGGTATAAGATTGAAGGTGTTGGAAGCAGTTATTCTATACTCATTGTCACAACTATCCGCGACGTTTCGCTCAAACATCGTTTCCCGACGTCACAGAAGACATTTCAAGCAGAGCGAGATTCCCTCTTGGCTCTCCTGGCAAAGAGTTTCGAGCAACAAGTAAAAGATAAGAACACAGTCGCCTGTTCTTAATTCAGTGAACCCCTGAATTCGGATTCCAAAGTTCAAAGAAACGCTTTGGAGGAAGAGACGAAAGTATCAGAGCGATAAACAAGCATACCACACCGACCTAGAAAGTACTCGCATCTGCGACGATAATAAGCTCAAATTCCAAAATTAACAATCACGCATAGAAGTCTAACCTATCAAGCGACGATTAGAGAGATGAAAGTAAAGTGCGTCCAATAAAAACAAGCTAAAAAGCATCGCGCAAGGTTTCCTCGCTCGAAAGAAATTAAAGATGAGGAACGGTTCAACGGGGACGTAAAAGTAGGAAAAAAATACGGTATAATGCCGAAGAATGGCGGCGGGGAAGCCTGCACGCTCGCGGGGGGGTGGGAGTAGAGTGAAACGTAGCGATATCGAGGAGAAGAATGACTTCGGAAGCCGGAATTCCAGCGCTTTCATTAAATTGTATAAACCGGGAGCGTAAGAGGATTCGATGCGGAAAGACGAGAGATCCGTGCTCGCAATAAAATGGCACGCCATTCGAGAGACCAGGTAACCAGCGCAGCGGCGCACGTAGAAATCTGTACCGTCGGTCTAGATGGGCGGAGCACGTAGCAAGGACTTTGCATACTCGATGAGCACTCGAGGTGGAGGCGGTGATGCAGTTTGCATACGGTTACGGTGGTGCAGCCTCTCCATTGGTCCAGAAACATCTCGCTGCATCTCCCTACCTCCGGCGACTCGATCTCTTTCTCTCCCACTACCTCCTCTCCTCCCTCTTTGATGCATCTCGCCGTCTTAGTCGAGTGCACTCGCGACTCGTCGTCTGGCCAGCGACGGGTTTAAGCTACTTCCGAATGCACGAACAATTTCTGTGAATTTTCTTTTGGATACGGTATTATAGTGCCTTTTGGGCTTTGGGTTGTTTGTTCGGTTTCTAGTTTTGGGAGAGAGTTGGGAGTTTTGTAGGTGGTTTTGTATGTGAGGGGTTTAGAGGTTGAGTTTTAATCAAGTTTATGTAGTTTTGGAATATTGAAAATTTAGGTCAGGTTTGGGGTGTTTGGTGGAGCTTGTTTTGAATTGTAAAGATTGTCTTATGATTTTCAAAGCTGCTCGAAACTCGTCAATTGAAGTTTCGGAGAATTTCAAGATCCTATAGTTCCAATCTTTGTACCACAGGGCGTAGCCAACTCTCCAACCCACGTGAAGTAGGAAGGATACCATCGACATGACGTGTAACTAATGACCTTCAATCTAATCTTCAATCTAACACAGCCTACACGCAGAAACTTTAAACACCCATCACTACACATCTTTGCATACCTGCAACATCTAAAACTTCAAAACTACACAGAATGCCTCCAACACAAAACACGAAACACTCAAAGTATACTGTTCCCATTTCCTTAAAAAACTTCTTTCCATACAACTCCATTTCCCCAATCTCACTACAAAAGTTCAAACTCACAAAGATCAATACTCCATTCGTCACAAGATACTTCCTAAACTCCAAACGAATCTCGAAAACAATTGTTCGCGATCGGTTCGCAGCCATCGCGCGCCCCGGCCGGATAACATGTCATCGAAACGAGCCGAGCGTGGAGAAGGCGGGATACCGGGATAAATACGAAATCGATGATAAACTGGCTGGTCCGTAGGCGGGCTCGTGGTAGGGATAGAACGACACCTCCTTAGAGTCGGAATAGCCCCGTATATACACCGACCTATCGTAGCTCGTACGGGTTCTCAAGCTACTTTTTGCTTCCCACGGTTCTGGTCCTCGTCGCCGCGGCTTCTGCGATTGCAGTCGGCGCATTCCATCGCCGCAGCCGCCGTTGCCCGCGGACCGCGAGGCGTTTTCCGCACCGGTGAACCCTTCGTCTTCGACGCACGGGGAAAAATTCGGGACGAACGCGGGGATGCTTCTCCCCGGCCTCTCCCTAATTGCCCACGTTTCAGTCCGCGCGGGGGAAATATGTCTCGGATCTTCGAAATTCCAGCGCGACTCGCCTCGGGACGAACCGCTCAGCTCCGCTCGTTGTTCCCCGAGGTTCTTGCGCGAGCTCCCGGGAATGTAGCCGCGGATTTTGGCGCAGTTGCGCGCAACAAATGAAATTCACCAGTCAATTTCGGCCCCATTATTCAGCGGATTTATGGACGCGTTTAATATTAATGGCGCCGGGATTTGATCCGGTGGAAAGTAATAAGCAACTCCTCAGAGGCTTAACGAACTTCTCGCTGATTTTTGTCTGTTTTGCTCGTTAATTGGACTTTAACTATGTTTCTTGATGGTTCTCGAGTCCTTCTGTTTTCATGCTCCGGTTTAGAAGCTTGCGTGAACGTTGCGTGGATTCGGGGCAATTGGTGTTTGAAGTTCGAAACGAAGTTAGAGAGGATAGTGAAGGTAGATCGATTTGAAAGTTTTTGCATGAGGATCGGTTACCGCCGAACGGAGAACGAAATGGCTAATCGCGAAGCATTTAAACTCTTAACTATCGGGAAGAAGACGATATCGAACTTTATTAATTTCTTTAAGTTCAGCTTTTCAGGGAAGCTTTTATTGCTAGGAATGATTTTATGTTCGACGACTTTATAGGCAACGATTTTATGTTCGTAAGAAAATTGAAACAAGATTGATACTTATTAGAAGTTCGCGGATAACACTGTTGATCGAGAAAGTTCGATACTTAAGAGGTAAATCGTACGATCTCACGTCGAGTCATTCGACGCGTTTAAATAAATCATCGGACGAATGAATAAGACGGGGAGCGCGTGGAAGGTGCAGCCGAACGGGAACGACGAGTCCGCTCGCATTCCGCGAGTCGACCGGCGAATGAAGTAATTAACGGGAACAGCTGTGCTGTTCCAAAGACAAGGCCAACGAAATCCATAATTGATTCCCTAGAACCGAATAGCCGAGCGAACGGCGATCGAATTGCGCAAGCGGAGTGACGAAACGCGGTTCTCCCAGCGGATCATCCGCGAAAGCTGGGACAACGAGTTGGAATGTTCAATTGGGAGATGGCTCGATATTCCACTGCATAGTTTCATGGATTTCATTACTTCTGTGTAACCGTATCGACGAATAGCACGTCGTTCATCGAAAGTATTAGTAATTAAGACATTGAACGCCGGCTAAATTTCAGTTACTAACAACGCGAGTGTCGGTGATTATATTGATACAGTTTTAAACATCGATCAAACTAAAATTTCTAACTTACGGAAGAGAACAAGGAATTCGATTTTGTAAATTTTACTTTGGATTTGTGTTTTATATATCTAAAATGTTGCATTAACGTAGGATTAGTGATTAAACGATAGATTAACACTAGAACTACTGTATCAGTCAAAATGACTGGTTTCGATCTTTTGTTTAGCAATTATTAATATCTTCGAAGCATTGAATATTCGAAATGATTTTGAAAATAGCTTCATTTGAGTACTATAATGAATGTCTGAAGAACCTAAAAATAATCTATTGTTACAATTTTTATGGGAATCGCATATTAATCGTATTAAATGCTCGGTAGTTCTAGTGTTAACACGTTGAATGCCACGGAAATTTCGGTCACATTTTGCTTAACTGTATTGATTTTTTAAATAAAATATTAAGTTGTATTCAACTATTTTTTTCAATTTTATATATTTTGATATCGTTTCTTGATGTTTTCGTTGCTTTGTAACACATACAGTTATTCTTGACCATGTGTCCCTTAAAAATATTTCGTTACAAAAATTAACGTGTTAAGAAATGAAACGACCAGAAAATTGCTCGAGACAAGACGAAAACTGATCGATCAGCCCCGAATTCCTCAGCCTAGTTATGAAGTGATCTCCCAACAGTAGAAAGTCGATAATAGGCGGAAAGATCGGGAAGGTTTTAAACCATATTTCAAACGTTCGGAGGTCCCGAGGACTTGCTAGCACTAAAACAGTGGCTACGAGCTACTTCCTGCTGTTTGTTACGCGGTTTTAGAATCTGTCGCTTTCTCCGGCGATCGAGTGGGACTTGGATCACGGCTGTTGGCACCCCGGCGCGAAGAGAACTGTACCGTGTCAGTACTCGTGCCTTGGGTATCGGTAACGAGACGCTGCCGAAGCCAGATGCAACAGCGTATTACTGACGTGATGCAAGCGCGCGACGTTGTTTGGAGAATATATCCATTTCACTTTAGATATTTATATATTAAAGTGCCATACATACATTATACTAAACGTTGCAACAGCTAGTTCATTATTTATGAAATTCTAATGGATTCTAATGGAATTTAACTTCGATCCTTACAATCTTGTTAGCTACCTGAAGCTACTGATACCAGAAAAAGAATGTTCCTCCACTTCAGATTCCCGACACGTGGTTACAAAGTGCAGTTGCATTTTTATTCATTTATCTAATCTGCTTATCTAAGATATTCGAGGACAAACTTAACTATCGATAAGACAACAATGAGTCTTTAGTTGGTTAGACTATCAAACGCATAATATTCACTAGGAAAATTCATTTTCCATCGTAACTCTGTTTCCTAAATACATTCTTAACACTAGAACTGCCGAGGATTTGATACGATTAATATGCAATTCCTATAAAAATTGTAACAATAGATTATTTTCAGTTTCTTCAGACACTCATTATAATACTGAAATGAAACTATTTATTTTTAAGATCATTTCGAATATTCAATGCTTTTAAGATATCAATAATCGTGAAACAAAACAAATCGAAACCAGTCATTTTTACTGGTACGGTAGTTCTAGTGTTAAAAACTTGAATGTACTTCAAGATCCACAGCTACTAAATAGGTATTAAATAAAAACAAAGTATTAAACACTCCATCGAATAATAAATATTAAATAAAATGTACAAAAACAAACGTGAACCAATAGTTCTCGACGCACGTTACATCCAAACCGCAACATCCTCAACCGATTCCTCCGAACCATCCCCCGCCCACTCGTCCGTCGAACGTTTCCGTCCGAGCAGACGGCAGCCCGCCGTCCGCGTTTTTCACTGATTAAAATATCTTTGCATTCGTCCCGTCTGCGCGATCCTTATCTGCCCGAGCCGAAGTTAAATTACGAGCGCATCATCGGATCGGATGCATTTATTCCCGGGGGGTTCAACGGCCCGGAGGCACGCTCTCTCTCGCGGGGGCTTCGTAATTCTGCGGGAATAAGAGAGGGCCGGGGGCCCCGAAAGCCGAAAAAACGATCGAGGACAAAGAGGACGAAGTGGACGCGAGCCGGAGCGAGCGTGACGCGAGACGGGCCGCACGAGGAAGCGCGGGGGTTAGCGAGGCACGACCGATTGGGGAAAAAAGGAGCCGGCCGATGGGCCCCTTCGCCTTACAATTAGGGAGGCCCACGAGTCTACCGGCAACGGGACATATTAAATAATTTATAATTGTTTTGCCCCGATCGGTGATACACGGCGGCGAGTCGTTTACACAGCCAGCTACAGCTCGGCTTTTTCTCCGCCACCCTTCACCCCCGTTCGGGATGACAATGACGGATGGGCCGAGCCGCGATTATGAAGTCACGATCGCGTTACAGGATGACCCGGTATTTGCATGCTTCGTGGAGTTTAAGGGTTGTTGGTGTTCGGTGATTTTTGCGACGATGGGGTTGAACGGCTGGTAATTAATTGTTTTTGGAGAACGAGGGCTTCGAATTATGAAGTCGTTGGAGGATGACCTGATACTTGCATGCTTCGTGGAGTTTAAGGGTTTATCGGTGTTTGGTGATTTTTGTGACGATGGGGTTGAACGGCTGGTAATTATTTTTGGAGAACGAGGACTTGGGATTATGAAGTCGTGGTTGCGTTAGAGGATGACCTGATATTTGAATGATTCGTGGAGTTTAAGGGTTTATTGGTGTTTGGTGATTTTTGAGGTTTGGAGGGTTGGAAGTGACTCCTTTCGAGAATGGAATTTTAGTTTTGCTTTAGCGGGCAGTTGGGTGTTCTGCATAGGTTGAAATTTTGGAATATTTGATTAAATTCATATGTTTAGTGGGTGATTGATAAAATGGTAGAATGGAAAATTGATTGTTTTGAGTTGCACGTGTTTTGGGATTGTCCGAATGGCAGAGTTGGACGTTGCACTCTCGCTTTAGCTTCTGCCCACTCCGTTACCCCAGGAATGCGAGTTAATTTGTCATTTGTAATTAGTCACGCTTGACTTACGGATCTTCGTGCGTCCGCAGCGGGCACCTCTCAATGAAATTCAGCTTAAGAAAAATCGTAATAAACTCAGCCGCGGAATTAACGATCGTCTTATCATAAAACGCAATATACTTATCTCCTCCAACGATATTCAATCAGTTTTACTCGGCCGTCTAATATATTTCAATTCCGTTACACTTTATATCAGTCCACGTGTCACAACGCACACTAATCAGAGATTAGATAAGGCTCATTGAGCAGCCACCTGAAATCCGAGCCGAAATTTTTCTGCGGCAACGAACGGGTTCGAAAGTTCACCTTTTTTCCACGTAGGATCGCCACGGTCCGGCGCGTGCGTGATAAATTATTATTCATACGCAATAAATTACAGTTGCAGATGAAAAGCAGGGTGGAGTCGCGGCGGGCGACCTTTATCGGCGGCAGGTTTATTAGAAAAGCGACACGCGGAACGATCTAGTTCGGTGATCGGTTTTTGCGCTCGCTCGCGCGCCGTTGCTTGCCTTTTAAATGTCATAAGAAACGTATATACACGGTGTCAACGATCTAACGTTGCAAACCGAAAAACGGCGAATCCGTCGAAGAAATCAAGCCGAAGAAATAAACAAAATTTCTTTATTTAAACTTAATTTCAAGAACCTTTTTAACACACACGAATGTATCTAATTATGAAGCAAATAAAATAAATAGCATTACTAATATAATAATTATAAAATAGACAAAATAAAGCAGAAAATTGTGTATTTTCCATATAAACAAATATTAAGTATTCGTATAAATATAATTCAGTGGAATACGATTACTAAGTTACCAATCGAAATTTCTCGAAAATTGAATCCTGAGTAACAATATTCGATCCTATTTTTCGACTTACTTTGTCACGATGATTCCCTTATTTGCTCTGTGCCGCCAGTTCGGTGACACCCAGTATATAGTCGTTGGTATCGGTAGTTCGGCCAGACTTCGTGCTGACAACGCCGTGGACCCGCGCGCTGTTCAGCTTTATGAACGCAACAGTATGCCACGGGGATTATATTCAGAATCACGGCGGCAGGGGTTCATAAATCAGCCTGTTTCCAAGGAGAGCAGCGTTCACGTGGCTCCGTTTCACTACGTTTTATTACGGGCCCGGCGTTCGCTGGAAAAGCAGCGGCGAGCGTATTGTTGCGTCGCGGCCCCGCTGAATTCGAATTGTCCGCCGGGCGAGTTCGATCGGGACGTTTCGCGAACTTCCACCGAATTCTCCGGAATATCTTTCCCCGTTGAAACGTATTTACCCGAACTTTTACTGATTACAGTTGCGCATGATTGCGCTCGATTTTAATATTCCGGGCGAGCGTTTCTCAATACGTTACAGCATTCCTGCGTCGGTGGAAAAATGATAATCCTCGGGAAATATTAGGACAATCGTCTTGTGAAATTTATATCCGCGAAGAATGTGCCACGCAATTCGATCGCGGAGATAAGCTTCGCTTAAATCGAAACTATATTTTATTATTAGACATATCGGGTTAGTAAATATTTTAGATTAAAGTATACGAGAGCTTTGGAGTCTCTAAAGTGTCTAAATTTTAACCCTTAGCACTTCAGATGGTTTTGTAATCTATCAGCAACTGCAACTAATTTTTATAGCATCTCTAATGAAAATGAAAAATGCTATATTCCTTCACTCTTTTATTTCCATTCTCAATACAAAATTTGCGTGGAAAATCGAATAACTTTAAGGTAGTTTCTTTGACTCATTAAAATATTCAATATCACAACTGGTGCAATATTGGAGCCTACAGAGTTCAAAGGGTTAATATCTACCTTGCAATTGCAATCTCTGTGAGAAATTCAAAAGAGGAGCAAGAACGCGGTAGCAAGAATACAAGCTTTCGGTGTCTCTTTCGGATGCAGAGTAGAAGGTAGCAAAGCGAGAGGTAGCAAATTTCCGCCGGCGAAATCAAAATCGGTTCGGTCCGGCTTCGAGCCATTCATCGATCCTCCGTATCCCGTCGGTCTTATTTCACGTCCCCCCCTCCCCCGCCGACCGGTCTACTTATTTGTTTGTCGTGCGTGTCTCCGGAGAGAGAGGCGACACCAACTAAAATTCCAGTGGCGTGTCCATCCATACATATCGATGAGAGAGCGCGATTTCAGCGTCGGCCGGGGCCGATGGTGTCGCCGGTACAAGCTAAAAGATGTGTCCGGCCGGGCCCGGGCAAGAAGGACCGATTTCTTCGCGCAAGAAGGACGACGGGGATTGCAGAGCAGCTGACTCCTTGCGTCAAGGATGACGTATGGCTCCGCGATCGACCGGCGTCCCCCTGCCGAACCCTTCTCAACACCCCTGCCTCTCTCGCGATCCCCTAGCGCTTCCGCGGTCCTCGCAAAAAAATCGTTTGGTAATCGGCTTGCAAGTTTTCCCTCGGCTCCTCTGGATTCCTTGAAACCTGCTTAGAATCTCTGGAACTTCGCTGGGATTTTAGGGGCGGACTATTGCTTCTAGAGGATAAAGTATTGAGCGACTAGGAGTTAGCAAAGATAAAGTAATTGTCTTGGTAAAGAGTGAAGCGAGAATTGCCCTTTGTTTCGGAAATAAAGTCCATTATCACTAGAATTTAGATTTGTCCAGAAGACAATTCTCAACTGAAAACCTTCAGGTGCCTTGGGACTCCTACAGTGTCTTGCCGATCGCTAGAATCAAAGACACATCCATCCTCCAACCTAGCGCAACAGTTGAAACGATATCCTCCAGTCTACTAGAGCTTCAAACATGTCAAACCTAACCTCCAACAATAAGACCGCATCTTAGGAGCGATACTCCAGCGAAGACAATCACCCTGGTACTTCACCCGAGTGGCCATCCCTCCTGTGTCTCTTAGACCACTAGCAAATGCCACATCGTAGCTAGCCAGCGGGCAATCCATCCAAAACAAAATTAAAATGTCGGAGACGAGGGTTGTCAGTCGCTCGGCCGCGTCCTCCATCAGGATACAACATTACGGCCATGAAATCGAGCTGAGTTCCATGAACCGATCGGCGCACGATAACGTCGCCGAGATTATTCCCGATCGGCTAGCCGAGAGAGCGCTTCTACACGCGAAACCAGAACGCGATACGGCACACGTACACGACGAGTCTGGGAGATGGTCCACGAGAGAGCGAGAGAGAAAGAAAGAGAGAGAGAAGGAGAGAAGGAGAGAGAGAGAGAGCTGGTACGACGGCCGGAGCCGCGGCAGGATCGTAAAATTATGCAGCAGCTACCGTCGGGCGGAGGGGACACCTGACAACCCGTTTAACCTCGCGGTCGCCTCTCATTTATGACAAAAAGAGAAGCTCGCCCCAGCAGTATGGCGCTCGCGGGTTATTAAAGATGGCGGCCACGCATGCTGGCCACGGGAGTATGGGTACGCAGCGCTGCACGGCGCGGCGCGGCGCGTTTCTTGCTCTCGCGGTTTCCGGGCAGCCTTCTGTGTACACCATATTTGAATGATGCCCGGACGACGTACGCTCGATCTTCTTAATTGGTCGAGAATCGATGCTTCTGGCGATTATGTTCAACGGGAGAGCGGTTTTTGGCGTGGCAGCCTTTTCTGCGGATTCATGAGCTGAATGTGCCTCGGACTTTCCGGGGATGTAGGTTTGGAAATGCTTGTGGGTAATGATAGATTCTAACTGGATTTTGTTCGTTGCTTTAGACTGAGTCAATGTGTGGCACATTTGATTATGTATATTAATTTAAGTCTCGTACATTGATTTTAGAGTATTTGCCTCAGGTTGTTTCGATACTCTTGTCTCGTATTCAAGGATTCTCGGTTTCCTAAAGATTCTTTTTATATTCTCGACGTTAACAATTGTATTTAGTCGTAGCTCACGCCGATTTCCAATTTGCTCGTTTCTCTCAATTAAAGGGAGTGCAATTGATCAAATGCTTCGCAATTTCATCAACTGTCGTTAATGCGGTAACACGGAACGTCGAAGTACGAACCGAATGCCAATTACAATCGAGTGAAACAATCCGAGAGATGAAGGGTATCGATTAATTAACACCGAATAGAGAAATTGGACGTCAATGGAGGATTATCTGCGATCTCGCAGGCCAGTGGATTACGGCGCCCGAAGAGACGAGGAGGAAAGGGAGCGAAGGGAGCACGGAAGAGGGGGTGGCATTCGGATGGCCTCGTGCCTGGCGTGCCAGCCGACGTCTCGTCTCGTCGAAACGCATGCACGTCCGACGTCCGACGTCCGATGTATATAATTTATGAAGTATCTGCATTCCCGGCAATGATAAATCAAGCCGCCACCCGGCAGGAACCGCGAGCATTTAAGGCGCTCGCTGGCGAACCGTCCAGCGCAAATACTGGCCCCGCCGCGGCCGCGTTTCTTTCGAAAGTCGCTCGCTAGCCTTTACATGCCACTAATAGACAGATCACGCCGCGATTCGATCGGTCCTCTCGATCGATCCGTCATCGATCGTTCGTAGATTCGACCGGGAATCTTTCGAGGAGAATCAGAAATCTGAGATTAACAAGACGATTGAAGAGTTAAAAGGAAACCGAATACTTTCCTTAAATAAATATGGTAGACGTAGAAACTGAATTTCAAAATTACCGTCGTGAAATCGACATTATAAATTAATGGAAAAGATACTTGGAATTCTGAGGTTTAACTCAAAGCTGATATCTCGGGTATTTTCACAATCTGATAGAAAAGATCACGGAATTCTAGGAGCTTGTTTCATTTTCAAGATATTCGTAATTCGTTAGACACCGAGGTCCGACGTTCTTCAACCTTTAGAGACAGATTTCTCGAGGAAACGACGGAAACATCGAGAAGAGATAAGGCGTTCGTTTTTCCGTCGAGCCATTATCATCGTGAAATGGTCACCGAACGTGTTCGCCGGAAAGTGGCGCGAGGGATCGGAGTATTTAAAAGGATCCTTAAGCCGTTCCCGCGAGATACAGGTGGTCCGCTGTAATTTTAGATTTGCCCGGTCTCCTTCCTGCTCGGTTTCAATTTCTAAGCTGCGACCCGGGGCGGAGGGCCGAGCTCCATAAATATTGGCAATTTGTCCGGTAGCGCGAGCAGGCTTGCCAACAGTCCTTACATAATGAAGCCGAGCTGCCTCCGGTTCGCAGTCCGCCGAGGGAATACGCCGCGAATTTTAAGCGTTCCTCGATCGAGCCACCGCGGAGCAAATACAAATCGATTGCTCCTGGAACGCTTCGATTCGTCGATCACCGAAATTGATTTATCATCGGCCTGGAACCATTTGTAACTATCACAGCTCTTACCGCGGACACTTGGCTGCTAACTTTAAGCTTCAATCTACGCTACTTCTTTTCATCTATCGCGAACCTTGAATCTCATTCAAGAGAACTTCAACGTTCCGCACTTCCACCTTACAATTCTTATAAATTTCTTAAGCAACTTTTCACTCAATTCATTAACTAAACTCATATATCCAGTATAACGAAACTAGAAACTATTCCATTTCCAAAACATTAAATATAAATTCAAAACAACACAATTTCCACTTACCACGAAGCAATCCGCAACTCAAGATTCCCAACCAGTGAACGTCGCAACAAAGCCTTCATTACCAACATCCCCCCGAGCGTCCATTTCCATTACATTCCCGAATCCGCGTACCCGGAACGAAAAAACGAAAAGACCCGCAAGGAGTCGGAGCCCGACTTCCTTCAACGCGGTTCCCCCGAATCCCGAAAAAACGAGCAATCAGCGACCGTGAGAGAGGAAGAGGTCCAGGCACGGCCGGAGTTTCCTGGTAACCCGTGGCCGGCGATCCGCGAGGGGGCCTAAAAGAAACGATCGGTCCGGGGCCCTCCTAGGTTTCCCGGACGCGGCCCGTTTTCGTGCGGCAAAACTGCCGGGGCCCGTGGCCCGGTCAGCGCAATGGCCGCCGGTATAATTGAGCTACAAATTCCACGGTGATCAACCGGTCGCGCCGCGTCTCATACGAAATCAGACGGGCAGGGGCCGATCCCCGATGGCGGCCGGGTAACAATCGGCCTCCCCTGCCGCCGGGGATGCCCCCGCCGATTCAAACGAACCGCCGTCGCGCGGCATTCCACGGGCACAAAAACGGGGCACATGCGTGGTCACGTACGGCCGCGCAACGCCGCGCAACAACGTGCACCTGATACGTATTCATACGCGCCACCGGCCGCCGCCGCTCGATTCGAGGCCTCGAAAGAAGAGGACTGGGGACTCGCCGGACGAGGATGAGGACGAGGATGAGGACGGGGGCTGGCCGTACCTTTCGATTCGTCGCGTGGACGGGAAACAGCCTTCTTCGGGACGGACGCGACACCGAGGACTATCTAGGGATGAATCCTCCTCTTTTGCCTCGCGTTTTTGCCGGGCTTCGTCGGGACACTCCGGGTCCTCTCCTGAAGGAATGAGCTTAGGCGTAGTAGGATTAGACAGGAGTTGGGCGTCGTTTGTCGTCGCCCTAATCAGGAGTCGCTAGTCTTGTCAGTAGTTGATGTAGGTTTAGGAAAGTTAGAGACTCAATGTAGGAACTGCATATTAACTAGCATCTCAGCAGCGTCGCCTTTCTATCAGCGAGACGATACGAACTGCAGTTTCATTGCAGTTCCTTCGACGTCTCTATAAACCGTTCGAGCAATCAGCGCAAGGCTGCAGCGTGCTGATATTAAAAGACCGGGGCGTGGAAAACGAGAGGATCCGAGCGACGTTGACGTCGTCGACGCAGAAAGAACCGGGTGACGGCAAAACCTGCGCTCGGCCGGGCCCGATACGGGCATTTCTGCCGCTGCTGAATCAAAGAGTTCTCGTGAAAATACCAGGCATAGCGGCGAATCCACGGACGCGGTCGCGTCCGTCGGTGCCACGGGTTGACCGTGAGCCATCCGGCCTCCTCGCACGGAGCGTTTCGCGGCGTCCCAGGCGCGGTGCCTCGTTGCAACTGCACTCGGCCGGCCGCACCGGCCTGGACCGGCCAGCCATGAGTGAGTTGAGTTGATACGATTGTTTTTACGGGCGCACCCAGTAAGCAAGAAACTGTCCCTCGGCAGTGACACTCACCGCACCGCTCCGCCATTTAAATACCCCGCCATCTTAGGACGTCGAGCGCGATGCATTCGGTCCGAACCGATTTATCCGTTCTAGGACGTTGGCGAATATTTAGTTTCGGTTTCGTATTGTTTCTCGGTGTCTGTGATAGAGATAGTATTTCGTCATTCGGTTGGTTTTTAGGAGTACGCGGTATGCAGCGATGAGGATTAGGGGATGATGCTAGGTTGGAGAGAGTAGTTCGATGAGACATGATGAGGATTCGAAGCTTATCGATGGGTTGAACTCATGTGGGTTTGGCGATAGAATGGGCGGTACCTTGACGAGCCAGGACGAAGACGGAACGAAGCTGTCATGTGAACCACTGGAGGCGAGTTGGCGGGAACGCAGCTGCCGCTCCGCCGCTGGACAACTTTGAGTGCTTCGTTGTCTTCTTGAATTGCATTCACATATTTATGCGCGCTACGTAATGTCCACCCCGTACCATCCACTTTGATCTCCGTCCCGCTGCGTCGCCTAGTGCCATTCCAAAATGGATCCACCGGGATGCTCTCTTCTTCGGCCAATAATAATCCTCTTGAATCATTCATCTCTAATCGGTCCCGGCCGCGTATGTATTCCATCGTCGGTTGAAATATAAACCTTGTTCGACGCCGGCCCTTCGTGGAACTTCTCTTTTATCGCGTATTCATCGGCTCGCTTAAAAATTCATAAATTTCGTATTTTCTGCTGCCGGCATTAACATATTCCCCGTCAGCAATTTTTGCTTCGTTGCCTTTCTTGGGAACGTCGTTCGGCTTATCTGCCTTCCTGCTGCTTTTTCTCATAGTCGAATTATACAAAGTACAGAACGATTGTTGTTGAGTGACTGTTATTATCGTTTAAAACGTCCTCCAGGCTTCGCGAAAGTTTCAATTCGAAAGATGCCTCTCGTGAAGAACTATGATTAATATCTAAGCATATCTAAGCATCCTAACAAACGTTTCGATAACAAATGTTAGTGTCCAGACTAGATAGAAGCAAATAACCTAACTCCTCATACACTCCAATTCCCAAGAAACCTATTAACAATCTTCCGTTACCCCCAAAATTATTCGCGTTACGTAACGCGACTCCCATTGATCCTTCCCCCCATAAACGAACCGATCAAACATCGCGTCGCGGCGCGATCTCAGATTTCCCGTGGCCCGGGCCGCGGTCGTCGCCGGCGACACCCGTGTCCTGCTTGAAATGTACATCAATTTCTCGTATCCGCTCGGCGAGGTGCGCCGCGTTGCCGTCGTAACAGCTAACTCCGCGACGATCGATCGATATAGATTCCCCGGGTAAAGTTATAGGATCGCCCTCGATCGTAATTCCCGGAGCCGCGCCGACAGGGCCAGCCGCCGATATATCTCGATATAGATCGGCCGCGAGAGCGCGGGGTGAATCGTCAGCACCTAGTTACAACGAGGGATAGCCGGCTACAGGGATAAAGAGGGAGAAAGAGAGGGAAGAAGAGAGCAGAGGAACGGGAGGGCCGTGGATCGAAGGATCGAGGGATCCGAGAGCCGCCGCGGAAAGAAAGGGAAGCCGGGAGAAGCGGTCGACGAGGCAGCAACGGGCAACAGCAGCAGCAGCAGCAGCAGCAGCAGCGTGCAGCGTGCAGCGTGCAGAAGAAGCAACGAGCCCAGAAACCCAGGTGCGAACGGAATGCAGTCCAATCCATTCGTGGAATCCGATCTTGCTTTAGTAAATCCCAGCCGTGGAAAAAGCACGCGGAATAATGCGGGCCCGCACCGTCCGCAAAAGACCACGGGGGCGAGCACCGACCGGCCGGCCAGTCGACTGGCCCGGCGAAATTGTCGCTCCGGCCGATTCCCGCTTTTCGTCCGATTCCGTCACGATCCTCGTCTTTCTCGTAGCTCGCCTCCGGGTTTCTTCCTTTCCTTGTCTTCCGTCCGGATCGACGGACCGGATCGTCGGGCGCAGCACGATAATGCGATTCCGATCCAGGCCGCGCAAACGGGATGCGCCCGGGAACCGATTCTTGCGAGCGTTTTTCGGGGCGAGGGCCGCGCTTCGGCGAACGCCGATTTTTATTAATGACCCTCGCAAATTGACGCCGCCTATGGGCTGGTTGCCCCCGTACTTTCCGGCTAATTGACGACCGGCGAATCGTACGCGGAATCGGGGATTGCGGAATGCATCGCTGGAATTTCGGGCGGTCGCAGTTGACAATGGGGATTAATGTATGCACGGATTGCGGGGGAAATGTGGGTTGCTTCTTCGGAGGGTTGTCCAGGGTATGGAAGGGCTTCGAAGCTTGTTGGAGGGAGCATTGGGTAATTGCGGTTGTGTTTTGGTAGGATGAGTTTAGTGGGATGTAGAGTGAAATTCTGCGTGTCTCGTTTCAGATGTCTTCGATGTTTCTAGAGCATTTTAAAGATTGACTGAAGTGTTCCTAGTGAGTCTAATTCTCTTGTATCATGCACACCGAGTACATCTAGCTAAACTCTCCATCGAACTTAACTCTTTGCACTCGACAATATTTCTCATTACAACCATTCATTATTCTCTGACGAAATACTAGCAATATCGTTTGCAACTTACATAAAGAAACTTGCACAAATTATGGAACAGAGCTGTTTCATTTCTATTTCATGTGTTCATATCTACATTTTATATTGAATGTTTCATTTGATAATTTTGTTGCGTTCCATCAAATGGCAACTGAGAGTCGCTTCTCGAGTGCAAAGGGTTAACATTAGAACTACGAAGCTTAATATCGTTAACACGTAATCCTTAAAAATTGTAACAGATCTAATCAATAGTTTCTCAAATGAAACAATTTCGAAATGATTTCGGATATTCAACACTGACCAAACACCAACGACGAAATAAAACTAAAACCTTTCTAGTTCTAGTTCTAGTGTCACTAGCATCGCGTTCCACTATCAAAATAATTTCACGTATCCCAGTCCCCTATCGCGTCTATCCCTACATCAGAAACTTCTTCAACGATCCATCACCCGTTCCCGAGGAGGCAGCTCAGTCCCATTCCCAACCGCGAATGGAATACCTAGGCGTCTCAAAAAGCAGCGGCAAGCACTCGCAACGGTCGCCGAACGTTCCGTTGATCTCGGGGCGGAATCCGCAGAAGCTGAGGCGTACGGGAATATAGGCCGCTGTTTATCGCAATCGCCTCTTCCGCGTAAAGTGTCTCGCCTAAAAGGTCCGCGCGACGACGGGCGTAGCCGTCGTCGGCGAAGGATTCATGGCACCGGTCGCCGCATTAAGATTTTTCCCGGAAAACGGAGCCGGAGTATAATCGGTCCTCGATCCCCGAGGCGAGAAGAAAAATGGGCGCGACCGACGATTTCCCCTCGTCCATCAACCGCCGCGGACGTCGCTGTTCCTCGTTCCTCGGCTGAACCGTTCCTCCTCTTAGGGTGCGTTTACATCGCGGCCGCGACACTAAAGCGGAGCGTTACGCACATCGCGTTGCTTCGGTACAGAAACGTTTACGTCGAAGCAGCGATCATCGATCGATGCTTTAGTCGCCTTCGTGATGGACGTAGGAACATTCATTGGAAGTATTAATTAACTGGAACTACTTAATCAGTTAAACTTACTGATTCCAGAATTCTTTTGCAATTACCAAACAGATAGAAGCTTCTCTGAGAACGACACGTATATTATCGCGTTATATTTACTAGTGACACGTAGAATCAATTTACATTTTAATAGATGCACTCAGAGTTCCTATAGAAAATTTTGGAAATCAATTTGGCAACGTGATGGTTCTAATGTTAGACTTTCTGTGTGAATGATCGAAACTCTACGATTATCACAGCTTTACTGTAAACAGATTAAAGACAGCTTGTACAGCTTTTATCCATTGCGACCAACGCTCTGTACTATCGAAGTTGCGATGTAAACGCAGCCTTAGACCGCGGGGAAACAGGGTTGGAACCGCATACCTACAACGCGGACAATTTGTTGCCGGCACCGGATAAAAAGCGACCAATTAAGAGAAACTCTCCTGGCCTGGAACGGGAGAACGCGCGACAAAACGCTTCTGCGTTGCGGGGACAGGTGCGAGGCTGTGTGATTTTTAAAAGGGGGTGGGGGGGAGCGGGCGGCAGCGCGATCCACGCGCGAATTATTCTGTCACGCCGCGTTAACGTCACCCGGTTTCTCCGAGGCCGGACGGGGCTTAGTTACGAGCCGCTAATGAGCCGAGGCCCGCGGCTTCGTTAAATTTCACGATCGTAAAAATGACGGCTTCATGCCCGGCAGAGGGCTTTTTGCCGTGGACGCACCGCGGCGATTTTCTTCGGGCATTTTCGCGTGGGGTAGGTTGGCCAGGGATAACCCAGTTTTTTTAGAAAAAGTGTTACGTCATAGATTGATACTAATCAAAGGAGACATATGCGTGAAAGAGAATGGATGAGAAAAGTTGAATAGGCTTGTGTGCTAGATTTAAGGTACGAGTAGAAATAATTAAAAATAGCATTTGGCAATTAAACTTTGCACTCGAGAGGTGACACTCGCCACTTGATTTCGTACAGTGAAACTATAAAATGTGATATTTAATATTATACGTATAATGCATCGATTTGAGAAATATTGAAACTAATAGCTTTGTCCTTCAATGTACGTGTGATTTCTCTTCAAGTTTTACAATATATCGTCTCATCGGAAAATGTTGAAATATTTCTAGTGAAAGAGTTCGGAGTGAAAAGGGTTAAATGAGATCAGGTCATGTCACTAGGAGCTCTATATGGGAGACTGAATCTTTGAAGGTGATGTTATATTGAATAACAGATCGATGCATAGTTCTATTTTTTTCTAATATGTAAGGTTTTGGGAAGAAGAGGCTTTATGGGAAAATAGAGACTTGTTTTAGAATCTTTTTGGAGGAAACTGAAGCGGAAGGTTCCGATGGTGTTTATAGCGGAGCTACAAGGAATGTGACTCCTGAGAAATCGAACGATACGAAGAACATCGTTACTTCATTGTAGCAAGTTAGAAATTCCGGGGCCGGGCTGAGCTGCTGCGAACAGTGGAAGCTGTTCAGCCGCGAGCCGAGATAGGGGATCTCGATCCGGTGATAGCCCGACTGATCATATATATTAATAATAGTATGTATATAATTGAGCCTCTCGCGTGCGCCGCGAAATTCGTGCTTCCGCTACATATGCTAACGATCAGTCCGTAGATTACGTGTTTCGCTCGTTATCCCGTAGCGCCATTGTCTGGCCGCGCGTGATTATTAAGCGGGTATCGTTTCGTCTGTGTGTTGCATCGGGAGCGCGCGCGCCGGTAAGGCCCTCGTCTAGACCATTTAAATATTTAATCACATCCCACCGATGCTAATTACGCCACGGTCTCGCGTTAATTGAAATTCAGTCTGTACGTACATTGTAATTTAGAATCGCCGGATTAATATTAATAATGCGGCTGGAATCTGACCGATGGAATTTATATTGCTAAACGCGGTATTGACTGAACGACGATAGAAACCGGCAACGCCACCAGTTAATTTCGTACGGGCACGCTGCCCGGGAGTTTACCGACAATGTGTGTAACGTCCCCCTGACACACCATCCACCTCTTCTTTAAGTATCTGATAATTACAGGCGCAGAAGGAAAAAGAATTCCCCGGTGGATTCTTTTCAAATTGATGGAAACATGCGAGCACACGGACACGATAGAGCCGCATTAAGAATACGCTGGGGTCGGGAGACATCGTTAGCATACAATAAATGATCATCGTCCTGTATAAACATTGTACAGAGTACTCCGCTTCGAATATTCCTAAATACCTCGAATACATGTATCATTGCATTCGTATCATTAAACACAATATTCCAATCAAACAATGAACAACCAATAATACGACACGATAATACAACCGAAAACACCGAGATCATTAACACAGATTTACGGACTTTTATAGTTAGTTCTATCGTTATTAGAAAAATTGATATTCATTAGATTTCGGAAGAGGTTCAAACGTAGACGATTATAATTCATATTATCGCAGTAATCAAAATCGATATAAACATTTAGCAAATAATGTTTACAGAATTCAATATGAGTCGAATTGACCGTAAATCTAGTGTTAATACGCAAAACTTCCAATTTCTTTGTCGCAATGTTAAGATACACAATACCCGAGGCACAATAACTGGCGAATAACAACCTGACCCCCTTCCGACTGCACTTCACGCTTCACGGAAACTAACAACGAAACAATTGTTCGAACGGCCGAAGATCGAAGATCCGGGGGAAAGAAGACAAAAGCAAGAAAGTGGACGCGCGAAGTCGGCGGGCCGCGAAACGCTCGCGTGCGCTGCGTGGATCCCGCTTCCTGCCTCTATGCTAATGATGCGACGGGACGCATCCTTCTTCCTCTTCCCTTCGGTTAACCTTTCGCCGGGACTCGGTCCCACAAACACCGTTCCGCGGCCCGGCGGCCGCGGGGCGGAAGGGGGGAAGAACATATGGAGCATCGGATCGCGCGCGGGTTAGCGTGCGCATTCGCAATGTATCATGAAAAAGGCTGTGCCGGGAGGAGGAGGAGGGCCGTAACCGTTCTCGTGGCGTCCGCTCGTTCGGTGGGGCCCCGGCCTCGCTTCCTATCGGTCCCAGAATCGACTCGCGTAATTGGCCGCCTAAGAACGTACGATATTGCACCATGCAAATGCACCGGGCCGGCCGGCGGCAAATAAAACGCGGCGACGCACACGCCGAGCATCTGACCCGGGAACAACGCACCGGGCACAATGCGTCGCCACGCTGGACCCAACGGGCCCCGTTCCTCTGCGAGCGCCTGCAGATCCATTCACGATTTTTAATGGTGGTTCTTTATGCGGTTTTATGGCTGGTGATCGGTAGGCATTGATTTTTGGTGTTTAATATTATAAGGTTTTTCTGGGAAATTCGAGTCAGTTTAAGAACAGATTGATGATTGGTGCATTAGTAATGATATTGTTCTGAGTGAAATTGTGTACTGTGATGGTAGTCTTCGAGCAAGGTTTTACGTTTGCGTGTGATGAATATTGAAGATGGACGATAGAAGGGGTTAATATATTGTAAGTAGGTTATTCTGATCGTTGAAACTTACGATGGAAATGCTAATTGTGAAATTAATATGAATTATTTGGTTAAAGCACGTATCGTGTTAATTAGATTAGTTATAGGTCATTTGTCTCTTTGTTGATTTGAAGTTCGCGGTGGGAACACTCTAACCGATACAACCATGCGTGGATAGGCCGCAGATTCCCCGGAATTCTATGCTGACGCAGATTTATCTGATTCCTCAGAAATGGAAAGATTTAATCGGGACAAGAAGAATCGTTCAATTATATTCCTATATGGACTCGTATTATGAAAACGCGAATTTGCATAGAGATTCACTGTTCATGGTACAGAAACTTCTCGATGCCGCAGCGAGATTAGCCTACGATTAATTTCCTCCCACGAGGAATATTATTCAGGTTAGTAGGAATGAGGATCGCCGATGCATCCTCCGCGACTGACAAAACCAAACAAAAGAATGTTGCCTTACCTCAAAAATTGAACAGTTCAACGGTTACAAAAAGAAATAATCATCAACAAATCCAAACGGAATCCCAGAGTGACCTATTCCTCAATCAAAAAGGTAACAAACACCTCTCCAAAAAACTGCTAAAGAAATTCATTTAGCAATGAAATGCCCTTAGTGTATCCACATAAAAACTGAAAAAAGTCAGTACGACTTCGTGTTAAAGGAGGTCACAGGTGTGCGGTGACCCTTCCCGTCTGTCCCCACGGGTCGCTCATTCACCAGGAGTCGTTCGCAAGAGGGAACGAGGATGATCATCAACGACCAAACCGGAAGCGCAATTTTCGCGGCACACGCGAGCCCTTCGAGCGTATTCAGGCGGTGTCCTCGAAATCGGCCCTACACCTATGCTCTGTTCCGCTCCGCGGACGGAAAATCGCGGCCGGCGCTGCGTTCCTCGAGGATTCTGTGAATACGCGAAGCGAGCGCGGAAGCGTCGCTGCAATTATTTTGTATGAACGCGTAAGTGTGTAATTATTACGTATGAACGCGCTGTAAATATTTATGACGTATGCGGGATGGGGAAGAAGCGGCAGTTGTTGTTCCCGTTGATGAGTGTAACTGTAACGTTGTTCATTAAACCCGGCGGCGCGAGGAATCGTTCAAGCCGCGAATCGGATCGGCGGCCAACCTTTTCTGCAATTGCGGAATGCAACAGATAATGGCACCTGCCCGTTGCAACCGGATTTACCCGAGGAATATTCGAGCGCGCGCGATGGCAGGTGTTCGCGGATCGTTTCGGGACGAACAAAAGCTTCTTGCGACGCGCATTTGCGGCTAAGTGAATTCCGAGGGACACGAGTGTCCCGGTGTAATTGAAAATGTTGCTTTGAGGACATTCAAGTGCGATTAGGAGATGAGATACGATAATAAAATATCAACATTGATACATCCTTGTTACTTATCTCTCAGAGTGTATCGCTAATTAAGATTTCTACACTCTCTGCATTCTGAATTCTAAAGATCTCCGATTATCTAAACTACTGAATCTAGATTTAGATTAGGTTTCTAAAGATCAATAGATTCTCCTAGATAATAAATCCAAAATACAGCAACTCTCAAAATCTACCAAAACGTATCAAATCAACATCGAGCTACCCAATCTAAAATTAGTAGATACTTCGTATATAATCGCAATTCAATTTTAAAGTCTACACTCTTACTTATCTTTCGAAACTGCTGTGTCTCACGGAGTGCTCCAAATTCTCGCGCGACTGACGGCCGACGTCGTCGAAGGAAACTCGACATTCGCGGACGGGTCGCGTGATGGCGAGAAAAGCGTCGCGATCGAGTCGCGCGCTGCAACAAAGCGCCATTCCGCTCGCGATCGTCCGTTCGGATCCCGGCGTGGCTCTATCGTGGCCGGATCTCGCGGCCACGCACGACAATACGGCCCCCGAGGGGGAACGGTCCGCGTCTACCTGTCATTCGGCGCATTATACGCTTCCAGATGCATCAGCGGCCGCTGCGGCAGGCTGGGAAACCCGGCCCTGGCACTCGGGCCCCGTCCGCCGGCAGATCTAAAATCGCTATTGCAGTCAACGAGGTGCTTACCGTTTTGCAGCGGGAGTAAACGGTCTGCTTAAGGTACCACGTACGACCTGCACGAGGAGCGAACGAGTAACGTAACGCGCAGATAAGATCCTCCGCGAAGGAGAAGATCCGCGAGGAAGCAGGAGAAAGTGCAACGAAGGGCGTGGGGGAAGAAGAGAGAAGAAGGAAGAGAGAACAGGCAACTGGAAAGGGAAGGCTGCGGTATCAGAGGAGGATGTAGAAAAGAGGCAGTGAAGCGGAGAACGCGGTAGTCGAAGACGAAAGTGCGAGAGACTTGGAAAAGCATAGTGAGACTCGATGGACGAAGAACGTGCAGACAAAAAGCAGAGGAATTCCAGCGAAGAATGTACAATGAGAAGTTGCAGAAAAAGATGTAGAAGAGAAGAGGAGCAGAGGATTTAGTAACTGGAGAAATTATAGCAAAGAAGTCGGCAGAAAAAGAACACGAAGCGAAGGACACGGGAAAAGAAGTTGCAGAAGAGGATGTTGCGGATGAAGTATAGCGAGGCAGTTAATAAAAGTTGCAGCAAAGGACACAGAAAAGGAAGAGTGCCGGCAGCGGGGGGTATAGGGCAAAAGGCTGAAGAAAAAAAGCTGTAGCACGGGTTGCCGAAGAAGTTGCGACGAAGGACACAGAAAATGAAGAAGTTCCAGCAATGTAGATAGGAAGAGGACCTGCTGCAACGGACGTAGAAGCTGCACGCTGGATCTGCGAGGAAAAGAGGAGGAAGAGGTCTCGGGTAGGATGAAAATGAAGCGGAGCTGAGGTAGCCGAAGAGAGGGAAGGAGACAGGAAAGAGGAAGGAGGAGGTGGGTCACGGCGGAGGCGAAACGTATGCAGGAACAACGAAAGGGCCCAGCGTTAACCCGAGCAGCCAGCTCGATTCCTCCTCGATGCCTCCGCGGGCCTGGCGGGTGTAATTGGCCGAGGCCAACGGAGATCCTATCGGGATCCTGAATCGAGATCCTCGCACCCGCGACTTATACACACGGCCGTGCACCGCACCCGGTACGCGCGTCCGCGGATAGATCGATCGGCTATTGGATCCACCGCGCATCTCCTCGATCTAACTTCCCTCTGCTTCCGAACTTCTGATCGTTTAAACCAAGCGTTCACCGTTTTTCGTGCATTTTGGTTTGCGTTTATTCGTGCATAAATGTGGAATATCTCGAAGCTGAGTGTTGCTCTTAGGTAACTTTGATGAATCTTTCATGGAGTTTCTCTTATTTTATAGGTAACGTTCGTTGGAAAATTGACGTATTCATTAAACAGACAATCGAGCAATTCCTCGACAATCCATAAAAATCCTGTTACATTATAACTAGAATGTAGAAGGATAATACAAAGTCCTGACGGATCAGATGGAATTCAATTTTTATACAATCAACACGTATCGACGCAAGACGAAGATATTTAACCTTTAACGCAATAGAGTATCCTCTTTAAATGTTCCCGGCAACTGGTTATATTACAAAAATTCGAAACCTTGGATCTCGAGTTGTTCGATACTTTCACGAGTCCTTCGAAAACAAGAGACTCGTTGCAAAAATATTGCGACATTCGTTCGGAGGAACTTAAATATTCAGGTAGCCGAAGTGAAGCTTGAACAGCCGGAGGCTCTAGTTCCGCCACCCAGTTTCCAAGTGGCTTCAGTATGCAGAGGGGGCTAGACGCGGTGGAAAGGAGGAATCGCGGTCCCGGTTGTTCCCCGTTGGAACGCGCGAAGGGAATCGATCAGGGAGCCAGCGTTCTTAAGCTCCGGTGGAAAGTCGTAACCGTCTCAGATTCCGATGCCACCCACCGGGTAAACCGATACCATGCACCGGCGTGTAGACAATAGTAATACCCGGGCGTGCAATGGGTCAATGAGGTGCTTGTTATGGGGAACACGAAATACTTTGCATACCCCATAGATATTCATCGCTCGGCCTGCCGTGCGCTGCGAGCCGGAGGCCTGGCCGCTGGGTACCGGCCCGGCTCGCCCCGAGTGAAACTCAGGAAACACACCGGGTTTATAAATGGAAACCCAATCGATATGCGGATGGCCGCGCGGACAACACGTCGCTATAAGCCGCATTATGAAATAACGAGAAAGAAACGGCGCTTCTTCGCCTTTCCCACACACGGCCGGCGATCCAGCTTCGCTCCGCGATAGGCAACTCTGTTTCCACGTCCGCCGGGGAATCTATTAACCCTTCGCGCTCGACAGTTTTTCAGTAAAGGTATTCAACGATTCCTGATCAGATAAGGGCAACATTGTCGAAAGATCGAGAAGCTATACGCGAATCGAGAAGCAAGGTTGTATTCGATTATTCAGTAAAAGTTCCTGTGAAGGTTGATGTTTTGGTAGTAGATTATAAAGGGTTTGGTATCGATGGTTACTTGGAAAGTAGTACTTGGGGCTATATAAATTATCGAACAATATGAGAAATATAGAATCTAGATCTTTCAAATAAATGATCATAATTAACAAGAGAAATCCAGTATAAGTTCGATATTAATCCGTACTTCCCAAAAATCAAAATTATCTCTCGGCTCATCAAAATGGAAAGAGATCGGATCGCGCCGCTTCGCGTACGAGTTGTTATATACAAAACCGTCGAAGGATATCGGAAACGCGGTGACATAATCCGGAAGATGTGTGTCGGGCCGCGCGACGGTTGAAGGAATTCACACGCAAGCGGAGCCAGGCCCGGATCCACGGTGTGTTCCACGGTTCCCTGCGGCCGTACGCCATAGAGCCGGCGTATATATCCGAGAGAGTTCGTGCTGGTCTCACCGTGGTATCGCGACCGTAGGCGCAACCCCATATTACGAATGTTTGTCGATGCGCGATAAACGCACGCATCGTAATTATGCACGTAATTCACTTAATTTGACGTTTCTCCTTCGTTACACGGGGCCTGCGTGTTCCGAGGTAACGAACTTTATTGGTAAGAGAGCGATTTATCGTTCTCCCCGATCTCACACGATTTCTGCCCCTGCCACGCCGCGTCGCGGCTGCCTGTTTATACGGGGACGCGCGAGCCGAGCCGAGCCGAGCGAGCGAGCGCGCGTTTCGGTTCACACCGATTTAAAACAGCGATTCGCGGAGTCCCGGAGCGGAGTTCGCCAGACGATGACGGCTCGTTTCACCTGCGTCGATTTACGATACCGAACTTTATCCTCGGCAGAAATAAATGTCGCGGATACGGCCGCGCTGCCGCCTGGCCACGGTTACGCGATTTCTCATGCTGCGATTGTTGCTCGTGACTTTGGTACTATCGTCCGCATTCCGTTCGATGGAATATTCTGTGTGTTCATTGAAATTACTGTGTTCTTGGAGATCGTTCGGAAATTAGATTTCGAAAAGAGCACTCTAACACTGGAATGCCTTCGTTTATTCCGCGTTTATTGAGTATAGGAAATTACGTTTTGAGCAGCTTAAATGCTGTAACGTACATTTAAAGAAATTCTGTTGGAATTTTTATAAGGAGTATCCACTGTTACAATTAATGCACGCTTGCCAAGTCCACTGTTAAAGAACAGAGAACAGTTTATGTTATTCGAACGGTTTATCCGATGGAAATCTCGCCGCGATTCTGGCGAGTTACTTTTTGATGAATGGCCGGGGAATTTCTTTGAATTTGAAACGAGCGTTACGTACAAAAGAGAATTAACTCAGTGTATAGGTGTGTACAAGGTGAATTGAAAAAAATGTACAAGATACACCGGCATTATGTAAAGCGTATGTAGAAGAGAGATAAATATGAAAAAACCGTGCACTGTGAACTGTAACGACCATAAAAGGAACGATCATTAACCGAATTCGCGAAATAAGTCTTCTTCCACTAACGATTGCGTATAAATTTTCAAAGAGCTCCTCGTACCACCGTTCATTGACTTGCCCGCCGAGTTTGCAAATGAGATCCGCTCCACGGTATTAGTATAATTCGCTCTCGTTGCTCCGGTAATACGAAAAATCTGAGCTAATTGTCTTCTAATTGGTATTCGGGCCGACGATACTATCGAAAACGTCGGCGCTAGGTGCCGCGCGGGGGTGGAGGAGGAGGGGGCGGAGGGGAGGGAAGATCGCATAGGTAAACCGTCTATCGGCCGGCCAATGGTGTTACGATACCGGTGCATTATCCTTTAACCGAGCCAAGAAGGATATCAAGATAGCGCGTTATTTATATGCGCCAGATGAACACCCGATAAATATCGCGTTAACGTGGTGCTAAGAGGAAGTGTTATGCACTCGAATGAACTTTAATTTGCGATGCACCTTCATGAACTTTAATGTCCGATGCATCGCTGAGTGCCACTTAATTAATTTCATTTCATTTTACACATATCGAGTTTATCCTGTCCGTTGTCCCGGCCACTCTTATCTCTAATTATATGTCTCTCCAGCCGTGTCTATCGGCTGGTTATTAGCATAATCGTTATTAAACGGCTCCAAAGTGTCTCGCCCAGTTTGCCTTATGGCCGAGGGACTGGAGGTTCAAGGGCTTAAGCGCGCGAGTGTCACGGGGCTTTGCGAAAACTT
The DNA here is from genome assembly GCF_051020985.1 of Nomia melanderi. Taxonomy (NCBI): domain Eukaryota; kingdom Metazoa; phylum Arthropoda; class Insecta; order Hymenoptera; family Halictidae; genus Nomia; species Nomia melanderi. The sequence continues at coordinate 13,322,973 of NC_135007.1, forward strand.
GCTTATAACGAGCTTTTTCTTAGTTTTGAGCTTCAGAAACGATAGGCGATTACGCTTTGGTAATTTCTAGCTTAAAATATGGCACTATTTGTATGTTTCTAAGCAGGAAATAATGGAAAATTTAATTTTGTCTTTTGACCTTCACTTTCTCTTCCCTTTCTCTGGATTTATTTATAGTCTATTTATAGAAAATTCACTTGTAAATCGCTGTTTACTTGAAACACCTGTGCTTCCTGAGAGTTAATTTCAAAAGTAATAGTTTATGCTTCTACTTAGTATTATAGCAAACAGTAAGATCATCGATGATTCGATAAGACGGGAATATACCGAGATAAACAAATGGAAAGGAAAAGTACAATAAATAATCTCGATTCAATTCAACGGACCGATACGCTCGCACTTTTACGCAGGCATTAAACAGAAGCGCGATCGTCCGACACTCAAACGGTTAAGCGTATTCAAATTTATGTCGAGGACGATGCCGCGTCTCCCGGGAGGATCGTCGCTCGTCCGTGGCGCCCGCCCGTAAACTTCATGATAGATCTCCTTTCGAGAGGAGAGGATCGCCCATTCAGCCGGCTACAAGCTTGCGGCTAATCGATTCACGGATACGGCGCGGCGCGGCGCGCGCGCGCGACCGCGGACTTTACGATTCCGCGAACACCGTTCGGGCTCGTTGCGGTACGCAAATGCCCTACCAATCGGTCGCTTTTATTCCGGCGATTCGCCACTACCGATGGAATGCCAGAGCTACTGTGTGTTCCAGGGAGAACTGTGGACACCGCGCTGGCGACGTTTCCCGCGTGGGAAAGCGATCGGAGGGTTCTGGGGAAATCGAACAGCGATCTAGATGTTCGCTTGTATCACTGATCATTTGATTGCAGATTTATAAATAGTTTCACATTCGCGACGATTACAGAACTGTGAATACGGTTTATGAGACTGAATTATGTTAATTGTATTAATATGATTGTGAGACGATATGAAATATATATTAATATGAGTAAAAGAAATTTAGAGAATTGATTCTTTGATCAAATATGCGTGGAAAACACTGATTTGTATTCTACAATGTAATGTTTTATGGTGTGATAACTCTTGACGCAATTGCAACGAATTGAATATTTTATTTGAAGGTAATTTGGAGAGTTTGGAGTGTTATTGTTTGAAATTTATTGGTACGATGGTCGAATGTACGTAATACTAGTGATAAGAAGAAGGATTTTGGAAGGGTTATGGAGATTTCTTGATGGCTCCGAGCCGGCTCGCGTGAGCGGGCACCGCGCGTTTACCCCGTGGCAATCGGTAACAGCGATATTACGTAAACGATGGGGATAAAAACGAAATTGGCCTGCAATGTATCATTCCAGCGTATAATCTTCGAACGAGGATGGTTCCATTAAATCACAGGTGCGCGGGATGGTCGCATCAGCATTAAATCTCCCCGTCGTTTGTTAGTATTCCTCCGAGCGAGCCGAGCCTCGTCGGATACCTCGTGTTCGACTGAAACTTCTCGCGTTCAGTATCTTCGTAACAATAATTATAATCATTAGTAGACGATACTTACGACCGTTTCGATATCTAATCTCCAATAGCACGCGTCTAAAATGGCCATCAAAGTGTTTCTAATCTAACCAATCGCAATTAATACCAGATGATACTCAAAACCATTGCAATCTCCGTTCTCTATTAAGTACCTAAAACGCCGGCCGAAGTGTTAATAAAGAAAACGAATACCTATTCGATAAATAAGAATGTAAAAATATATAATTCTCCATGTTCCTCAGAAACAGAAATTATCAACGATGAAAAGTAGAACATAAAATCACATCATAACCTCGAGACACAAAACTTAGAAATAAAACCATAAAGTTACGAAACAAACAAAATCAAGAAATCCTTATTATCCTAAACGCGCTTAACACTAGAATCACTAGACGACTCGCGATTCCTTCTTTCAGAATTACCGAAAGTACACAAAGCCTTTAAGAAACTATTAAACTCATCTATCAGCTAATACTTTAACCTTTAGCACTCCAGGTTGTTTTGTAATCTATCAGCAACTGCAACTAATTTTTATAGTATTCCTATCGAAAATGAAAAAATGCTACATTTCTTCGATCTTTTATTATCCTTCTCAATGCAAAATTTGGTTGTGTGGAAAATCGAATAACTTTAGGGTAGTTTCTTTAAGATTCATTAAAATATTTAATATTACATCTGGTGCAATATTGGAGCCTACAGAGTTCAACGGGTTAAAACACAGATCAAACGGAATCTCAACAAACCCGCTCACAGTTCCCACAAAAAACATTAAACAGATCAACCCAACGACTCGGTGGTTCTACCGTTAGCGTCCATACAATCATGTTCGCCTGTAACAATAAGATCACGCTACCAGTCCGGTCCCCATCGCGTCTGCAGACCGAAGAACGCCATGTTTCCCAGGTCCGATCGCGTGACACGCACGCCCTCGCGAAGAGGTCCGTTCGCGGGACACCGGTTCCGCCGTGTTCATAAATGCGCGCCCCGTGATTTAGTGGGAGCGTCGCATCTGGCGTTGCACGGGCGAAGAAACAGAGAGAAAGAGAGAGAGCAAGAGAAAGAGAAAGAGAAAGAGCGAGCGGACGGTTCGACGCCGCGAGTCCTGCGCGAAACGGGAGTAGGAAGGCGGCGCGCGGGGGAGCAGAGAGAAAAGGATTCCACGAGCCGTCGGCGTCTGTGCAGGTGTGCACCACGCACACGGGTCTAACCTGGCCGGGCTGGCTCGCTGACAAGCCGCTCCCGCGGGCAAAGTTCAATGCTAGGAGCTCCTTCTTGTTTTATGTACCGGATTACGCCTCGGCTGCCTCGGAAGTAGCGTCTCCCCGGAGGCTCTCTCGCGGCTGTCGATGAAAAACCCACGTAAAAACGGCGGGACGCGTCTGGATCGAGGTCTTCTTTGACGCCGACACCGACCGGATCAAGGAATTTGCTTGGGTTCCACCGTATTCACCATTGCTAGGGATATGACGATTCTAGCTTCGGTAGCGAAGTCGGAATTCGGGGATGGGAGTTATGGTTGAGACCTGCTGTGACTATTTTCTAGCCATCAATGGTAGTTTCTAGATGGGGATTGTTAGGATAGTGTTCAGTAGATAATACGTATTAGAAGATATGACTACGAGGATACCCTAAAACAGATGTTTCAAAGAAACTACCAACAGATAGACATACTAGAATCACATCAAACCCTACAAATCTATATCAAACTTCCAAACCACGATAGAACAGAAGTTACAAATGAAGCACTAAAATAACGTTAACAAGCTGAACTGTTAGTGCTGTTCAAAGATAGATTCTATCAGAATACCCATCCACCCTACTTGAAACCTGCTCTTGGTTTCTCACTTTGAGGTTCGACGTTGGTTCATTCAATTACAGCTTAACATGACGCTCTATTTATTTATTCAAGAATATTTAGGAGTTGAAATGTTACCTTTCAATGGTACAATTGTGATACAAATAAATATAGAAAAAATTGTTAAAGGTTGCAATAAAATAGAGTGTCGAGTCTGACTCGACATAGGACAGCTAAGGGTTAAACTGTCGTCAACCTAGTGCCAGCACCAAGAGGCCCAGTCATCTGAACCGTCGGCATCTTCCAAGAAACAGACTACGGCAGAGTAAATATCTCGCGCGATCGGCAGACAGAGGATCCATTCGTCGAAGGTGAACGGTTCGAGCCGCGGTTGCACGCGGGTGTTAACGGAACGCAGTACGTCGTAACGAGGATCGAATGGATTACACGTGCGCGTAATGACGTCGGAGTCGCCGGGCAGTAGCGACCGGTAGCCGGCGTACGAGAGAATTGAAGCCTATCAGCCGCGAAGGGAACGCCGAGAGTAGCCGCGACGCGGGGTTAATAGAGATCGCGTCAGTCCACCTTCTCTGTACATGTATAATATCCCGTGGCGTCCGGGCTCGGCGACGCCGGAGAAAAATCGTTCTTTACTGCGGCGAGCCGCGCCGAGCATTCCCCGCCACGGGAATATTCATTTTGCCGGTCGTTTATTTTGGGAGCCTGTCCCGGGGGAACATTCCTCTTCGACCCGTACCCCGATGACAGTCGAAGGTGATTCCGTTCCCAGCTTCCAAGACAATCTTATTGCGCGCCGATGCGATGGTTCAGAGGTGTTATTAACAATATCGCGGGCCTTAATGCAACTCGCTCCGTCGATGCTCTAATGAATGGCTGTCCCATGGGATTCTGATTTGACAGTGTTCGCGCCGAGTTCGTTATACTTGCGAGTTTCTGGACGGGTCGTCGAAGTTTTCTCATGTTGGAAATTGTTTGTGTCCGGAGTCTTAAGCTTTGAGCTTCGGATAATGCGGATTCTAGGGTTTTAGAGTGAATAGTGTTGGTTAATTATTCATCTTTACTGGTCTTGTAGTTTCGATTTTAATCTTTATGAAACTTGATCAATTTCGTTGGAGTTTTCTGGTATTGAAAATTGTTACCAGGTTTTTGAGATTGCTTCGGATAAGTAATTCAGTTGCATAACTCGTACTTTCAGTTTTAACACGTTGAATGCCGATTTCATGGTACAAAATACTTGAAATGAAAAAAATATAATATTAAATCATCTGATTGAATTTCGTTATTATTGCAGGTTGATCTACCTGAATGTCACCACATTAGGTAGCATTATTTATAATATAGAAATGTTTCCAAATAATCATGGTTTAATTGAGGGAACTATAGTAATTCGAATTGGTTGGGGGTCACCGGTGACCCCCATGGCATTCAACGTGTTGATATGTTTACAACCTTGTACACGAGTACTGGTTTCCTCAAACACGCATAATTAGTACGGTAAAATCTAATGAACCCGTCGTAAACCTATCCAAACATTTCCACTATCAAATGTCGGATATTACGGGAGCAATTCCCTGCAACTAACCGCGCGATAGCCCAATCAATCTTCCCCGATCCGCAGATGATCCTTGCACCAAGCTCGATCGTCACGGTTGGTTAACGGAGCGCGCGCGTTGCGTCGATATCGGCGCTGATAAAAGATAAGAGGAAGTCCGACGTATAATCATGCTCCTCACGGTACGGGAGTCGTTCCCCGTATTTTCCAAAGACGCGCGCGATCCGTTGAACTTCGGCGTCGCCTATTAACCGAACCGCGGGCATCGTCTAATTACCGGCGCACGTGAAATCGGATTTACGGTCAATTGGCAACGGCAGCGAAATGATCCTGTCTTCGACGATGATTGCTGATTGATCATCCGTAACGAGAAAAAACACTCGCTGCCAAAGCCTGACGTCCCTCGAACACCGTACTTCTAACCTAAAAGTGATCGCGCGGCAAAAATGGGCGGCGGTGACCGAAATGAAAGGAATTATTAGCAGCGGCGCGGAGAAGCGAGAGGTTCGACGCGAAAAATTTCATAAACCTGTTCCTCTCTCGCGGCCGCCCCCTGGCCAACGGAGAAAGGGGCGGGAGGGCAGGAAAAAATGCCGAAAAACGTTCATATATCCAGCGGGCGAACTTTTACCGGGGGCCCCGTAATTGAACGTTATCGCGTTTTACGTTGGTTTTTATGAAAAGGAATTTCATCGTCGTCGGGGGATGCAATTTCGCCCCGTCGACGGTCACCGATAGAAGGTTTGTAGGCGTAATAAAGCTTTTTTACCGAAATTAAACGGAGTTCGTTACGATCTGTTGTTGCACCGTACGATCACCTATCTCTCCGTCTCCCCCGCGCGCCGCGGCGATCCTCTCCTCCGCAGCGTTCCTCGCCGGCCGAGAGATCTCCGGAGTCCCTTTTCCCTCCCGTTTCTTCCTCTCGGACCGGCTCGCTCCCGAGCCCGAAGCTTATTATCATTATTTCGCGATAAAGGTATGAAATAATCGAGAGACGTTCTATACCGCACTTATCCGGCGGGGCGTGGGGAGCCGGCCGGGAGGGGAGCGAGAAAGAATGGAAAGGAGAGAACGGATCTAAGAACCAGGTACGATGTCGATGCCGATACCTAATCGATCGAGATCCAATCGAATATTATGGCTAACGAGCTGTCACGCCTGCCTGAGCACGACGCTGGAATCATCCTTTTCCACGGCAACGAGATCCTTCACCTTATCTTCCGCTACCCTTCGGAACCCCCGCCCCTCCTTCGCCGAGGGCTTTTCCATCGCGCGGCTTTTGACAACAGGAAATTTATGCCAGCAGCCTCGTAACGATAACGTCGTTCCCTTAATAATTAATTTAACAGCGGAACGTATCTTCACTCTCGTTACTCCCGGGCGGAGAACGTCCGCGGGATAACCGCGCGCCAGCAGGTTAAGTTTAATTGGAAATGGAACTGCCTCGATCTTGTTGGGGCTGCTAATTTCAATTTTCGTTTTCAATTAACTACCCCCCGATCGGCCGACCGTCGGCAGATAACAGGGTCCGTTTGGGAAATTAAGGGGACCGAGGAAATAATCGAAATTAGACGAGCGGGAACCGTTTACGACTGTCTTTGTTGGAGTGATACTATTTTACGGGACTAATACCTTTCGTGACAGGTGATTTGATTCAATTGTACTGTAAAATTTATTCGTAATTACTCTGTGTATCGTTAGCTATCTCAAGATAAAATGACATTCATTTAAAGGTCTGACTAATGAGTTTCAAAACCATATCTACGTACTCAACTCCTCATCAATTTCAATGAATCGAGGTTAAGGTATAAGAAATAATCTACTTTTCAAAGATCAACAACCTGAACCAATAGAAAAACCGAAAATCCGAGATACCTAAAGCAAACCGAAGAACGACCGCTTGCCTAGAAATTCCAATCTCCAGCCAATTCGCCAGTCACTCCATCGAACCCATCGATTCCACATATTCAACGAGCCGATCGCCAAAAAGACCCCGGTAACAAGTGAGACACCAAGAAGCCACGAGTACCCCGTGAAAGAGCAAAGTGACGGGGACCATTTCAGTCCTCGTCGTTGGTTCGCGTCACGGCGCTCGGGGGCAGGATGCAAAAAAGTGGCAGCCGCGCAGCAGTATGTTTACCAGAAGCGAGAGATCGCGGCGGAGGCGGGATGACCCGGTTGGCTAACGACGTGGGAATAGTCCTTGGGCACCACCTTCCACGTCGGTCGATCCGTTTGGTCCCTTCTTTGCGGAGGACTGGTAGCGACGCTCGAGGTGACATGATTGCATCGCTTATTGGCCGCCGGATTCCGTTCGCCAGTCTCTCCTCCGTTGCTCTCTTGATTGGATGCGATATCTTCGCAATACACGCATTGCATGGACTCGATCAAATTCGAAAATGGCATCAGTTTCGAAAAAATAGATGATCAGAGCTCTTTAGCCTCCCAGAATGATTCAACTTGAGCTCAAATAATCTCACAGTATCTTTTATTTACAGTGCCATCTCAGCCTCTTGTGGAAGCTTCTAAATAAACATAGAGAAAAATGGCGCTTGTCTAGAAAAAGGTAGCCGGCTGTTCTAGGAGGAACAGATGTAGGCAGGCCGATAGGGGCTAGTGGAAGTTGAAGAGACCTGGACCGACGTTTTGCCCGGACATCAGAGGTTTTGCTCGGTACCAAAGAAACCACGGGACGCTTCTTAGACGCCTGTTACTTGCTCTCCGCGTCCGCTCCGGCGGCCGCAAAAAGCCCGTTTCCGAGAATTTATTTGCGAGTCGATTTGGAAGTCCACGGGTTCGCGGGATCGGTGTTTTGCCCGCGACCGGGGCTGCCCGTGGACGGGACCCTGAGTGATTTGTATTCGGTGCGTGTTGCTCAACAACCAACTACCGAGCACGCTGAAAAACCGTCTAACATCGGCCGTTCCAGAGGAACGTCTTGTTACCGGGAATAAATTATCAGCCCTCGTCCGTCCCGCGGCCGCGGCAGGGGCCTCCATTATCCGGACGGGGATTAAGCGGACGATTGATACCAAATCTGTAATATCGGCGCCGGTTTCGCTATTTCCTGCGCGGACGCTCGTGACTTGTGTACCCTCTGATACGTCCGCTCCGGCGATTCGGTGTCCTTTGTGCGAGAAATGATGGAGGGACTGTCTTCTTACGTAGATAGCCGTTTGATAGGCTCTGCCTTAGGTAGCTTATGGATTAGATAAGCCATATAAACGACAAAAGTTGCAGCGTTGACATCAGAATCTATAGGATTGAACCTTTGCACTTGGTGATTTTGATATTACGTTTACAGTGTCACTTGGGAGGTGACTTCCGAGTACAAAGAGTTAAATTCAGACGTATGTTCTAATACTCCAGCTATTTCATTTGTCAAAGAAACTCTCGAAGGTTAGATGTATTTAACAATCGTAACTGAACATTAAAGTTACACCGCCAGTCGCGAATACAGTTATCCACGATTCGACCATTTCAGTTGAAGCAAAATTAGCTGTACAGAGGGTTTCCATGAAGCTTTCCGCGAAGATTGCCGCTAATCGCGCGATAGGAAACGCGAGTCGGGTTCTTGCTCGTCGGTTCCGGATACAGTAAAAGCCACGAACGCCACGGTCCCGCGCACACCTGTACCAGCATTATATATAACGAGGCCCTCGGTGTCACCGACGCCTGGGTCACCGTATACGGCGGAATATTACCGCCATTAATCAACGACAGACCGTCGCGGAGGTGACGACAGTCTGACAGTTCTTTTCTGCTCCACTCGCCTCTGGATTTTGCCTCGGATACCTCGCAGAGACCCGCCGGCACATCTCGCAGCGCGCTGCACTTTGCAAGGAATTCCACGTGTTCCTTGAAAGTGGCGGATTGTTCGAAAAGAGAGAGACGGAGCGAGACAGGGGGGGAAAAAAGGGGGGAGAAGAAACGGAGACCCGGCATTGTGTCGCCGCGGCGTGTCTAGCGGAAATAAAACTGTCCCGCGGCGGGGAGCGGCGCGGATCGGTGACGGAGGACGATTAATCCCTGTCGAATAAGCGAGCTTCTTTGAACAAGTTTGGATTAATTGGCCGGGATTATGTTAGTTACTTTAGGAGAGTGAAAATGTTTGACATAAGGGATGGAAAACGCAGAAAAGTAGAGGAAAAATGGTTTTCACTCTTCGACTTCGTTTTTAAAATGAAATCGTGAATATCTAGTATCACCGTGGAAAGAATTTTAATTAAGATTCCGAGTTCACTATAAAATAGAAATTTCCGTAGAACTTCGAAACGGTCCTTCAACCCACATCGAGATGAACTCTTCAATATCTAATTAAACTTTACCTAATACATCCTCCTTGCTCCATCTCCTAAATAATACCAAAGCTCCCTGCAAGAAAATTCTCCGACTCCATTTTCAAAATTATCTACAGACCGCAGCACAAAAGCATGCCGGATCATTAACTGTTAACCAAAGATTCCCAGTCGAATGCTACAGGAAGAATCCGCCCGTCCGCAGCCTCCTCCGAAAAACCGTGCACCGACGCGGAAAACCGGGAGACAATGCCCGGCGCAATAACTCGCCCCGGCTGCGAGATGTGTTTTTAATTCCGCATAAGTCCGCACGGTCCGGCGGCGTGACGGGGGCGCGCAGGTGGCGTGGGAGGGTGGGTTTTCCCCGGGGGAGAAGACGTTATTAGCGGGGGCATTAATCAGAGCACGCCTAGCCGGTCTAGATGGAGCGGAGAGGAGCTCGTGGCCAGCGACCAGGGGAGAAAAAAAGACGGGCGGAACGGCGGGGAGGGGTCGGAGGGAGGACCCGAAGAAGGGGAAAGTTGAGATATGAAACGAAGGAAAACTTAGCGAAGCCATCCCCACCAGAGTTCTCGTTCTTCAGGGTGTCGGTGTTCCGTCCTCTTCCCTGCAGCTCCTCTCGCCTTCTTTTTCTTCCTTATCGCTTCTCTGCCCCTTTCCACCCTCCACCCTCGGCCGCTTCAACCCCGAAGAAGGGCAGCGCCTCGACGCGGCTCACAGATGAACCGTTTTAATGAAAAGATGGCGTCGCGGCGGGGTGGAGCGGGAAGACAGGGCCGTGGAGCCGAGATACCGATGCCGGACGATGGCCGGGGGAGGGTTGCTTTAGTTCGCTCATCAGAAACCACTGCATGAGTCGCGGCTCAAATGAAATTGCCGCTATAAAAATGATGCCCGTGTATATGCCCCGGGTATTAGGTAGCCGGGAAGCCCCGTTGCTGCGGGGATCTCTTTTGGGATTCGCCGGTACGGCCGCTGCACCCTGTACCCTTTGATCAAAATTGCTTTTCTTCGGCTAAGCGACGGCGACGCCGTGACACTTTGATCGATAGCGATCGCGGGTGACGGGAGGTGTCGTTTAGCGATGGTTGAGATGTATGTATAGTATCATGGATCTGTGTTTTAGGTATTAAGTTTTATTAAGTCTCAGATAAAAGGTTAATTGATGATACTAGTTTGGGGATCGACGAATTCATTTTTCTATTATAAGATTCTAACGTCAGTTAATCAACATCTTCAAGTAACTACCTCCGCCAACATCGCGATCGATTGCATAACCTGCAACGTTAATCTAATCTACTACCCCCGTAGCAAGATTTAGCCTTGGCAGTCACCCTTAAGGATATCGCAGACGCGGAAAGAGGATTTCTGGTAGCGACTCCACCTGCGACGGTATACGCACCACCCACTCCACGAGGAATCAACGCGAATGGGGTGGCGAAGGAAGATGGAGAAAGGAGAAGAAGAAGAAGAAGAAGAAGAAGAGGAAGACGAGGGAGAAGAAGAAAGGTGGAGGAACACGTTCATTTTTCTTTTACATTCGCGAGCGCGGAAAGAAAAATCACCGGTTCTCATTACGCTCGACACGTAGGCAGCTTTATGAGTCTCTCTCTCCCCCCCACTTCTTTGGCGTTCAACCCTCGCGCGCACTGTCTTTCCCCGACGCCCTGCTCCCTCCTCCCTTCCCGTCGGCCCGACGGGCGCGGCGCACAAGAAGAAGATATTATTTATTTCGTAAATTAACTCCGGCCCGTGGCGAACGTGACTGGAAAATCCTCGCCGGTTTCGCGCCGTGCTTTTCCGCTTTTATTAATCGGCCGCCATTCGCCTGGCTAAGAACACCGGCCCGATCCCTTTTTGTCTTCCTCGCGCCACCGCCGCCGCCACCCACACCGACCGGCCCACCCCCACAGACGCCCCATTGTGACGCGTAATTAGAAGGGCGGACGAGAGACGCCTGCCTCGCGCGACGCGTGGGCGGCGGCAGATTGCACACGCCGCGCCGGGGACGGATTTTCCGGTGCATTGAGATGTATCGCGTTGGGTATTCTTGTGCGGTACCGGAGAATCGATACCTACCGTTATTTCTATTCTTTGGACCTTCGAGATCGCCTTTCGCGAGATTTCCTCGCGATATGTCCTCCGACTTTTATATTTACTGCGAGATGATCTCAACGTGTTTGTCTTGGCAAGATGGGGGATGGGTGTTCGATGAATTATTGGCAAATTTGTATTAATATTGTCATTAACTGTTACTACTATTACTTTTTCTATTAGTATTACTCTGAATTACTACCACTGTTCTCGTTTTTATTACTGTCGCTATTACTCTGGATTAATACTACTATTACTAGTATTGCTCGGTATTAATATTAGAATACCATCACTACCGACTTCATAATTGACGCTATCAATTTCCACTAATTGTAGAATTAGTCTTCGACGCTGTTCGGATCGTTATAACATCTTTCAATGCAAGTGTTTGCTCCTGCATCGAGACTACACGAGGGCTAATATCAAAAAGGATACTCAAAAAACGTGAAAATCGTCGAGTTTTCGCATTTCCTGTTCGGTCAGAGGAATTCTATAACCATCTCCGGTGTCTGCCGATCGTCTCTCGCCGCCGATTCTCATAATTAAGCTCCATTTCTCGGCAGAGTCGGCTCTCTCCGCGTGAGTCACGGTGCGTGCGTGACGCGCAAGCCAAGGATCGCTTCCACTGTTCCTCATTTATATTTCGCTGATTGCCGTTATTCCTTCCGATTCATTAACTTCGGCCGCATCCGCCGACGTGCCCTTATCGGCCGTCGTCGGTAGGGGGTTCGCGCGGAGCGGGGCGACGGGAGAGGCTGGGACAGAAACGAATAGCCACCGAGAAATAATGTACGTAACTTAATTACCGATAGAGGCGGGCGGGAATAAAGGAATAAATGATGGCGGAGAGATATATCCGCGGCGCAAAATTGGCCGATTTGTTCGACACTCGTTTTCTGAATGCGAATGTTATATTCCGATATATACGGTGAGCAGAATATGTAAACGTCTCCGAAAATTGTTCTAATAAAAAGTTTACCTATACACGATCAAACCTTTTGATATGAATCCTGTAATCAAATCCTAATCATTCTAGTCTCTATCTTCCTTAAGTCTCAAATCTTTACTATTTTCTCCTATAACCAATCGTCTTTCAAATTAAAGCTCTCTCTGACAAAGAGGATTCTCGTCATATCGACTATCCATTAACTTCCTAGGCAATTATCTAACACTACTGGCATTTCAAACAACATTCACACATATAATCCACAGCCCTTGAAAAGCTATAGAGCCAGGCACATAGGGTACTCCCGAAATTCTTCCCTCGCACGCTGTCTAAATCGCAATCAACGGACTCCCCGGAATAAAATAATCTGCACGATATTCCGAGCTGGCCAGCGAGAGAAAAGATCGTCTGTATGGAGGAAACGGCGGCGAAGGGGGTGGTGTTGGCGGAGGGAAAGATAGAGGGTCCGCTTTGGACGGATATAATGACGGGTCGCAATCGGGATCGGCGCTGTTATTACTGTCCGTCCGTGAAAAATGGTTTCCCCAAACAAATTTCTGGGAGAAACGGGGAGGCAGATTAGGCGTTCGCTCGCGTACCATCGCGTCGTTGTCTCGTCATAATTATCCTGTTACCTCGTAACGCATTCGCCGGCAATTATGACGAGAGGGAGCCGGGCCTAGCTCGGAGGCTGCCCGGATAGATCACGGTCGGGGCCGACCGTGACCGAGGAGATCGAGGAATCTTCATTTCCTCTGGGTCTAGGCTTGCCACCCTCCTCGAGGGCCGGAGGGGAGAGGGTTCCGGATATTTTGGAAATCGTCGGGGTGCCGGGACTATACAAATCATTCGCCGGGCGTGTAGTTAACGGGGGAGCGTCGTCACGCTCGGCAACCCGTATACAAATCATTTCACCGGCCTGTAGTTTTTGAGACGGCCGTCAGGAAAACGATAAAAGTCCTGCGGTCCCTCGGAAGAGGAGTGGCTCCGAGGTAGTCCAGTGGCCTCTCCACGCGAGACCCGAGAGCTTGTTATTAAGTCAAGACGTGTAGCAACTACAATGAGAGAGGAATTATGTTTGTTCCTGGCAGACGGTGCGGCATCGCCATTGCGACGGGACCGGGCTTCTTTCGGTTTTCGGCGTCTGAGCAGCTTTTCTGTGTCATTTCGGTGGGGCTTAGCGTAGTATACGGTTTCTTGATATTATATCGCGATACGATTTTCAATTATATATATTACGTAATCGGTATTACATCGGTATGTGGTTCAGAGAACACGCGGCGGGTAGAAAATATGAAAGTTTTCAGTGGAATTAATGGCGAAATTCTTAAGTGAGATTAAGAGAGAAGTTCAGCGTGAGAAATGATTAGATTAATTAATCTTGCCGCAAATATTACATCTCAATAGCTGACAGTGATAGATCTGCAATAAAATGAAAATCGAAGACTATTCGGTTGCGTCCCGCCAGAAAAGGAGGAGTTAACCGAACGAATCGAGGATCGATTAAAATAAAAATGAAGAGGATCGATCGTTGCACTTATTATTTCTTCAACTCTGGGTAGGGAGCACCGACGACGATAACGACAGGGGGATTTATATCCAGAAGGGCGATCGATCGGCCCGATCGAACGATCCCCAGAGATATTTCCAATTTATTTATTACGCCTCCTCCGGTGAGTTACGCCAACAGGAAGTCGCTGTCGCGTTATTATTGCGGGGATCGCGGTCAGATCGCCGCTTCTTGTCGATGGTGCGGAATATGTAAGGCGACTGTAGTAAAATGTTTCATCGAATCGTAAACCGTAGGGTCGTAAATACGAACTGTATCGCGAGTCTCCGATGCTTAATGATTATCAAATCCGTAATATTTATTCATCTAAACGTTGGTGGTCCGACGTTCAATAATACTTTCCCGATTGAACGATCAATGACAGTCTCCTCAACAATTTGCTATTAATCTATCACACACAATCTATAAAGATAATTCAAACAAATACGTCAGATACAACAGCTACAAACATTTCACCACAACCTAAATCACTGACTCTAAACACTGAAACTCCGAACAACGCTACAACTACCCACCAATTCGAACATCATCGAAATTCCAATACAATATCCAAAGAACCTCATATTCTCGTATCAGTACAAATCACTTTATCCCGCAATCCCTCGCTGCGTCTCTCAATCCCCGCGCACACGTATCGGCGCAAAAACTGCCCAATTCAAAAGTACGCTCGACGAGAAACAAGAAACCCCACGAGCCTCTTACCGAGAACCAACAACATTAACAGCGGACTATAACCAGTAACCTCGCGCAACGACGTATCGTCGAAACCGAACGCGCTTCCCGATGTACCGGATCGTACCGCGCGGGCCGCGAAAAAACTCGACAAACGAACCGACCCGCGGGAAGCCTCGGCTCGTGCATCGAGAGGCGACGCGAGCGACGAGGCCCATCGAAATCGATCGTTAACACGCACCGCGGCCACATTAGCGTATCCGAGAGGGATTTCTTGCGGCGATAACGCCGGGGACAGGATCCAGCTCGGTCATCCCCCTCGGTCGCCCCTGCAGAGCGAGCGGCGAAAGGGTGGAGCCGGGCGGGAGGAGGGACGGTTCCGGTTTTTCGCGCGCGCAACGGAGAAAGGTCATCGTCCACCCGGTATATACACACATCTCGTTGTAATACCGCACGTTGGCTACGTTCGGCCCGGAGCACGGAGTAATGCAATAATAGGCGTATACTAATGATACAGGGGGGAGGCTCTCGGCAGCCCCGGCCACGGGAAGGATTCAGTCACGTAGTTGCATTAAACTTAATATAAATAATAGCGGTTTGTGGAGCGCCTCGGAGAGAGCCACGGTGTACCCACCTATCTCCATCTTCTCATCCGGCACTCCGCGGGACCATAATACACCGGGGCCTCCACGTCCCTGGACTCGCCTCCACTTAATAAGCGGGATCGTCCTGAATCACCACGGCAGCCAGGCCTCACCTCCACCTCCTCACCCAACCTCCTTACTTCTACTCTTTCTCTTCCTCGTACCCCTACCACCCCATCGGCCGACCCGCGATGGATCGTTACCGTTCCACGTAGACACGTAGTGGTTCGTGTGTTATTGGCTGCGGATAGGGATATGAGAGCTGGAATTGGAAATGAGTATACTTGTTTGGCGCAATGCGATTTCGGGGTGAGACATTCGATATTCGAGTTTCGGTGTTTTCAGTTGATCGTGGCTTAGATTCGCGTTTTAGAGCGGTTTTCGGGGAAATGTTGGTATTGAGTTTTCGAAGACAATTGTTGAGAATGAAGGCTATTCGATACTCTATGATCTCAAGTCTTTAATCCTTTGCGGACGAAGATTGTTGAAAGTATACGAAACCTTTCGCAAATTCTGCTAAATTAAACACCGAACGCTTAAATCATAAGAATAAGGAAACTGTGTACTGATTTCTTGCTGTTCGAATAGTTAAATCAATTGTTCACAACGGGGTATTCCAAACGTGGAAGTTTGATCTCAGCGAAATGCCGACATTCGTCCGCAAAGGGTTAATTTAGGTTTATATTGAACTACGAGCATTTGATGCGGTATAATGCAACAGGATCGAGGAAGGAATAAGAAATTTGAACTATCAGCGTTCGAGTAAAACGATTTAGTTCAATATTTTGTTAAGATACAGTAGATCGACGCTATTCCTCGATCATCGCGTCACACAACGAAAGCAAAGCCGAGGCGGACTGTTTTCCTACGAAGACAAAGGTTCGATCCGTCCCGGAGACGATAATTTGACAAAACATTCCTGCCCGTTCCTCTGGGATCGTCAGTTCGGTCCTGAACAATGCTATTCCAGATTTAATTGATAAACACGCAACCGTGAGTGGTAGAGCTTCAAGGCTGGGTGGTATAACGGCCGGTAGGAATCGAGAACGGGCCGGGAAGCATTGTTTCCACCAGGCGGGAACACGCGAGTCGATCTTACGCACGACGGTGACCGGATCCGATCGCGACCCTGTCCGAGGGGGCCGTGATATCTGGAATCTGGCGAACGCCGGGACCGATGGTCAGATCGAGGCCATTACCGAGCCGAGGCCCCCGGATAACATCACGCGGCTCGTGTCGAGATAACGCGGCACATCGGTCGCTCCGAGCTCGCAACAAATACAGACAATGCGAGCGGGAACGGTCGCGGGAAAATTGAACGAGAATCGAACCGGATCGATTCCGATTTTTTACGCTCCGGGTTGGTCAAGATTGAAATTAGAAAGTAATTACTGGTATTGCGGAAATTGGCGAATGGTTATCGATACCGTTGAAACGTGGGAATGATAGTTGATGCTACTGAAATTAGAAAGTGATTACAAATATTACCGAACTCAGTGATCACTGGTATTAATGAAACAAGAAAACAATTCCAATTCAAAAGTAAAAATGATCGAAACTAAACGATAGACCCCCGGAACATTACACGGAGTAAACAGCACGTTAAAAAAATATCCTGCGCGCAACATTGTAGTCACTTGTTCCGCACAAAGTAATTAGCTTCCATCGTTAAAGTTTCTCGCGAGAAATTCGGAGTAAATTACTCGATAAATTGCCGCGAGATAGCCTAAATAACGCGCTCTGCCTACGTATACACATATTTCACCGCGAAATTGTACGAACGCCACGCTGTAACTCTTATCTATCCCACTCCGAGTTTTGACTAATTACGCACCGTAACAAAGGAGAAGTATAAATTATTCCGCGTCGTATAATTTCTAGACAACGGAGATACATCCCAGCGGCGCGATGCTTCCCCGAGGATAATGAATATTACAGTGTGATGTGGCGGAAAATCAATTGCAATCAGGCAATTCGCTTGCGTCGGGCCCGTCGAGATGAACCAATTTAGACGACCCGCGGAGCAGACGATTTTCTGGCTAATGTACACAAATTGGCCGCGAAACAGGCAGCTTCGCTCTCCATACAATCGTTTTTCCGGGGGCGGTCCGCGGGGGACGGCTGATTAGCATCGGTGGAAACGCGATCTGCATGGAGATACCTATCAGTACGCGGGCCGGGCGTTTTACACGTGTTTCCTCTCTCGCGATCGTCCCCATTACCTCTGATTCACATGATCCGCGAATTTAAATCCCCGCCGGGCCGGAAACGAGGCGGGCAACGAGCACGGGTCGGCCGGGACGAGCCGACGCGCGCAATTTGCACCTAATAAAGCGTTGCTCGCTAACGAGAGAGGGACGGGGACCCGTTGATTGCTTCCTTTTTCGGCGGACGCCGGCTTTCCGCGATCGCCTTATCGTACACGTGAAGTTCAGCCGCGGGAGAACCAGTGCAACGGAATTCGCGGACCATTGCACTGGATTCCAGCGTACGTCGGGTTTGTTCATATCGCTCATGTTCGCAGGTGAGCTGCTCGATCGAGTTCGATGCTGATTTATCGTTCGCCAGTTGGCCAGCGGTATTTAAGGTTGATTTATACGGATTAATAAGGTGAACGGTAAGTGTTACAAATTTATAGATTAATTTCTCGGAACAGATAGTGCGCACTGTGAATGATGATTTGTAAAAGCGGTATTCCGGAAGCGTTATCTTGTGGTAGTCTGATGAGTCAGTTCTAACGTGGAAAGTTTATTAGTCTTAGGTTTCTTGTATAGGTGTGGTTCGAGAATGATAAAGGTTCTCCGAATTTTCAGTTTTAATTAGATTGAGTATTGTTTTATTGTTGCAGCAGAGTTCAGAGTGGAATATTCGTTTGCTTGAGGAAGCCAGTTTCTTTAGAAAGCACAACGTGATTCATACTTTCCAGCGTCGAAGTGTTCGCGGCATGGAAATTACATTGAACTCGCAACTATGAAACTCTCGGCGACCTCTCGGCGCGTACGTGCGCGTATAGTAAAAGACCTGCACCGTGCTATGAATATTTGCCACGTTATCGCGGCCGATAGGCGCCGACCTTTCCACGAACCCACACCTCAAGTGCAACGGTGCTATCTTCCGACGAGGTAACTCCTTATTTCATGCGTTCTCGGTAGACGTGCATAATCGTGCAGGAATACAACGAGAATCTTCTGAACTTTCACCGATCTTGAGTCTATATTACTCCAACTGGAAGTATTTCAAAATTTAATTACCAGTAAATTAGCTCAGAATAATACTATCTCCTATCTTAGAATTCTCAAGAAAAAACAGCTCACGTGAAATGTTCCGAAATTGAACGACTAATAGTATTAACAATAATAATCAATATCATCAATATTAATAATAAATTGTCTCGATAGCTCACGAAGATTACTCAAACTATTATTCCAAGGCCCTCAGACCCTACAATTAAACCGATAAGAACACCTCGACACAGTTTGCCCAAAAACGAGAACAAGATCATCGTAAGGACAAGTTAGCAAGAATGTAGAACACAGGAATAATAAATCACACGCCAAGAGGGTCCAAATTGTCGTTCGTGCCCGAACCGGATTTCACCTGAACCTCTTTAGCGCCTGCAAACTCGTGTACCGTTCAAAACGATATTTACGTGACTGAATCGTTTCCTCCGCAAACTGTTCCACCTCGTGCGCCGCTCGGAAGAAAAAAAGGAGAGAAACAGAGGAAAAAAAGGAAACGTTCCACGACCCCGTCCCAGGTGTTCGTGGAACCTCCGCCGGCGTTTACGAGCTACGTAAGTCATGGCGTGACCGTTCTCTTCCAGAACCGCTGACGCGGCTCCGGCATCATCCCCGGGATCTCTCTTTAGCCTTCGCTGGAGGTATCTGGGTCAATCTCTGCCTCCTTGACGAAAACGCGGTAAACAAAGATTACGTTCCGCTGCCAGCGCTGTATTCTTCTTAGGGAACTTCGGGGTCAGCTTATACGAAAATTCAATTCCCGTTTTTTGATCTGCCGCGACCGGAACGGGAACTCCGACACCAGCGTCCTGCAGCTTCAAACATTTCAGCTTCGCTCTGTATCCTCCTCTCGCGGAGGAGGATCTTTATCCGCGTCGGGATCTCGCTGTTCCCGATGCGATCGTCAAATCAAATACATAATTCCTCTGAGCGACCCGCGTGGAAGCGCATACTTCAAACAAATTTCCGATAGTTTGTAACATTTGGATAAATGAAGAAGTGACTAACGATGAAAAAATGATAGTTATCTTGTATAGGGTTACGTTTTATTCTATAATCTATATAATTAAGGATTGTGGCAATTACTAGCAGTTCAAGCCACGATATTTTCGAAGCTACTTTATATCCACACGAATTACTTATATCTATTTGTTCTTTTCCAAGGAAATTATTACATTTATGGTTAGTAAATATCTCGCTTTAAGTTGAACGAATCGTATCCTCTTTTAATAGTCCCAAACAATTGATTCGTGGCCGCAGAGAATTCGATATCTTCAAAGTAATATTTACTTTAACTTACTTCCCCATCGTGTGTCGATTGGAAGCGCGCTCTTTTGTTCTCCGCTCCGAGACGCGTGAGAAGAGAGGCTCGGTCCGGCGCGCCGGATAATTTCGGCGTGCGCGCGCGCTGACGAATTTATGAATGGCGGGATGTATTTGAATGTTGCCAGGAGGGACGGGTCGCGTCTAGCCGTTCCCGGGCAGCGATATTTAGGACGGGAGATTTAGAACTGGACTAGGCTGGGGCCTCGCCGGGATGTAAATCATTCCGAGTTCTCTAGCGCCACCCCTATAATCACTGGGACCTGACTGTGCCGCTTCCTTGACCGGGAATACCGCGGCGGTGAAATTTGCGCCCGGCGATCTCGAACCTGGGACCGCAGACATGTGTGGTCCCCTTAGACTACCAGCTGACTGATCGTTTTATTCGACAGGTAAGTAACGTGGGCTCGAATAATCCAATTAATTAAGAATTCGCCTCGGAGAAATATTCTTTGTGGCTAGGGGAGCTAGACGCTGCAATTCTTTTTGCCTGGCCGACTCTAGCAGGGCGATCGCATAGCTTGTTTCTTAATATCGGTTATAGTCTGGATATTGCATTCTGACGCTAGATTACTATGAATTTAGGATGCTAGAATAAATTATACATATACGAAGTTATAAGGACTTTGCTACTATCATCTCACTTGTGTCCAATAATCCTCATTTCTACCCTCAACAGTTTTTACCAGGAGATTGATAATCTTTTTTCGATGAAACCAAATGCAGATCAACATTCCTCGATTCCATCTCAACCTTTCGATTTCCCGTAGATCCTAACTTATTTCATTCATTTAAAAATGTTTCCAACTTCAGATTGGAAGGGGCATTGCCTATTCCTAGATAGCAATGAATGTGACGCTTCAAATTGTTACACAGAACACTTCTAGGGAAATCAGTGATGACGAAGTTGAAGAAGACAATTGGAGCAAGTTCGCTGCAAGCCGATAGCGTTCGCAGGGCGCGAAGGGGCGAGACAGAGAAGGGCTGCGCATCGGGTTAGCCAAATTACAGCTTCGATGTCAGCTGTTGTGATTGATGGCTCTGCACCCAGAAACCACCGCGGCGTTTTCCAGGAAATTAAATAGAAGCGGAAGATCAGAGGTAGCCCGGGGTGAGGCGGTGGCGACCGCCTAGAGACGCCGACGCGTTTTCGGGGCTCGAGGTCGGGGCCGGGTTTTAGCGCGTCTTTAACGCAAAGTGATTACCGGGCCCGGGTAATCTGGGTTATTAGGTATGCGCAAACAGGGCGTTAATGGCACCGTTTTACCCTCGTCCGGAACCGAGTAAATCTTGCGACTGACAGATTTTACGGCGGCTGATGCATCGGAACGGGGTAAAGGCAGGTCCGCGAGCTGCGGAATCCTAGGAACCGAAAGAGCTTCGAAAGTAGAAGTTGAAGGAAATTGGATCAATGAATTTGTAAGTGTCATAGAATACTGCTCCGCTTGTAGCTCTGTTAGTTTTCGTTTAGCAGGTAATATTTTAGTGAAAACAGAGGATACTGTGAAACTAATATCTAGAAATGTTTAATCTCTGAATGTTCTATTCAAGAAGTATACAGACTCTAGATGAATTATTCGGAAATAGAACTAATCTCTCTCGGAGGAATACTAATATCTACTCTCGTTAATTCTCGAATTATAATTTCGCAGCAGTAATTGTTACTTGCGTCACAAACGCTCCTTTCTAATTACACAACGCGCGATATTTTCCACGTGATTTCTGTATCACAGGCGAGAAATGGGTTAACCGAGCTCGCCGTTTGAACGTAAAAGGGTGGCCCGGTGAATACGGAGGCGAGGCCGGCGAAGATTCACGAGCGCCTCTGAAAGTTCTGAAAGTGCATCGCCGTGGCCCGGTGCAGTATCCGCGGTCCCCGTTGGAGTCGTGATGCAATAAAATAGCGCCACCCACCGGGCCCGTCGCTATCTACCGAGGATCTCCGTAATGCCTCACTTCGGGCCAGATCCCTGGCTGGCTTGCACGGTACCCTGAAAAGGAGTGGGCCCCGGCGGAGGGCAAGGGTGCATAATGAACTCGTTAATTAACTATCAGGAAGCTGGATCGAATCTGATAACGATCCTTGCCACACGACGCGCCTTTCTCTGTCCCTGCTGGGACACCAGCCGCGTGTACCTTCGTCCTAAAGGATCTGTTCTACCGGCGCGCTTCGCCGTATCGCGGCCCAGAAAAACTCTCTCGCACACCCACGAATCTCTTCATAAAAATAATATTACGAGTAGTTTGCAAACATTTTTCTTCTGCTATATCCCTCTACAATTCTCCTTCTAGCTAATTATCAAGAATGAAACCACATCGTCGGTGCTAAATTCGTCACGAAGATCAATCGATCTCATTCCCAGCACCGTAGAAATTTCTATTGGTTATCTTATCTGCTTAAACTATTTTCTTAAACCCAAAATGACAGTGGTTAGATTTTCTAGATAGATAGTTCTTGTAGCCTGTACCCTGAATATTCTCAAACTTCGTTGTCGCGACGAACAGACCAATGCAGAAACGAAGGCCGTCGATCGATGGAACGTTCGAGATTGAAGAAACGGAGGCACCGTCGAAAATCGAGGGACTAGGAAGCGTAGGAGCCCCGCAACGCGGCCGAGATGGCCGGAGGCGTCGCGATACCGGCGTCGGAAGCCTCGACGAATAAAACCGTATTATTAGAGCTCGACGAAGCAGCGGGGAACCACCCGCAACCGGCTTCCAGGGACTCCGATTAATCGAGATCCACATCCTCGTATCTCTCCTTTTCCTTCCCTCTCTCGCCGTCTTTCTCTCTCCTCCTCCGTTTCGTTCGCTCGATGTTCACCGGCGCTAGTTTCTAAGGCAGTCATAAACATCCTAGAGAAGCGTCTCTCGCGGCGCCGGATCTCTGTTATTAAACGCATATCAATCAGCTGGTGCGCTGGAGAAAGAGAGACGTAGCGGGTCTATCAGGAAGAGGAGGCTTTGATGTGCTTTTAAATGCGTCCCGCTTGATTTATCGACCTCTTCCCTTCGATTTCGTGCGCAGACAACGTCCTTGGACTGCGAAATCGCTCCATTAATCCCATCGCGCAGGGGATCACTCGGTTTTTCGGTAAATACTGACTTTCGGGTGCGGAATCATCGTTCCTCCGTGCTTGCACGCTGTTGTGATTGTTACCAGGAATGCAGACGATGAACAAATTCGTAGTTCCAGCCTGATGTTTTACGATATTCCGCGCAGCACGGGAATATCGTTTAGGGAAAGAAGAACTTTCTATTATAACACTGGAGAAAATTAATTGAATAACATTCGCGCACAGCGACTCGCGGCGGCGTTCACGTAATTTGCTGACAACTAGACTGTGAATTTTATGCAATTATACACTCCGAAACATTTAGAAACGAATAACCACGGCGCGAACGGCGTTTTCGTGTCGGGTTTATTCTAATGTAATTACTTAATGTATCACAAATTTGTAGTCTTATCTTCTTTCTCGCGATATCCATCTGGGAACACTTTCTTCGAATATAATAGTTAAATGTCAACGATCCTGAGTTATCATCTTTTCTAATAATTAAACGGAAGAATCTTCGTGACATCTTTCACGACGGAGAGAAACGATTTACACGATTCTTCGGATACGTACAATGATTCCAAAGTGGATCGGAGCGACGAGACAGCGGGAGATTTCGGCGACTGATCAAAGATGGCGGAAAACAAGAGCCGGTTAACTGTAATTGCCCAATCGGCCGGTCGCCCTGGTATCGTGCACGTACATCTCGTCACGAAACACGACTGCGCGCGGTCAACGATCGTGTAGCAAGTCGTTTGCATGCGCAACGCGGTAATTAAGTGCAGCCGCTAATTACCGACGTTCTTTTTTCTCTCTCCTGCGAAGTTTCCACGCGGGCGCCGGTGTCCGGCCCCGTGTTTGCCAAACCGATCTTCCGTCGGCGGACCCGCTGTCAACTAACATTACCGCGCGGGCGATATATATAATTGGTCTTGCACGGTGCCCTCGCTTGTCGCTCGTTGTTGTTTATATTCTCCTTAATTCGTTGGCAAATTGCGGAATTTTCCGCGCTTTACGGGACACGGGAAGGTGCGCGAGAGAAAGCTGCATAAATAATGAACTGCCGGCGAACCTTTATTAACAAGATAACGATCGTTCGGAAGGCTACTTCTGGTATTACCTTTTATATCGCTGAAAGGTTATGTCTTCTGTTATTAACACCTTGACTGTTATGGGAAATCTTGATCACTTTGTATATTACTTATTTTTCTACATTAAATGGACAGAATCGTTAATTGGGTGCCACAATTCTTACGTTGCAGTATTATTAAGTTACGTTATGAAACATTTCTATTCAATCTTCTTAATCAATAATAGTAAAATCTATATAATTCTATGGAAAATCTAAATAAATCGTAAAATGTAACGTGTTAATTACTATATTACAAATATTCCTCAATACGAAAATCGAAGTCCCAATTGATCCTGCTATCAATCCTTAATACCGAACCCTTCGAATACACTCGCACACGAGCCGCTTTCACGAACCGCGCGAACTCGCGCCGAACTCCTATTACTCTGCCGATTATCTAAATAAAAATAATAAGAGCACTTATCCACGGTAGGCCACAGCCTGGGAGGAATTAACATAAAAGAAACAACGGCAAAGAAGCATGACGAAACGAAAGCAACGCGAACAAGTCCCAAGGGGAGAGGAGGAAGAGGAAAAAGAAGGAAAGAAAGGAAGGAAGGATCTATTCTATATAATAACACCATCTCCGAGTCCACCGGTCCCAGTTTCGGGCTAGCAATTCCTAATTAGAGAACAGGGGGCCGTGATGTATGTCAGTTCTCCAGAAACCGTGGCTCCGAAGCGTTCGCGGAAGAGGTCCCCGCCTAATCGCCGCGGCTCGTTCATTTGCATAGTTATGCAAACGCGCGGAACGAGGATCGCCGGCCGCTACAATGTCTTCCAACGGCGACGGGGCCGAACGTTTTCCTTTTCCCGAAGGGTTTCTGCGATTCAGCCGGCGAGCGTCGTACGCGCGCGGCGTGTTCGTTTCGGTCCTCGTCGGAGCCGGGCGTTGTGCATGCAAATCCGCCTAAATGTGCCCGCCGCCGGTGAATGGAAATGAGCCGGTCAGAAATCTATCGTTGTGCATTCAAGGCGTAATTCGCTGAAAAGCCGGGAGGAGCGATGATCGCCGATCGATCGCGCATTCACGCACGATCGACGGCCCGAGCCCCGGCGTTCTCTTCTCTCTTTCTTTTCCATTCGCCGCGTCCCGGCTTGGTGTATTTTTGGCGCCGGCAGGAAGCATCGGACGTAATTCCTGGCCCCATCGCGTGTTCGTTTCACGCGCGCAACGTACTTCCCTTTCTCCCCCTCGTCGATAACGCCGATCGATAAGCCGGTCGTTTACAGATAAAAATCGGGCATTAACATTCCCATTTTTAAATGCGCGCTGCTGTATAATTTCCGTTGGCTTCGCGGAATTATTATACGGGGAACGCGAGTTCTACAACCGGGAACACGTGGGTGTAATTGCAACAAAGTTGTTACAGGGATCGGCGGCGCGAAAGAAGAGGAAATAAGAAAGAGAAGCGTCGGGAGATTATTTTTCCGGGAACCCGAGCACCTACGGTTTTTGGTCCTGCGCCGGCTTTTACGTCGCAATTACGTTAACGAAATAAATCACGGCTGGAATGGACCTTCGCCGACGCGGGGGGATTCTTTTAAATGTCCTGGAACGCGCAATAACGATGTCTTCGGGGTAGAACGGAGGGGGATGCAAGCGGGAGAAGGAAATGCTGGGTTTTCGGAAGCTACCGTAGCTTCTTGCGCTTTCGGAGAAATCATTAGCGAGATATAATAGAAATAGTAACGGTGTTTCCGAAGATTGTGATTTTCTCTGTGGTCGTCGAGAGAAGATAACGGTAACGGAGAATTGTATTAATAAAGTGTAATCATCCCTCTCGCAGCTTGTTATTAAATGATACAAAGGGATTACTGGAAAACAATCCATCGAAAGGGAAATTTAATCGAATGCGAGTTACCCATTTTCCAAGCTCTAATGATAAAGGATACCTCGAAGAAGGACAGTGATACTATCGTAACGTTTCTTTTCGCCGACTCGCTCATTTCAACGAAATTAATTCCGTTTGTCTATTATACAGTGATGTCACCCCTAATCGTTCGCCATCTCTGACAGCGCGCTCCGTGGAACAGAAAACTCGGAATTAATTAAGAACGCGAAGAAGGAAGTGGTTGTGAGGCATACAGTATATTACGGTAACGATCTCACAATGTTGCAACGATGCAAAAAATGAAACACAGAAGGTGAACGCCGAGGGCTTTCCCGCGCGGGGAAAGCCGCGGGAAAACGAGAGCGGTTCGAAAACATTTTCCTAGTCCCCCGCCGCGTCGAACCTATTCGCAGCCACGGGCCGGAATAAATAAATAACTTAGCCCGACTTTTACGCGGGGCCTGGCCGCGAAAGTTCGAGCGTCGCCGATATTTCAACGTCCGCTCACGGCACCGTAGTTACGTACGGACATTTATTGGGTGCAGTGAACAGTTCTTTTCGATTTCTGGGCAAAATCGAAGTTTTAATGAAAGTAATGTGCAGTGTTCTGTAGAATCTATAGAATATATATTATAGATTCTACAGAAATATAGAATAAATATAGAATATATAGAATATATAGAATATCATTTGAAGAGAAACATTCACGGGAAGGAGATTGTTTTTGAGTATAAGAGGAATGATTGTTGTTGGTAAAATTTCTGTCACAATTGTCGGTTGTCAGTCGAGTTATCTAATTTTTTAACGTTATCATTTGTAGTCGTATTCGTTGCATCTTTCAATTGTGATCGCATGTAATTTTACAGACATTGTATAAATATTTCGTCTATTTGATACTTTGTATCTCAATTATATCTCAGTACACGTATAAATCCTTAATCATTAAAATAAAATCTTATATCTCAATCATATTTCTACAAACAAATATCTTTGATGATCAAAATATTCATTGTTGTTACTTATGAACTACGAATATCGTCGCGATAGAAATTCGGTGATTCCGATGAAACGAATTGATCTGGTCAACGAATATTCGTTGGAACGAAGTTTTCGTTGCCGTGTCCCTAGCATGCAACGATCAAAAACAACTTTGACCATCGGCCTAATCGGCGTAATAGCGATAATCCGAGCTGGATCTTGTTCCCATAGCCGCGGAAAATTATCGAGAACGAATTCGCCTGATGAACGGCGATTACCTATACAATGGGGGAAGAATAGATCAATTCCTGGATCACGATCGGCCAACAGACGGAAAAACAAGATACCCTTACCTTCCCGTTAATCCTTCAAATAAATTTATGAAATCGCCCCGTAATACGCGCAAGAACTCTTTAACGTCAACAATTAACTTACAATTTAATTCTATTTAAGCCTTCCCCCGATGGTCTTCCTATTTAACATTTCCCTTCGCGAATCCCCTTTCTGCCAATCGCGTGGCTCGTAAAACAAGACCCCTCGATCGAAATTAGAATACCCGTGCTTCAATGGCAATTGACCAGCGGGATCGAGCACACATAAAATCGATACTTAGGAAGTCGAGTCTCAAAAGGAAGCGCCACCTTGTGTTTCTATTTTTTTTTCGTTTCTTCCCGATCTTCGTATACAGGGTGTTCCCGGCATCACGGTAGAATCTCTGAATAAACCATTACACATAGAGAACAAAGTAGAAAATCTATAATATCAATTCTTCACACGGTACTCTCTTATCCATACACTTCAATAAAAATCTACTACGTCCGTCCACAACATACCACTTCTACTTTCAATCAGCACCAGCACATACATCTCGAATACCCACTCAAAATCAATTGTCTCGAAAATTGAGATCTCTTACGACATTTTATCATACATTTTCTAATTAATTCCACATAAAGATTCCCTCCTAGACGAAGCACGATTTCGCAAACACCCCGTATACTCCTTCGCAGCCGCCATTTCTCCTTCATTCCGCGGCAGCTCCACCCCTAACGTTCCAACGAGTAAGGCCCGATACACACAATCGATCAGGTATCGATCCGCTCTCAGTCCGCTTTAATATTCTTCAGTTATTTATAATACACATATCCATACCATTTACCCAGAACCAATCTCGATTCGATCTCGTTCCGGCGTCGTTCAGCAGACCCGACGAACGGAGAAAAAATGTCTAGAATGCCATTACTGTGTATCAAGCCTAAACCGCTATCAGAGCCGAAGCATCGTCGTCCAGGAATAATTGCCGATAAACGGAGGTTACACGTGTCATTAAACGGGGAGCAGCGCGCGCGCCGCGCATTATGCAAATGCCGGGTAAACGGGTGTTTGCGTACCTGCCCCCGGAAAAGCGTAATTCATTATGCGACACGCGAACGGCGTACGGCTGGATGCACCGTTCGTCGCGTTCGGTTCGAATCGGCGCGGAGCGAACGTTAACGACGACGGTAATGATTATCGTACGGATACGACTCCTCCCTCGCCCTCCTCGCCCAACCCCCTCTCGACCTGTGCCTCTCCTTTTCCCCGGAGTTTCTTTCGATTATTCGCCGGGCGATCTTGTCAGGTGCATGCGAGCCGCATCTCCCTCGCCGTTTTTCTGCGCCCCCCGTCCCGTCCCGGCCTCGCTCGGCGTGAAAGTCGAGACGAGATTAAAATGTATATCCGCTTAATTTTATGCCGTATCACGCGACCAGCGCGCCGAACGCCGCGCGCACAAGCCGACGCGCAGCATAAATAAGATATAGGCATGCCGGCAGCGCCGCGTGTGCGCGCCCGGAGTTTTTTCTTCGCACGGTTAATTTAGCAAATTGAATATATATCTCGGGGCCCCGCGCGGGGCCCGAGAGCCGGCTGGCTCCCGTTGTATAACAACCAAGCCGGTGGTAATTAGAAGCGGAAAACCTACCGGGGAATATCCTATTGCGCCTCCGCGCGCCGGGGAATTTAGATGAGCGATGGAACGAGAGACACGACGGATACCGAGTCGACAGGTAATTGCATCTTTGTTTATTAACGAGGCCGCGGGCTCGGACGACCCGCGTCAACCGCGACAGATCCCGATGAGATTTATCGCACGGCGAAGTCATTGTGACGGCGGATGGGCTCGCGCGGCAGGCGAGGGAACAGATTCGGTAAGAATGAAACGCCGCAATCGACCTGTTTTCCTGTTTTCTCGTAATTATCGGCGTTGCACCGGGGAAACGAGATAAATGTGAAGAGTGCCACGGGAATGTTAGCTTTCCACCGTTTGCATCGGGAATTAATCGTACGTGGTAATTCGTATCCGCGGAGGGAATTTTCTCGGTGGGAAGCTCGCAGCTGTCATGTCAGTGGATCACTGTGACGGGAATCGGGGTATTTCGTTGAGCTTTGTGCTTTGGGTTGTAGACTTGCTGCGTTGGAAGCTTGCTTTCTTCCGTGATGAGAGAATTAGACGATCCGTTTATTAAAAGTTTGATTCAGCTGAAGATTTGAACTTGGTTCATAGATTTGCTACGAATATTGTATATTTCATGATATTAGGAGGTACATTAAAGACAGTGATAAGGGAAACAAGTAAAACCACACACGTTTTCCGGAAAGTTCAAGTGTAATCGAATGGAATCCTGAACGGAGCGAATTTCTACGATTCCCATCAGCAAACGAGGAGCGAGAAATTATTTAATTCCATGTCGCAATCTAGCAACGCGATCTAGTTTAAATAAATCATAACGGCTGCCATTACGGTAGAGACTCGTAACGCTCGGAGGGAACAAGAAGAATCAGAAGAAGAAGAAGAAGAGGAACACAGTTGGAGCCGTTTATTTCTCAGCGATCGAATCTGCTAATCACGAGTTCCCGTGTTGTATACGTAATAATCGGCCGCAACATCTTCGCGGCAGAAGCGTACTTACACGTACCTGCCTATGTGCTCGCGGCTTATGAATACCCCGGTGTCTTTCTAAATAAATTTCATTCGCGATAAACTAATTACCGCATTCGCTAATGGCAGACGCGCGTTACCGGCGATGTTTCCGTTCACATCGCGCGTCGCGATTCGCGGGCATTCCTCGCCGGCGAGCCAGCTAGCTAGCTAGCGAGCGAGCGAGCGAGCGAGCCAGAATCAGAACAAGACGTGCGCGCATGCGATTCTAATTATCGCCGAAGATAAAAGCGTAGGAATAGAAGCTATCGAAATAATATTCACCGGCAACAGGATATATCATTACGGAGAACGGAATTACGGGGCAAGTGTACAAACAGACAATCGCGCGAAAACCGCGTGACGCGGCCGCGATATTTATTAAACGCACGCGAACGTCGCACCGGGACGAGATAACAAGTATCTAATGTCGTTTAATTATTCTTAATTATTCCCGGGGTTCGCGTACCAGCTCGTTCCGCGAGGATTATCGACGCGGGGAAAGCATCGCGGGGGCGAGCCGGCGAGTTTAATCGGCTTATTTTCCCTTCAAGACGTCGACTTCCGCCTTTTTCACACTTAATAAGTCTTCCCGTTCCTCCGTTTTACGTTATTCCCGTGGAAACCGGCGCGCCGCGCGCGATACGCATCGACGGGACGGCGGGGGGGAGGAAGGCAGCAACAAAATGACTGCCACTTAGACGGCGTACGCGGCGTATAAGTCATACTTTGTTTTATACCGTCTGATCGTATAACAGTCTTCCTCTTCCTCGGCTTTTATATATTCTTTCTTCCTTTCTCTCTCCCTCTCTCCCTCTTCCTTTATTTTTTCCTCCGTGGAGTAGGTACGAGAGTATCTATACCACACCATCGGATCGAAGAATCGTGCCAACGGATAGGAGAAATTACGCCCGGCGATATTTTAATGAGCGCGGAGCATAGAGGCGATAGGCGCATTCTTGCTCCCCGACTAATTTGTATTTATGAACAGAAATTGTATTAACACTTTTATTCATGAGCCGGACGAGTTATCTGCGCCGATCTAATAGCGAAGAATTATATTAATTATATTAATTATATACCGCGGGGAAAATTAAATTTAAATTCGCTACGCCGCCAACGAATTAAGTGACTTACGAAAACGAGGGGGGCGAGAGGCAGGCGGATGGTGCTGGCGTTCACGCTTCTGCGGCTCGACCGTTTAACGGTCCGAGCTTCGGTCTGCGCTGCGCGATCGCTTTCGAAACCGTCGCGAGGAAACGTCGATCGACTTTCGATATTTGCATATAGCGATCGCGCGAAATCGGCATTACGTGATTCAATCGACGTCGATTCTGCTGTTTGCTCGTTGGGTTTATATCGTGGATTCGTTCGAGCGATGTTCGAAGAGCGATGAGTTCGGTTTGTATTGACGAAGTGATCGATTTTAGGAATTACGGGACGTATGAGAAATTAACGTGTGGCTGTAATATGATTTAGAAAGGTCAAGCATTTGTTGAAACGAAAGTAACACCTAATCGCTCCGCATGTTTTAGTATTCCGTTCGAAAGTGGCACGAGTTCGACTGGCAGCATCGATTTCGGTCACGACTGCGTCTGCCGCTTTTTTAGGAACCGTACCACGAGAATGCCTAAACACTCGATAAAATCTTCCAATTTGAAACGCATCGAAACGAACTTGTGTAGATTTCAGAGTTTAACAAGCATGAATATTAACACTTCCTGTTGTAAATTAAATATTATTCTACTGTTATCAATTACTATAATTCAGACCAAACATAGAGAGCATCACTTACTCGATAAATTGCTAATGACAAAGTCGTATCGATTCCAATTGAAAAAGAAATCAATAATCGAACAAATCGAACGCTTCGTCATCGAATCCGCTTCCAAGACAACAAACCTATACGAAAACATTTTAATACCAAAGCCTAAAGAACGTCTGATCGTCGACGCAAGGGTTAAGAAAACTTTATAACTCTAATTCAGCCGTTCCGTTCGCCGGCGGAAGATTTCAGCGGGTTTTCAAGGGGAAACGAAACCGACGGAGCGGGCATTGCTTACCTGGGCGATCTGATAAGCTTTATTATCGCGTGCGCGCATCGGCTCGGCTCAGTCCCTAGCCGCGCGAAAAACGCTCGTAGGCCGCGTCGCGAGTCGCGAGAAAGTTTTTACGGTCTGACAAACGACGGAATTCCAGTCGGTGTCACCCGGGGAACGCATCCGGGGGCACTAATGCTTCGATTGGTCTGAATGCGCGGCCCGTGGTGTCTCGCATAGCCCGACGACACCTTCGCCGACGAGCCCGTGCACCTAACCGACGACGCGCGTCGTGAAACGTCGATCAATATGCGTAATAAACCTCTCAGCGCACGATCTAGAAATGCCACCCGGCGTACGTATGATGCAAATGAAAGCTGAAAGTTGTTTCCTAATGTCGCGCCGCGCCTCGCGCACGCATGCCGGGCACGGACGTGTCGACCACCGGTAATCGCGCGGTCGTTGGATCCTCGTGAACGGGATCCAGGTAAATACAATGTGTGGCTCGGCAGAGTTACGCGGGAATACGACGGAAACGGATTTAAGTAAAAGTAAGTTTGTAAGTTTCGGTAAAGAAAAATTAGGATTCTTTGCTGTGTGATTTTTTTAACCCTTTGCCGACGGAGATTCTTTGAAATATAAAACCATGCTTAAATAATAGAAAGAAGGAGACTGTGTACTGATCTGTTGCTGTTTGAATAATAAAATCATTTGTTTGCGAGTTAGTCTTCCAAGGATGAAAATTTGATCTCGCCGAAGTGGCATTGGTCCGTAAACGGTTAATAATTGTGATTGATGAAACTTCTATGGAGTGGAGATGGAACGAGAATCTAATTCTTTCCTTTTTTTAATATATTACTAATCGCTTGCTTTGTTGTAATAAGCATAAGTATTAGAGCATTCTTCTTTGGTGCCGATTATTATACAAAACTGTAGAGCAAATGTGCCTGGAATTGTTCTATTTTGTTAATAGATTATTAATGGCAAAGTAGTTGTATCAATCATAGTTGAGAAACAAACAATACGGTAAAGGATTAAATTATTAACTCCTAAATCTGTTAATTAGATTTCTCGGTCTCTCTCTCAATAATATGTGAACCCGAACGTCGGACGTAAAAATGTTAAATTCGTTCGCGCCAAGTTCGCTTGGATACCGAGCTAGATTCTGGAATCCCGCTGATTCCGCTGGCTGATAATCGATTAATTATTATCTTCGGGGCGGGCAACTAATTATAAACTGATTACACGGGATTTACTGGTCTATTATGCGAGTGAAACCGGGAAAGAAGATGGAAAAGTATGAACTTCTGGTTACGACTGATGAATATTCAATATGGCCGCCGCGCTACGACTGCTTTCTGATAATTTCAAATTACATTTCTTATAATCCCCGCGTTAATGCGCGATGTATATTATGCTTTATGTAATGCACAGTTAATTTCGTTTCTAAACTGGATGATTCTTCTAAATTATTACTTTCTATGATTTTTGTATTATTTATGAAGCTCGAGGAATTCACGACGCCGTGCAGAATCATCCTTTGTTTGCGCACAAATTGATTGCGTTATCCCCGCGTTCTGCGCAAACAAGATGGCATTCCGCAGATCGAACCCTTGAAGGCGCGATTCGTCATCGCGCGTTCAGCAAAACTGCGTGTCTTCGTTCGAAATGTCTCCCGATAAAAACGCGACCGCGAAGAATCCGTTTCCGCTCGGTCGCACTCGATCCGAGCACGAACGCATGGAGGAATGCGAGCGAGCGAGCGACCGAGCGAGCGCATATCGTTCATCCTTCACGGTTTCTGAAACTTCTGCTCATTAGGAGATCCGTTCCGCGATATACACGATTAATTGGGTGTTAATGGCGCTTGATACAGCAGCGATCCCATTCGTACCGGCGTTTTGCATAGTCCCGGGGCGTACCCGCGTGCTAGACTCGCCGCGGCCGCGCCGAGCTTTCGGACCAGATAATAAGTTCCTTTCAATTGCAAACTGAAACTTCAGCTAATTAGATGATCTCCCCGAAACAATATATTTGATTAAGTGGTCGTTAGTCGTGCACGCTGCGCGGAGATCTAATTTTAATGGCACCGTATGATCCTCGGAGCGTGATTGCGCTCGGGGTTCGAGCGAGGCTAAGACCCTCGGACCAGAGATCGACGGTCTCCCGAGTAATAAGTCCGTCGGTAGGACTGCCCGACGCGGGGAAACTGAAACCTCGAAAGGCGAAAGAAGGGATTTCCAGGAAAACTCCGGTACTATCGGCAGAATCGTGAGCGATGCTAATAGGCCGGCTCCGCGAGCGATTACAAAGAATCGCCGGGCCGGCCCGGCGGGCGCATCGCGTGTTACCGTTTCGCTCATTTGCCTGGTAACGAACGTCCACCGTCACGGCATACATTTATTTAAATAATTAAACACAAATTGGCTTATCCTCTGTGGAAGAAGACGCCGGCACCGAGCGAATTATTGCGGTACCCTCCTCTCTTTCTTTCGCTCGAAACAAACCGACAAATTAAACGAATTGACTTAATTATCGCGTTAATTGCAGATGCAATAAAATGAAGGCGGCAACAGTGTTCCGTCGGACGCTATCGAGATATATTTCTTCCTACGTTCGAGCGCTGCTCCCGATGGCGATCAATTAAGAGGCATATATCTGGGAGAAAATGATCCGTGAAGGAATCATGACGTTGACTGGTATTCCGTGAAACGAGTATACATAATGGAAATGTATTATCGAGGGCGTCATCAAAGTGTTGCCCGTCGTTTCCCTCGCTACCTACATCGATGACGACCCACGTAAATTAAGGGCACGGTTTTCTTGATATATTGGAATGAATTTAATGAAGGGAGAGGAAGAGCGAGTCTTCCCCGGGGAGCGCTCGTCGTGGGTTTCGCTGCGTGGCAGGCAAGAAATGGAAGGAATTACGACGGGCAGGCCGCGTTTGCATGCGAGCGAGCATTCTGAGAATTTCTCGCATCGTCTGTACACGTGTACGCCGGCGTGTAAGTTTGCATGTACGCTTGTAATATCGGCAAACGAAATCTCGCCGCGGCTTCCTACGAGAGACAGGTACACGCGTAGCCACGACCGGAGTGTATTCACCTGGCGGCGTCGTTACCTGACACATACTTCGTGCCTAATCACGGGATTGTCTGGGCACCTCCGCGCTGATTCAACGAATCGTAGGGATGAGCAATTGAGATATCTCCGCGGAAGATCCATATTCACAGAATTATCAAGATGGAAATATAAAAACCGGTTTGACTTTCAAGGGAGCCGTTTCATTTCGCCGTTCTTTATCGCGCAGCTGCTCTAATAACGAGCAATTATTCTTTGCAACTTAATTTCTGCTGTCGATGGGACCTTTCGGAGCGATCGTGCGGTTTATTGCGTGAACAACACTTGTAACTTGTCCCTTAACATCCACGTTTCCTGCAAATTATCATCGTTATCCTCACACGTTGAATCTAAATTTCATTCGAGGCAAGCGATTACCGAAGAGATCGAACAATGTTCCGATCCAGAAAGATATAACCGCTAAATGAATCAAGGAATACTTAAAACACCGTTGCACCGTCTATTGCAATGAACGCTGATAATAATAATCCAGCGGCGCGAACGCGAACCGCATTTGAATCCACGTAAATTTGTTTAGACCTGCTTTCGCGTGGGCGGCACGTCCCCGGGCCCGTGCACGTTTTAAAGGAAGACGCGGCGACAAAACGCTTTGCAGAATCAGAGTGCAGCCAGGCCAAGATAGAATAGGGTAATTTGGGGTTGGTACGGCCGCGGAATCTGAAACGAGGTCAGCCGCCCCGTCGTCTCTTCGCCGCCGCCCTAGAGTCCTGCACGGCCAATTTCACCATTGCAAAAGGTACCGAGCACAATGCCTCGCCTGGCCGTTGCCTCGGGACACGCGGAGGAACGCCTGTCGCGTGTACCACCGGCTCACACGTGACCCCGTTGCGACTGGCTACGCTGTCGATCAAACATCCCCCTTATCGTCATCGCGAACTTCACCTGTTCGAGCGAAATTTTTCGCTCTTTTTGTCTCGCGTCGTCTCCTATCGAATC